>NC_134139.1:175429242-175732272 GCF_033958435.1 Carettochelys insculpta | reverse complement strand
GCACTATCCCCCTCTTGGTTGCCCCAGATGAATCCAAAGGAAAGACAGAAGTCAGTACGTTTGGAACTGAAGTGACTGCAAGGAGATGCTGGAAAGCAGGTTTGACGAATCCTCCCTGCTAATTGCCTTAGGGTCTCCACTCCAGATTTTCTGTTTGGATTTACTCCCTGCAATATATATTTTGTATAGGGGCAAGGAAAGGAGTGGTGAAGGGTAAATACCTATTTCATCTCTTCTTTTGGTGGCATGTAAAAATGCAGCATAGTGTAAACTAAGTTCTTTATTTCTTCTGATGAAATAATACCACTTAATTTGTTCCCTGTTTCTTGTCCATTATTAAGTGACCTTTTGCTTTTCTGTGCAAAGAATAAGATTCAGAAGTGAACAACTGGCTGGATAACCATACCCAGACAGTAGTTATTAATGGCTTTCAATCCTGCTGGAAAAGTATAAAAAGTGGGGTTCCACAGGGGTCTGTTTTAGGACCGGTTCTGTTCAATATCTTCATTAAAGATTTAGATATTGACATAGAAAGTACACTTATTAAGTTTGCAGATGATACCAAGCTGGGAGGGGTTGCAACTGCTTTGGAGGATAGGGTCATAATTCAAAAGGATCTGGATAAACTGGAGAAATGGCCTGAGGTAAACAGGATGAAGTTTAATAAGGACAAATGCAAAGTGCTCCACTTAGGAAGGAACAATCAGTGTCACACATACAGAACGGGAAAGGACTGCCTAGGAATGAGTACAGCAGAAAGGGACCTAGGGGTTATAGTGGACCACAAGTTAAATATGAGTCAACAGTGTGATGCTGTTGCAAAAAAAGCAAACATGATTCTAGGATGCATTAACAGGTGTGTTGTGAACAAGACATGAGAAGTCATTCTCCCGCTCTACTCTGCGCTGGTTAGACCTCATCTGGAGTATTGTGTCCAGTTCTGGGCACCGCAGTTCAGGAAGGATGTGGAGAAATTGGAGAGGGTCCAGAGGAGAGCAACGAGAATGATCAAAGGTCTAGAGAACATGACCTATGAAGAAAGGCTGAAGGAATTGGGTTTGTTCAGTTTGGAAAAGAAGATTGAGGGGGACATGATAGCAGTTTTCAGGTATCTAAAAGGGTGTCATAAGGCAGAGGAAGAGAACTTGTTCTTCCTTGCCTCTGAGGATAGAACAAGAGGCAATGGACTTAAATTGCAGCAAGGGAGGTTCAGGTTGGACATTAGGAAAACGTTCCTAACTGTCAGGGTGATCAAAAACTGGGACGAATTGCCAAGGGAGGTGGTAGAATCTCCATCACTGGAGATATTTAAGAAGAGGTTAGATAGATGGCTTTCAGGGATGGTCTAGAAAGTGCTTGGTCCTGCCATGAGGGCAGGGAGCTGGACTCGATGGCCTCTCGAGGTCCCTTCCAGTCCTACTCTTCTATGATTCTATAAGTAAGTAGGTTAGCTCTATATTTCAAGAGTACACAGACTTACACAAGTAGAGTTCTCTTTCCTCTTCTCTGTGATGGCATTATTAAAAGCTTAATATTCACATGACAAGCATCAGTTGTAGCTCCAAAATCTCTTCATAGCCTATTCCTCAGTATCAGTTTACTATTGTTATTATTATTATTGTTGTTGTTGTTGCTGTTGTTTTGTTATTGTTATTGTTTTAGTTATGTTCTTTGGAATCTATCCTTGATTATTCCTTGGCCAAGAAATTTCTACATTGACAAAAAATAATTGACTACTCATGCTTTTGCAGCCTGAGCATATGTTTATACCTGACACACATATACCAATAATACATGCTTGTCAATCATATATGCCTGTAATACTATAACTACAACTTAAATCTGTTCACCACATTTTGATTTTTTATGTATTAACTACAAGGAGAGCTAATACAATTAAGTGATTATTTAATTAATTGCACAGCAGCTGGAGTGCAGTGATTGGAGACCTGCAATACAGCACATAGTCCATATTTCAGAGACTAGTGAAGGTGTCTGGAGGCCACCTCTGATTTATTTCTCATATGAAATGGGGGCAAAGGAGGGTATTGAGTTCTCATGGATACTTCTTTATTGTTCAAAGGACAGGGAATGAGATGATGGAAAGAGGCCACAGAGGTCACACATTACATAACTAGGAGGAGGGTAACTGAGATTCAGGACATGACTTTGAAATTCTATGAAACTGTCAGGCTGTGGCCACACTTGGCCAAAACTTCAGTGCCTCATTAGCATTAGTAACAGCAACGAAGGGTCCTGGGGCATCTTATAGACTAACCGAAAAGTTTTGAGCATGAACTTTCGTGAGCACAGACTCACTTCATCAGATACCGGTCCTGGAAATCTGCAGGGCCAAGTATAAATAAGCCAGAGCAAGGGTGGGGATAACAAGGTTAGCTCAGTCCGGGTGGGGATAACAAGGTTATCATTAGCATTAGGATGCTTCTGGCCATGGCGCTTTGAAAGCATCGCTTTTGAACGCTCGCGGCTCGGTGTGCCTACACGACGGTCTTTTTTGAAAGGACCCCAAACCTTTTGAAATCCCCTTATTCCCCTTTGCAGAGAAGAATAAGGAGATTTTGAAAGGTGCAGGTCCTTTCGAAAAGGACCCCTGTGTAGCCATGCCAAGCCGCGAGCGTTTGAAAGTGGCTCTTTCGAAACGCTGCGGCTGGAAGTGTCCTAATGCTAACAGGGTGCTGAATATTCAGTTCAGCACCTCATTAGTAAGCTTCGAAATGGCCATTTGCATGGTCATTTCGAAGTTTTGGCCAAGTGTGGCCACAGCCTCAGAGAAAGAACATATGACTTTTTTAAAGCATGTTGAATAGTAACAGAGAGGAAGCCGTGCTAGTCTATACACTATCAAAACAAAAAGCAGTCAAGTAGCACTTTAAAGACTAGCAAAATAGTTTATAAGGTGAGCTTTCGTGGGACAGACCCACTTCTTCAGACCATAGCCAGACCAGAACAGACTCAATATTTAAGGCACAGAGAACCAAAAACAGTAAGCAAGGAGGACAAATCAGAAAAAAATAATCAAGGTGAGCAAATCAGAGAGTGGACTCTCTGATTTGCTCACCTTGATTATCTTTTTCTGATTTGTCCTCCTTGCTTACTGTTTTTGGTTCTCTGTGCCTTAAATATTGAGTCTGTTCTGGTCTGGCTATGGTCTGAAGAAGTGGGTCTGTCCCACGAAAGCTCACCTTATAAACTATTTTGCTAGTCTTTAAAGTGCTACTTGACTGCTTTTTTTTAAAGCATGTTTGTTTTCCCAAATAGAATTTACTTGCTTCTTATATATTTAGGCAAAAACAAATCAATGATCACATCCAGTCTGAAATTCTAGTTTGTCTGTAGGCTGGGAAAGAAAATCATGTCTAAAGTTATAAATAGACAAAACTTGAATATGGGTATCAAGTAAAATATGGTTAGCAACCTTATTTTTTCTTTCATGTAATGAAACTGCTTATATGCCTACCTATGGATAATGTTCACTAGTAAAGTAATTATCTGAAGCATAGATCATATAATGAAGAATATTGAAATCAGTATGCTTTAAAATGCAAATTTGGACTCCTTTGCCCTCTAGTTGTTCTAAGATTATGTAGTTGTTCATTATTATTTTAGACCTCAACAATGTTCAAGGAAAAGTTGAGTGAACTCTTCATACAGATCATTACCACTTCTTCAAGTATTTTCAAGTTAAATATAGGTCAAATGCTGATTGCAACTCTTTATTCTCTTCTGGCTTCTATCGTTTACATTAGAAGATTGAAAGCTACTTTTTTTTTTCTGCTGGAGGGGAAATTAATCTCTGTGTTCTGAATGTCTATTTACTTAAAGGGCTTGGAAGTGCTATACAAAAAGTCACTTTAACATTTGTAGGATTACCGTAGGGACATAGAAACTACACAAAATAATTTTTCGTTCCCTCTTCATGTATGTAACAATGAAATGCTTATTCCAAATGTCCTTAAATTGTAGCAGACAAACGTAATACCCGGTATTAAGGTTACAAAAGAGTTTCCATTTCAACTCTCTTTTCTCACATGCGTACAGTTTTTTGAAACTTATTTTTTCAGATGAAATTTTCCATGATTGGTCTCTGCATAAAAGTGTTTATGAAAAGTTAGCACAACGTATTTTCAGTCACATGAATCACAAGCGAGTAAAACAGCATGCAGGTTTTCCACGTTAGAAACAATTTTAGATCAACTCAAGTTTATTGAATGGAGATACAGAAAAAACTTGCGATGTTTACAGCTTGAAAATTGCTTCTGTTTGGGAAGAGAAAAACCGTTACAGGTGTTTTGAAAATCAATTTTGAGCATGCTCAATAGTGTCCATACAGCTAATGAAGCCCCTGCTTCACGACATTAGAATAAACACTCATTTTGTCCTGTGAGGCAGACACAGGGATTACTGCCTTCTGTGATCTCAATGTATGGGCAAGGGTTGGGGGGTGGGGGGGGCTGTTGCTGGTGCCATATAAAAAGGACACTTGTAACACAGAACATACTCCAAAAGAAAGAGCCTAAATACCTCTCTATACTCTGAGTTTAAACCCTTTGCCCGGATTTACATGGAGCTGCTCTCTTGGCAGCTCCATACTAATTAGCAGTCTCACAATTGCAAATGCTTGCTCATTAGCATATTCCCATGTCTCATGAGCATAGCCACGTGAGATCTTGCTCTTGGCAGAGGTGGGCACTGGCAGTAGAGAGTCCATGTGGACATGCCTCTGCCTGGAAAAGCCCCCTCTGTCACCAGCCAGGCATAAGGGCATAAGGTCTCACACAGCTATGCTAATGAACCATGGTAATATGTTAATGAGCAGCCATTTGAACTTGTGAGACTTCTCATTAGCCTCAAGATTCCAGAAGAGCAGCTCCGTGTATCCCAGTCTATATCTATATCGGTATAGTATAAAAGTGTTTATGCAGATATAAGTATCAGAGGGGTAGCCGAGTTAGTTTGTATCTTCAAAACAACAAGAAGTCCTGTGGCACCTTATAGACTAACAGATATTTTGGAGCATAAGCTTTCGTAGGCAAAGACCCACTTCATCAGATGCATCTGTCGAAGTGGGAATTTGCCCACAAAAACTTATGCCCACAAAAGCTTATGCTCCAAAATATCTGTTATTTTATAAGGTGCCACAGGACTTGTTTATGCAGGTATAGCTGGTACCAGTATAGAAAGTGGGACAAATAAGCTAAACTGGTATAAACATCTTTATTGTGGTGTAATTGTGTTCACAGTACCAGACAAACCAAACAGCCTCCAAAATCCCTGCTCACCTCTGATTGATCATATTGGTGTCAAATCTATGTGTAGATCAAGTCTTTGTCTCAGTAGTGGGAAAAATTAGAGGTGTGAAAATAATCAAAAGTTCCTCATCTTTAGGTTTTGCCAGCAATTTTAACTGTGCCTGGCAAATAATATATACATTCTTTGCTCATAAAATTAATGTTTCTTCCGGATTCTGAACCACATGAAGATATGCTATTGAGGCATGGAAAATTTGCATCCACACCTCATTATCATCTTCTGGATAGCTCATTAGTGTTCCACTTCTGGAAGAAGTGGCATGTGGAGACACAGCACGTGTATTTCCTGGTTCTTCATATACGTAGCTATGCCACCTAATGCTGTGTGGACACAGTTTTCAGCACTGAATAGATAATGTACTTAAATGTATGTTTGTTATATGATACTCATTACATCTTTATAAGACATTTGTTTTATTTTTTATATATATTTTGTTCTTAAGATTTAATTATTGATGTCTTGATCAAAACATTTTTCAACTTACTAATATCTGCAAAACACACATATACCAAATTACGGCTTGCAACTTTCTTCCCTGACCTTCCAAATCTTAATGGATTTATGTAGTTGAAAAGGCTGATTATGAAATTGCTGTGAATTGGCTCTTCCAAACTAGATTAATCCAATGGTAGCTGAAATTAATAGGTCTTTTTTTCCCATTATTCTTCTTTGTTGCCTCCCCTCCCCCTCACTACCCATTGTAACATACACACATAAGCTATATATATTGAAAGACAGCAGTGAATGAAGATTGTGACCACCAAGCACAAAAAAAATGTTGTTCATACTTAAATCTGAATTTTCCACTGAAATATTTTGCATCCTTTTGGAAATATGTGCTATCAGAATAGCATGGGTAATTCATATTAATCTGAACAGTCTTAAGTCATTGAGTCACTGCATTAAGTGAGTGAGGATAACTGGATCAAGTCCTGATTAATCCAAAATATTAAGTTAAATCATGTTTTATATATCTAATTTTATAATAACAAATGCACTGTGTGTATGAATATGTGACATTTACATTTTATTAGTACCACAAACACGCCAGGAAAAAATAAATATATCATTCCTAAAATATTGCAAAACAGATGTACAAATAACAGCATTTATGTTACCTGCATATGTCATATTAAAGACATGTACAAAAACACATTTGATACCTTTATACTTCCAATATATCCTGCTGCACTGTATGTTTTACACATCCTAAGATAGCTCATTCATGAAAAAGCAGCACAATAAAATGTGATGTACCAAAAGAACAAAATGAGCAGCACACTTCTTCATGTGGATTGGAAAAGCAAACCAAGCTTATTCAGAGAGAAGTGATGAAGCATAAAGGCTTCTAGCTTTATTTTCAACTGCTGATTTTTAGTTTAAGCACTTATTCATAGCTATTTATCCTTATTTTCTTGTTTGTTATAGAATATTTTCACTCTGCAGTTGGTTGACTAACCTGCAAAATTTGTTACTCTCTGCACTTATAAAATAGCTGTACTATCAACTAGTAAAATGAAATGATATTTCCATTGAATCAACTACCAAGTTTCCTCTGAATGATGCTACAGGATTTATATTATGCAACCCAAGCGCTTTTTGTGCCACATCACAGTGTGTTACCTTAATTGTTACCCTTTTTAAAAATGGAGGTGTTGTAGCTTTTCTTACTCAATGCTTCCACAGAATTCTATAAAATATTGTATATAATAGTACAAAAAAAACAATAGGATTTGTTTGTGCAGAAATGTTTAGCTATTGCGGGGTGGGCATGGGGTGGGGGGAATGACGCTGTTTTAAAATCTGATATGAATTGTGTTGAGTCCTTGAAATACCAAAAGAAAATTGTCAGTTAATCAACGCATATAATCACATTACTACTTAAGGCCTTGAAAGCAGATTCTATCCAATCCTTTAGGTATTCTGTATACTTGAGAAACAAACAAGCAGTGAAAAGGTTTGCACCTTCAAACAGAAAAAGTCTTCTTCCCTGGTAGTCACAAATCCACAACTCATTTTTCTTCTCCAGTAGGCTTTTGTATTTCTGCTCCCACATACAGAACCAAATGGTTTCTAAAGCATTCCTTCCTGGAGAAGGCACACTGGGTTTTAATATTTGCCTCCAACTCTGGGTTCACTTGGCTAAGCATCACTGAGCATCAATGTAGAAATCGTATACTCTCGCTGAGAGCCACTGCCTCTCCACAATATGAGTGCATGAGACCACATGCTGGTACTCACCACAAAAGTCACTTGTTATTTAAATCAGAACTACAAACCTGCTCCCTCACCTCCCTTCCCCCAATCTCCAGAGATGCACATTCTCATTAACATTCTTAATGTTAAACGGAATTACATGTGCTCATCAAGCGCAGGATTTAGCTCCTGATGCAATATTTGCAAGCATCATATCAAACTAAAGCATCCTGTAAAATGCAGAGTGCAATCTATGTTTGTGCATGTTAAAACTGTAATTTAGATAGATACATAGATAGATAGATAGATGAAATGGAATACATTTGATATGTATTATCTCTTTCTAAAGAGCTTGATCTTTCATGCCCCTTTACTCACACAAGTCATCCTTACTCAAGCTACAAGTCCCATTGACATGAATGGTGTTAGCTTAGTGATCAGGCATGTTATCTGCAATAGAAACTAGTTACATATGTGAGTAAATTTAGAGGTGGTAACATGACCGGATACTTTCAATTTCAGTTCCTCAGAAAAGGAGCTGTAAGATTTAATACAAAAACATCAATGTTAAAAAAAAAAACCTCTGCTTACTGTGTAGAGCCAATATTAGTCAATTCCTTTTTACTAATGAAAATGTAGTGTCAGAAAAGAAATAATTTTAGGAAAGATAAACTATTCTGAAATTAGATTTTAAATATAAAGAGAGTCAATGTTATATTATTTTACCTTTCTAGCATCATTTTAAACTTACTTTCATCATATAAGAAATTTGAATTAAAAAAATAAAACATAAAAGCCAACTTTCTTGCAATTTGGGAGGCAGATAGAAAAAAGGCGAGGGATAAAACCCCAAACAATTTAATTTTATTTTGAAGATAAATTATGCACAAATAAATTTTGTTGTGACTTTCTACTTTTGTTTGGTAGGATTTTTAATTTTTTTTTATATATCAGTCAACAAATCTCTGACAGAATTTAATGAAAGCTCGGTCCTTGGAGAAAGGGGCAGCCTTGACTCAAAAGGCATAAGATGATGTTTGATGCCTTTGGAAAAAAACCTCCTAATATGGTTACAGAAACATAAATTGAAATAATATCAAATTCTTCTAGAAACCATAAATAATACCATATGCTGAAATATCTCAGTTACAGTTCCCAAGGGCTGTAAAACAGATACATTCAAGTTAAATGGTATCAAGGAAAATGTGGGGGGAGTGGGAAAATCTTCATTTAGTAATGATCTTTCCTCATCTAATGCTGAGTTTAAGCCCCTTACATTTTGGAAATGTTCGTGTATAATCCTGTTGGCCCTTTTTTGCCCTGTTGGCAGAAAAGCAAGCATCAAAAAGACTTGTTTGAGGATGAGATGAGAAATGCAGATGTTCTATGCATTTGTTAATTTAATTTTTAGATTAACTAAAATGAGAATCTACTGAAAGGCTTATTTCCAAAAAGCAAACTGCAAAATAATATGCTAGACGTCAGGTGTCAGATAGTATGCAATCATCAATGCCTGCAAATTAGAGATAAAAAAAAAAGACCTAGTAGGTCATCTGTTCCATCCATCTGCTGGTGTAAGATTGTGCTCTACAATATATTTTCTAGACCAGTTTCCAGTTTAGTTTTAAATGTCTTGTTTGCATCTGCTCAATTTGACCTTACCTATTTTCATCTTGGATCATTAAAATGGCTGCCAAACAATTCAATACTTCAAGGCAATTAACAAAAGCATTCTTCCTTTTTTTTTAAAAAAAAAAGGGGAAAAAGGTCTATTTTTTGAGTGAAGCTAATTTTGAGGCTATATTCAGCCACAAAAGATCAAACCTGGACAAATGTTGACTCTGAGATTATGCTGGATATGTGAATTATCATCCTTTACTTTATCATATGGATTAGGTTCTGAGTTAATCAGTCAGAAATGTTTTAGGTATAAATATTGGGTGTGGGAAGGGGAACATTAAACCCAAATCTTTTGTGTTTAATGAGTTGTCTTTTCCACTCTTATTAACTAAAATGCTTTAAAAACCAAAGTAGTTAAATTTATACAATTATATTATATGTAACTGTTATTTTATTAGCATTTTTTCTCCAAGGATTTTTCTTTCTGATTATGAGTACTTCACAATTTCAGGCAGTATGATGGATGCTACTCTTCTATGACAAGAATTTTAACAGCCCTTCTTCAGCTCTCAATGCGCACCCAATTATGCGTCTGAGCTAGTAACCTTGAATTTATGTTGCCATGGCAACAAACTGGTCATGCATTATGGATTATCATTGAAATTCTACACCCCTACCTAGCATAATGAGAGTTGGGGACTTAATCAAATCAGCCATTCTGTGTGACACAAAGTGAAGAACTAGCTCTTATTGTTCAGCGTCTAGAAAGGAAGCAGGCCTGATGGAGTGGCAGCTGCAGTGCTGCAGCCTGATAGATTGCCCTTATATACATTTGTGAATGTATAGACAGATGGTTTTCAATGCCTGGAATTTCTAGCTTAGGAAGCAGCTGTTCGGATAACCTCTGCCATCTCACCTTGTTGTCATGGAACATTGAACAGAGACTGAGAATGTGGATGGATACATTGACTGAATTTACGCTGCATGGCATCCTTCTTTATCATAAGACTGCAGGGCTAGAATGAAGATAGGGTTGAGGTGGGGTGGGGGAGGAGTGCTGTTGAAAGCTGAAGCAGACTATTTGAGTATCTTCCATGCC
The DNA here is from genome assembly GCF_033958435.1 of Carettochelys insculpta. NCBI lineage: Eukaryota > Metazoa > Chordata > Testudines > Carettochelyidae > Carettochelys > Carettochelys insculpta. Next base: position 175,722,026 of record NC_134139.1, on the reverse strand, counting down.
CATTTCTACTTTGCTAGAACAGAAAGAGACAGATAAAATTATTGAGGTAAATCATTCCCTGAGATTTAATCTAGTTTGCATCTCCTTCACAGTCTAGAAATCCATCACAGTATAGCCATCTATTCTTGTACAGTTTAGACATCAATAAAGGGACCCAGGTTTCCATTTACTGTACTGTATCTTTTGTTATGTCTTTCCCTCTCAGAGACATAGTACCAGATTTGTGAAGGTCAGAATGGGAGCAGGCTCAATGCTAGAACAAAAATCAGACCAAATAGGTATTCAGCACCACTGCCCATTATCTCCTTCTAAGCTACCACTAACATATATTTTTCTATTTATAGCCATTGTAAGAAGACACAAGCACAATTGAGAAATTATTACTGACCTTTGATGAGTTTTACATTTAATAAAATAGTAATGAGAGTGCAGCAATTGTTAAAAGAATGAAGCATATGGGTAACCAGAGTGTCTAAATCCATTCTGAGAGGTACCTAAGTATTTCATTGTCCAACAAAAAGAAGCGGAGCTGTACATTAGTTCTAATTTGTTCTCATGACCAATGTTTTTTACTGTTGTGACATTATTATTTATTTACCATTCAAGCTTCATTAACATCTGTTGTTATGTAAAACAGCCTGATGTCCTGCCACCTCTGTGAATTATGTTGAAAATTCTTCTATTATCTAAATAATAAATAATCCTTTTGTGATTATCTGGTTATTTACTCTTCCCTCATGACATTCAGATAATCAAGATTTTATGATTGTGATGTATTTTTTATTTATGTTTAGAAGATGCCCATCACCATGGTTTCTACACAGCAGCATTAAGGAACTGTCAGTAATGCCATTACATATTCATCTGACCTTGAGTTTCCAGAGCTTATAATATTCTTTTAGGATAAAACCTGTAGATTGTAAAATTTATAAATAGTTTTTCTGAGTTCTAACTGCATCATTGATCCCGTTTTCACATAAAACAAGCAATGTGTGTGTGTATGAAAACACACACACCACATCATAATTCTTTGGAAATGCATTTGCAGGAGATGAATATTTCAGAAGGCTTTTTAAGTGAATTATTGGTTATCCAAGACACCTTGAATGGACCTTTAAGAGTAGTTAATTCTAAATTTAAAAATGCAAATACAAAATACAGCTTCTCACCTTTTCTGTACCACCCGTTCATTGAAAAGAGATCCACTGTCACCATGCATTGAACCATTAGATTATAATAGCACCAGAGAAGTCATTGCTGTCTATCATATTAATGATTCAGTAAAAATGTCTCCAAGTAAACCTAGACTGACAGACATTATAAAGCTGGTGCTGACTATGGCCCTGATCCTGAAAATTTCCCTTCATGTTAGTCCCATGAAAACCGGATAGTATTATTGCCTGAGTAAGGGTCCTGTCATACCACCTAGTCTGTGTTTTTTAAAGCTACTTGCAACAAGAAATTGGCTCACACACAAATAGTCTTCATAACATTAAGGATTTGACTTAGCATAAGGAAGGAATTCAGACCTGAAGATTGAATATTTGGATTAAAACCATTTATTTTTCTTTTTAATGAGGCTTTTCGGCTGTAATTTACAGTATTTACAGTTTTTGTGTTTGTAGATTAAAGCCAAATCATTAACTCTGATGTTAATGTCAACTTTACATGACTTAAATTCAGTTATTTTTACAGTTGAGTTGCATGTATTGCATAGGCATTTTGCAGAAGAATGTACAGATGGGCCTAGCACACTGAGCCAGCAAAAAATAAAGCAAAATAATCCTTTTGATTAAAAACAATACAAAAACTCCCACAAATGCGAAGAGAAGCAAAGAAAAATATAGGCACTTTTCTAAGAAATACATTCCATAAAAAAGGGAGAGAGTCACTAAACCAGAACCATTCTTCATTAGGCATTGTGAAAAAATAATGTGTAACACTGAGCCAAAGGCACTCCCACTGTAACAGTACTGAAGTCAGTGATATTAGACCAGGATAAATTTGGACTCACCTCTGAATTAATGCCAAGGTATACATCCTTTGCAGGGAGTAAAGGAGCACTGTCTGCCACATTGGCTGCTGGGGCTAAAAGGAAGTTATTTTGAAGCCTGATTTTACAAACTTTACTCATACTGAGTAGAACCTATTCAAACACTGAGTTCAAAGGATTACTTATATGAGTAAGTACTACTCAGGTGAGTAAGAGTTGTAGACTCAGATCCTTCATGTAAACATCAAGGATCACTTAAAGTTTGTCAGAATATGATGACCATTTCTTAGTGGAATTATAGAGGAATTTAGAGGAATAGAGCACTGAAGTCCCGAGTTATTGTTTTTTTAATTTTTTTGTCTTATTATGTAGATGGGAAGTATTTGTGCAGATGTGCATGCATTCATACTTCTTATAAGGCTTGCCTTGGGAACTGCAGCCTTAGAAATGCTGCAGGACTCACTTTGGCTGGAGGATTACCAGTCTTAGTCAGGCATACCTTGTCTCTGAAACAGCCAAGTTCTGTTACTAGAATTTTGTTCTTAAAAAGGTTTGGGAAGAGGAAATGTTCCATATCTAGCTTCTTAGAAAAATACACAGTCTGAAAGGGATTACATGGTAGCATAATTGTTACCACTGAAGAACTTTCAATATAGGGTATTAAATTACTTAAGCAAATTATAGGAAAATATGCATTTTAGTTGTTTCAGAGGTAAGGGATTAAACCTGCACAGATTTATTTATACAGAGAGATAGGCAGATGTGGATTTGGATATTCAGACAGTGAAAATATAGTTTGAATAGCTATGATGTAATGAAAAGTAATGTCCTAGTATTAGAAATTCATACAGACAGGTTTGAGTAGCCATGTCAGAAAACACTTTCCCCTATTTTCCAAAATGATTCCACCCTTCCTTCTGACCTAACAAAATGCACCTGTGATGCTATAACCTTTAAACCTAGGTAATGTGTCTCACTGCAGTACAAAGCAGTTTTAGTCTTAATAGTCAGTGAAATGAATGCATGAATATTTTTTTATCACTGTACTGGCTAGTTCACTTCCATGAACTGGCTTCCATTCACCTTATTTTTCGCTGCCCCCCTTAGATGATGTTTTCTAACGAGAATTCCCCTGTCTGTATCATCAAAATTTTAGTTATAAACTGTGATAATGTGATGACTGTAAAAAAGTAACCTGGGCATTTCAGGTTCCTTATGTAAGGATGATGGAGCACGACATTGACAGGTGGGATGGAACCGGGAATCTTAGGGGCTAAAGCTATGCTCCTCTACCACATAAGTATCTGATGTATGTGTGGAACTCATTCACTGATGTACACAGATAGTTCGTTGCTTAATTTGCCACTCAGCTCTTTGATTTATGCATATGTATATGTTTTCACACTCATGTTTGTGGAACCAACAATTATTCTTTGCAGGTGTGTATGCAGTACTTTGGAAACTTTGTCCTTACTTATTTAACAGGTAAAACTAAAAAAGCTTGTAAATGTGTATCTTGGTATATGTTATAATGTCAGAGGTTAGCATTTTTACTGCCACTAGGGGGTGCCTAACTAATGCAGTCTAAAAGGACCTATGCTGCCGAAACTATCTTTAAAAGTTGAAAAATTTAAAGTGATGGCCATTTTGCATGTTTTCCTAGGAAAGACAAAGTCCTTGGATGGTCAGATCATTTGTTTAATTCAGTGCGTACCTTCACTGATTTCAGTAGAACAACAAGTATCAGAGGGGTAGCTGTGTTAGCCTATATCTGGAAAAACAACAAGTCCTGTGGCACCTTACAGACTAGCAGATATTTTGGAGCATAAGCTTGCAGGAGCAAAGACCCACTTTGTCAGATACATGAAACTAAACTAATTTATATTAGCCGAGAACTTTAACAAGTGCAGGATCTTACACATAAGAAAAGATATATTGCCCAGAATGCAAAGGTTCAGACTTCTTAGCAGATCATAAGAGACAGTGGAGTGATTGATCTGCTCTGTAATTAAAAAGAGATAGAGAGAGAGAGAAAGAGATACTTGGAGTGAGGGAAGTGAATTTATTGTTAATCCCCCTGAAAAAATTGTCATAGGCACACCCACAAATTGATTTGTACACCAGGGTATGTACAATGTGCTCAGTACATTCACCAACAGAGTCACAGGAATCTAGCTTCCATTACTCAAACTTCATGAAGTCTGAACTCCACTCCTGAGAAATGGCAGGATTGAGTGGTCACAAAATGCCTGAACAATCTTCCTCCCAGGTGTACATATCTCCTCAGAACATAGACCAGCCTGTGTGACTTTAGGTGCAGAGACTTTGCAGCTTTGGGTAAGGGCATGTGTACTGTTTCTTTAAAAGTGTAACAAGAAACCAGGCAAAATGAGGCTAGGGAAAGCTCAAGGCACATGGTTCACCGTGATGAAAGGAGAAGGAGACAGAAGCACTTTAATACAGCTTTTCTTAATGTAGTAACATTTCTTGTTCAATAATAGGAGATGAGACTTCGATACATTTGTTCCTTTGTGAAAAAGAAATCTAATCTTGATTTAAAAATTTCCTTTCCACCCCTTCCTTATTCTGGGAAGCACTCCCACAGCATCCTCGTGGGATGCTCAGCCCTATCCAAAGCCTTCTCCAAATGGATGTTAGGTTAAAAATTAAAATTACAGCCATCTTTCTGTGACGCATATAATCTATACAACAATAATTAGGGGAAAGATTGGTATTTCAAACAGGATCTGAGTTATAGTAAAGCATTTTTGTTGCACAAAATAAGAAACTAAACACAGTGATGCAATGAATGAGCAAACATATATACTGAACTTCATTCAAGCAGTCTAGCTCCTACCTTATCGTAGATGTAACACACTACAATAAAAGCTTTAGTGTCTTACACAACAATCTTTTTTTGGGGAAAGAGGATGCTTTCAAAAGTGGGGTTACCTTTTGAAAGAACCCTGGCTAAACAGCTCTTTGTGATTTGAAAGCAGCCCCTTTCAGAATCAAGATCCTGACAGAGTATGCAAATGAGATATTTAAATCCACAACTCATTTGCATTTTTGAATGGCTGAATGTACATGCCCCTTCTGAAAGTAAGGGGTAGTGTAGCCACAGCCCAGGCGAAACACTTCCTCTCAGACAAATTCTATTCAGAAGATTTCCTTCAGCCAAAAATATTCAGTGAGAACAAGAACCCATTCAAACTTTAATCTAAAAGTACACCTGGATTTCTAATGTTCAAGTAAGTAGCCTTATCTTTTTAGAAAATTAGTAGGGATGGGCCTAAAGATCAACCTCTGAAGAGCGTCCTGAATTTCTTCTTCCTCAGGATGCTCACAATTGAATTTATGATCAATTTATGATAAAGGTAGGATTACCAAGAATGGGCCAGATTATAGCCCACCCATTACACCCATGGGCCATGTCTACCCTTCCTGAAGGGTCATGGTAATTAGTGCAGCAGAAGATGCAAATGAGGTGTGGATTAAAAATATCTCAAACTTCATTTGCATATTCCCGTGAGCTCTCGCTTCTGGAAGATCCCTTCCTGGAAGCAAAAGCTGCCATGTAGAGGAGGTTCCTTCAGAAGGAAACTGGGATCCTTCTGAAGGAAAACACCCTTCTGGAAGATCCCTTATTCTGTAAATATTTGAGGCAGAAGGGTCTTCCAGAAGGGGTTTTCCTTTGGAAGGACCCCAGTTTCCTTCTGAAGGAACTACATCTACACGGCAGCTTTGGCTTCCAGAAGGGGATCTTCCAGAAGCAAGATCTCATGGGAGTATGCAAATGATGCACAAGATATTTAATCAATACCTCATTTACATCTTCCACTGAGCTCATTACCATGCCCCTTCTGGAAGGGTGGGCCAGCGTAGACTTGGCCATTCTGTCCTATTCCATCTGCCTATCGCAAAGGACAGCCTCTTTGCCTGAAGTGTCATTTTCCTTCATCAGTAGTGGGCTAGTGGAGGACAAGGAGTGGGTGGAGCAAAGTTTTCTCCCCAAATGCAGCAGGAAGCACCATGCAATATATCTGGTGCCAAATGTAGAAATGGTACAGGATTCAACCCCTCCTGCTCCTTCTGGAATAAACAGAAAACCAGCAGGCAGACTAACTTTCTGACTCGCTGTCTGTTTTATGCTTGCAGCGAAGTGATGAGCTGTCCCATAGAAGGTTCATGGTACATACATTGCTGCTAAAAAGTTTCTGTTCAAATTTACAGAATCATAGAATTGTGGGACTAGAAGGGATCTTGAGAGGTCATCTAGTCCAGTTCCCTGCAATCATGGCAGGTTTGAAGATTATCAGGACCATATCTAACAGGTTTTTTACTAACCTGGTCTTAAAAATCTCTACTGGTAGAGGTTCCACAATCTCCCTAGGCAATTTATTCCAGTGTTTAAGTACCCTGAGAGGAAGTTTTTCCTACTGCCCAACTGAAACTACTCTAGCTGTAATTTAAGCCCATTCTTTCCTGTCCTATCCTTAGAGGTAACAGAGAAACTTTTTCCTTCCTTCTTCCTCCTTGTACCAACTTTTCATGTAGCTAAAAACTGCTATATTGTCCCCTTCAATCTTCTCCAGAATCAACAAACCCCTTTTTGTTTCAATCTTCCCTCATAGGTCATGTTTTCTACACATTTTTGATGCTCTTTTCTGGACTTTCTCTAATTTGTCCATAACTTTCTTGAAATGAGGCACACAGACTGATAACAATGCCCCAGTTAAAGCTTGATCAGTGCAGAGCAGAGAACGAAAATTACTTCTCATGTCTTGCTTATGTAACTCTTCTGTCAGGCAGAGTTGGCAGCAATATGGGCTGGGTTCAGTATCTAGGGTTACCTTTTCAACAGTACATTTCTGCAAAGTTCACCCCCCCTCCCCAGGTGGAGTACGAAAGCACTTTACTTGCTTCGCTGGCAGGCACTTACTTGTCGTTCCCTTTTGCTGGCTGCCCTTCGTGCCTCACCACCAGGCTTCTCTCCAATTCTCTCTACCAGCCACCCTAGCAGCCTATCATCAATTTGCCAGGATGTCTTCCCATCTCATAGCTCTCAGTAATTTCAGATGTTAATGGAGAAGCCTCATTGCCAATCTATACAGGATAATCTCTCCCATCAGAGAATCTACCCCAAAGCAGAGCTAATACTTAGACAGATTTCTGCAAGATCATCTCTACAGTATACAACAAGACTCTCAGTTGAGTATTAAACTCAGTCTGTTCCTACACAGGGGACAGAAAAATGATCAAATGCTAAGATCCTTAAACAGATGCAATGTATTAATACCACTTTCCCTGCCCCTCCCTGGGCTTTGGAACCTATGTCCGCTGCCAGTGAGTTCTGTGTAATTGATGGGGAGTCCCTCAAGCAGGATATGCCAAGCCAAGATCTGCTGTGCTTGATTCACACAGCAAGGATAACAAGTAGTAACACGGTGACTACTGAGCTAAAAGTTCCACTCCATTCATTGGAGGAAGTGGGTTTTACTCTTGAAAGCTCATGACCTAATGAAAGTGTTAGTCTCTGTGGTGACACAGAAAGCAATGCAGCACTGAACCTGGGCGCTGAGGGGTGCATGTGACCCCTTGTGAGCACCCACAAGTCACTTGGGTTGTTGAGTAACATTTAGCTTACAGTCCACTCTGATCACCAGATCCCTTTCCACAGTACTCCTTCCTAGGCAGTCATTTCCCATTTCATATGTATGAAATCCAAATGAATCTCACTTGTCCACTATGACTTTTCAAAGATAGCTGCTAATGGTTCAGATATCTCCTCAGTCAGCTCTTTGACTCATTCTTTCATCCAGATCTTTTCCCCTATTTTAGCCATTGAGTCTATCTTATTTTCCTAGTTTTCAGTATGTTGGAGGTCCAATCACTACTAACCTTTTTGGTGAAAACTGAAACAAAAGTGTCTTTTACCATTTTCCATATTTTCTGTAATGGGCCTACCCTGTCCTTTTTCTTCTTTTCACTTCTAATGCATTTGTAAAATGTTTTCTTATGATGCCTTTATGTCTCTATAGCTGCGTCTACACGTGCACGCTACTTCGAAGTAGCGGCATCAACTTCGAAATAGGGCCTGTTGCGTCTACACGCGTCGAGCGCTATTTCGAAGTTAACTTCGACGTTAGGCGGCGAGACGTCGAAGTCGCTAACCTCATGAGGAGATAGGAATAGCGCCCTACTTCGACGTTCAACGTCGAAGTAGGGACCGTGTAGACGATCCGCGTCCTGCAACGTCGAAATTGCTGGGTCCTCCATGGCGGCCATCAGCTGGGGGGTTGAGAGATGCTCTCTCTCCAGCCCCTGCGGGGCTCTATGGTCACCGTGGGCAGCAGCCCTTAGCCCAGGGCTTCTGGCTGCTTCTGCGGCAGCTGGGGATCTATGCTGCAGGCACAGGGTCTGCAACCAGTTGTCAGCTCTGTGTATCTTGTGTTGTTTAGTGCAACTGTGTCTGGGAAGGGCCCTTTAAGGGAGCGGCTGGCTGTTGAGTCCGCCCTGTGACCCTGTCTGCAGCTGTGCCTGGCATCCCTATTTCGATGTGTGCTACTTTGACGTGTAGACGTTCCCTCGCTGCGCCTATTTCGATGTTGGGCTGAGGAACGTCGAAGTTGAACATCGACGTTGCTGGCCCTGGAGGACGTGTAGACGTTATTCATCGAAATAGACTATTTCGATGTCGCAACATCGAAATAAGCTATTTCGATGTTGGCTGCACGTGTAGACGTAGCCCATATAGTTTAATCTCATTTTGTGGTTTGGTCTGTCAAATTTGTCCCTGCATACTTGTGTTATTTTTTTATATCCATGCTCCATAACTCAGATGAGTAATTTGTAATGTAATTGTTATTGAGGCACTTGAAGTTTGACACAGAGAAATCTCTGGTTAGAAGAGAGGGAGACAAAGTCCTTATTTCAGTTTGTCTGAACCTGAATAAACATCCTGTTTGGGTTTGTGGGATGGTTCAGACCGTTTATTAGTGTTTCTAAAGCAGCTCACCGGCCAGCAATATGGGGCCCTTATGGTAGTGAACACTTGATTTCACCATGTTAAAAAGCCATCAGATAAGTGTTAAAACATTCCAGTTTCCAAAACATTGCATCTTTTGAGTTAAATAAGCTAGTAAAAGGCCTCTGGAAGGAAAACTCAAGGCTAAAATTCTTGTATTAAGTTGCTTTGTGTTGCTATGTCATAAGCAGTCTGTGAACGATACTTAGTACCACTGTTGCAAATGAGAACCTATCACACAGCAATGGGTAGATTGTAACCAGCATCACAAACCTTGCTATCTTCAATCTGCAAGAAGTCTTGTGACACCTTATAGACGAACAGATATTTCATCATGCATCTGATGAAGCGGGTCTTTGTCCATGAAAGCTTATGCTTCAAAATATCTGTTCGTCTATAAGGTGCCACAGGACATTTTGTTGTTCTCAAAGCTACAGACTAACACGGCTACCTCCGTGATATTATCTTCAGTCTGAGGAGTACATATGCAGCCTGCCTTCCCCAACATAAACTCATGTCTGTGCATACATTGTGTTAAACAATTACCCCAAATGCACTACCAAAATGAAACACTTAATTGGTGCCAGAATTTTCCCCTTAAGAAGAGATGAGAGAGAGAACTAGCCACAGGTAACAGACATTAGTCACATCACTTAATGCACTGCTGTCAAAAACAGGTATTTTGCCGTGTTCTTTGTTGGTACACTCCAGTTAAATACTACTTATCTGGTGCCACACAGAATGCTGTGATAAAAATCTCATTTTTCTGTCTCTCTCCCTCGGACCCTGTAAGTAGTATAAACATGTGCAGTGCTCATGTCAAATATCTTGCCCTAACCAGGCACACTACATAAGAGTAGGACATAAATTGTTTTTTTTAAGATATTATCATAGGCAGTGAGTTGAATAGGCTCATGTTGCCCAGGCTTTACCAATGTTCAGGCCTGGGAGTCTGTCTCTACCAATGTCTAGCTGTGTTGCTCCCCCCGCCCTGCCTGTTGCCCCTGTACACTTCCTTTGAACGTCCCTGCTGGCTGCCTCACCTCAGACACCTGACCTATACCCTGCCCTTCCTTCAGCAAGCAGTTCTATTCGGAGTGTTTTCCCCGATGACTGTTGCCACAGCAGCCTGGCTATTGAGAGCAGCACGGGCAGCAGCTGACTGCTGCGTCTACAAAAGAAGGAGGGGAGGAGCCACATGGCATTACCCATCACACCCGGGCAACTCTGAGTGGTGTCCTTCCTGCTGCAGGCTTGGGTGGAGTGTATGGTGCCAGACATGGGAGGGAGAAAAGAAGTGGGGAGAAGGTGAAAGAAGGATAAGAAGGGGATGGGAGCCCAAGCATGAGCCCCTCCTACACCTCAAACAACTCCTCCACACCCTAGAGCTTGAACATCTGCACCCATGCCTGTGCACCAGCCCCTCCTATGCACCAAATCCTTCAGCTCCACTTTAGATCTTGTACTCCAACCCTTTGCCCCAGCCCTGAGCCCCTCCGACATCTGACACTCCAATCCCTCACCCCAGAGACAGGGTCCTCCCCTGTACACACCCTTACAAGGCAGGTATGGGGAAGGCAGCACTTGAACTCCTTCTGGGCTCCACCAAAATTAGGCAAACCTGTCTGCTCTGGACATTATATAATATTATATGATTTATACAGTGAAAGAGTAGGGCCCTGTCTCCTGCCTTTTGTTACTGCAGATCAGGAGCATCACTTTCACATTCTGTGACTTGCTAAACTGTAATCAGACCTTGGAGTTTCTAGTTACAGTAAAAGCTGATGTCATGGTAAAAATCTCTTTAATATTTACATTTGCAAGATCCATTGAGATGATGCAATAGGCACCTTATCTAAAGTGCATTACCTCACTGTGTTCATGAATCAGCATCATTAGATCTGCATGAGCTCACCATTAAAAGAAGGGTTTTTAAATATATATTCATTGTTCTGGGAACAAATGGAAAACACTGTGTTAATGACACTTCTCATTTTATTGAAGTCTTATGACTTTTTATGTCTTTATTCTGGCATTGCCACTGGTTTGTGTATCCTGTAATTTAATGTAAATTTTCTCAGCTACAGATGGAATACAGTTTTTTTGCATTCTCATATGTTTTGGCATAGTCTTCTTTAAGACTATACAATGACAGAGGAACTTGGAGTAAATATTGTTTTTTCCCCTTCTTGTAGTTCTTGTGTTACCAAAGCTGCTTAGACTGATAAAACTCAGTTGATGTGTAAAGATGTAGTACTCACTCTGGCAAAAACAGAAAAGGATGTGAAACCGGTAAAATGGCAGGATAAACTGAGCTATAAAAAGCATTACTTGTGTTTCTGTTGTGATGAGGTTGTGATGAGTTTCCACTGAAAGTCAGGTTTCAAATCATTTTGCTAGACAGAAAAAACCCTGCACATTATATCCCAAATGTCCTTACCCTTTTAGTACAGAATTAATTTTCTGAGAATTTACAACCTTAACTCTGCCCTGTAGTAACACAATGATGTGGAAAAAAGGAAAAAGGCCAAAAATGTCTTTAAAAAAATTAAATCTAAACTGAGACTACAAACACTACAGTGTCTTAGCCACTGTATTTATTTCACTGTATGACTCTGCCTTGACAAGACAGAGTCGTGGTTGTTTTTGGATACTGAGTCTGTGCAGTTCCCAATCTTAGGTATAGGGTAAAATAAAGCTTGGTACCCTAGCTGTGCTTAATATAAAGCATTTGAAGATTATTTTGCTTTTATTTTAATATTCATCTTAACTTTGCATTTCCTCGGTTTTCAGTATTTGGGTAATTTCCAACAGCCCTATAATACATTTCCATCTCCAGTTACTTCTTTGTCTGGAACCTCTACTGATTCCGCATTCTTATGTGATTCTCATATGTGCACTTCAGGGCAAAATGTCACATTTGAGCAATAACTGTCCATTTCCAATTAACTCAGGAAATAGATGTGCATGACCAAGTAATTTAAACTTTCTTCTGGCACAATACAGTATCAGCTGTACAAAGTCTCGCTTTCTGATTCTTACAGGTATAGTCTTCATTTCACCATATCTGAAAGCAGCATTCACAACACTATGAACCAGCTTTCAAAAGAACCATATATGAATAACCCTTTATTTACACACATCTCTCACACCTGTTGCCTGTAGGAGCTGCACAGATGGATCAAGATCATTATCAGACTATAGGATGTTGATCACATATGTTGGCTATTCCCTGGTTAGAGAAAGTGCAGCTAATAACAAAGAGGGAATGTTGTTTTCTTCCCAGAAAACATTATGATGAGAACAGACTTTGTCTGTGCGTGTTCATCACTATTTTTCTTCAAAATTTTTCAGTTACAAAATTTTTCAACACTGAATTTTTTTTCCCACAAGAAGCTCAGTTGATCAAAAAGCCATTTGCTGATGTAAAAACGTTTACCCAGAAAATTTTCAACAAGCTCTGGCATTGAATGCAGTGGGAGCAGACAGAATGTCGCACGATTGTGTGTGCATCCATTTATATTGCACTAGAGTAGTAGAGTAGGCATCCTTCAGTCTGCAGAGACTATGGATCGCGCCCTTTAAAGTTTCAATTTAAGACTTCATTTACAGTGTCTATTGTGACTATAAAGACCCACACGAGAGTGACAGTCCTTGCTGCATCTCTTGCAGACGTAGTGGGTGTCTGGCAAGTCCTTATTGTGCTTTCTGTGTGCTCGCTTCTCCTCTGCTAGCTGTCTGATCTTCAACTCGCCCTTCTGAAGGCCCTTGTGTAACCCCTGCCTCCATCTGCCGCGGTCGTCTGCTAGTTCTTCCCAGTTGTCCAGCTTGATGTCTACCTCTCTGAGGTCTCTCTTGCAGACATCTTTGTAACGCAACTGGGGACGTCTGGGGGGTCTTTTGCCAGATGCTAGCTCACTATACATGATGTCTTTTGGAATCCTTCCATCGTTCATCCTGTGGACGTGGCCAAGCCAGCGGAGCCCACGGTGCCTGAGGAGGGTATGCATGGTTGGGATTCCAGCTTGCCCGAGGACGACTGTGTTGGTAACTCTGTCCTTCCCTGATATTCCATGATATATTGCACTATTTCACATCTATTCATGTTACAAAATGGAGCTATGTACAATAAATTGAATTCAATCTGTTTTATAACCATTCAAATGATGGTGCTTAATTGCAAAGTTCAAATATCAATTAAGAGCCAAATCTAAGATTCCCCAAAAGGCAGTTATGTCGGGGTGAATTTGGTCCCTTTATACTTCGCTGGTTGACATTATTAAATTGATTCAATCTTACCCAAGTTAGAGGATGCAGAGTTCGGTCCATGGTGCTCGGGTTACTTAGCCCTTACACGAGCAATCCAAATGAGAACATTTGTAAGTAAGTGCTATTCAATATGAGTAAGTTTTTCAGAGTCAGGGCTTACAGGAAATATATATATATATATATATATATATATATATATATATATATATATATATATATATAATTTTACTGAATTTTGCAGCACTTCTATTGCCACATGCATTTATTTTACTGTACTAAAGGACCACTGGGGAATCCAGAAGTACAAGCACTTTAAGTCAGAAAAAAACATAATGAAATTAAGTTTTTGATACATGCACAGAAGTTATATCTAGTGCAAAATACTGTAGAAAGGATATATATCACTAAAGATACATACACTTTTTCTAGCATTCATTATATAGCACAGGTATTTTAGCATTTAGCAAAGCTAACAAAATTATTGTATGGCTGCTGTATGGCTTGAATATGGGTTTAAAGATAATCTAGATTTCTTCAATACCACTGGCCAAATTCTAAAGTTTTAGAAGAGTAAACCCATGTAAGACTAAGGTAAAATGTTCAGTGTGAGTAAGGATATTGGATCCTAAGGGATCATTCAAAAGTTAGAGGGCCACATTCTGTCTCCTTTCCTCACTGAGGCTATGTCTACTTGGGAGGATTTTCCTGACAAAACCTGGCACATCCAGCAACAGCATTATACCTTTCCCCATTGAGGTATAATGCCTCTCTCAGCAGAGTTCTGTTGACAAAACAGCTATGTAGACGCTCTGGGGCCCTTTTGTCAACAGACAGGGCTTCTGGTTCACCAGGCAGCCCTATTTGCAGAGTTTCCAGTCAGCCATTCTGTTCAGAAAGGGCCGCACAGTCTGTCTGCTCTCTGTAGACAGAGCAGAATGGTCTTTGAATCTGGTTTTATGTGTAGATGCAATCTGTCAACAGAAGTTTTGCTGAGAAATCCCTTCTGACAGTGACTTCTGTCGACAGAGACTTCTCATGTAGACTTAGCCTGAATGTAGTATCTTTCTGTACAGGCAGACCCATTTGCTTCATTTGACACTACTGAAAGAATGACATGCTATTAAGCATTAGCAAGGAAAGCAAATATGGCCCTCAGTTAGACCCTCATTGTTGATATATCCATCCAGCAGTACCAGAGAATCAGGGCATGCTGTAAGCTGCTTGTGACATTCAGAATTCCCAGCAGGTCCACCTGTTCTCAGGAAATGGATGCTTTGCTTTAAAAAATGGAAAAAACAAAGAGTGACAAAGATACTAATTTCTCCTATGTACCTTTACCTTGTATTTTGTCACAGACAGACACCCTGCAAGAAAGAGTCTGAGCAAATAGAAACAAATTTTAGAGTATGGTTCAAATGAGCAAAACAAATCTGTGACACTCCTCTGACTACTAAAGATGCTATCAGATTAATTTCAAGACCTCACTAAATCAAGCATTTAAATCTAGTCATGCTATATAAACATGATACTAGTGAAAGTTATTACTTATTACTATATAATCTAGCTAAAATTATACACTGATCTTTACTATCTGGTTGACACAGGCCATTAATTTTTAAGAACTGTTTTCAATTTCATATTAGATGGCAGAAAAATAAAACGTCCATACCAGAATCAGAATCCTTGACACAACCAAAGATCTTGTACTTTGTACTTACATTTTTTTAATGTCAAAAGGTAACTTCTTCCCACATTGATTATATGGAGCAAATAGGTGTCACTATTGTTTTACAAAGGTGGAAAATGATGCATGGAGAGGAAGTCCCATAGTTTCCTAATGCCTAGCTGAGGAAACTCAGATGGTCACTTGAGGTTACACTCAGTGACATGACAACCTCTCTGTTGGGGTGGGTGGGATCCTCTGACATTGGTTCAACCTACCTTTAAACAGCCACTTCATCCTGGCAGAAGTCCTTGCAATACTGCACTCTGGCACAAATAAGGAGCTCAAACAATCTGGGTGGATGTAGGACACTATGGCTTCCCTCTATGAAACAGAAGCAGAATGGAACAACTAGAATTCCTGCAGCACCTTATAGACTAACAGATATTTTGGAGCATAAGCTTTTGTGGGCAAAGACCTGCTTCATCAGATCTGCTTCTTCATCTACATCTGATGAAGCTGGTGTTTGCCCATGAAATCTTATGCTCCAAAACATCTGTTAGTCTCTAAGGTGCCACAGGACTTCTTGTTCTCAAATATACAGACTAACATGGCTACCTCTCTGACAGAAGCAGAATGGTCCACTTTTGTCACAGGGCTTGCCCTTTAAAAGGAATAGGGTTCAGTTCCATGTGTTTTTAGTTAGCTCACTCCCAGGTGATGGTTTTGGGCTTAGTCCAAAGTTTGGGTCAGGTGACCCAACGTCACATGAAGTAGAACTGATGAGGTGCTTCCTGTAAGATGGGGTACGTGCATTCAAAGGGGAAAAGACTTGCAGAGCGGAAGAAGGATCTACTACAATAGAGCAATATGGGTGGTGGGAAGTGCTAAGAGAGGGGTTTGCTGTGGGTCATGGTGAAGGGATAGAAAATAGCCAGAAATAACTGGGGAGAAGACATGTAGCTATGAAAGACCCTTGGAATGTCTCTCCAGGGGGAGAGAGGGTTGAGAATGGGGTGGAAGAACTCCCTGATCAGTGGGAACTGGCAAATGAGAAACATGCAGCATGAAGCCCCAACCTCAGTTTGTGAAGAGTCCTGGAGAAGGGCTGAAAGGAGGCTAAAAGGAAACCCTGACAGTTAAACACGTAGATTTGTTGAAATCTCTGATTACTCTTGGAAGGTATTGTCCAACTTTACGATTTGGCTAAACAATTAAAAATATCGGAACTGGCCGATTCAGGAGCAGGATCTTGAAACATGAGGATCTGGAAGAGGGGAAGGAGATATGGATCTCCTGACACAAAAATTAATTTGTCACGGGGGCCATTTGCACCCAAATGGATATTGACTCATGAGCATAGGGGAGTCATACCCCAGATAGGGTTGCCGTTCTTGGCCTATTTTTGTCCCTGGGGGGCAGGCACTAGATCATGTCCAGACTTTAAATTACATTTGGTAACTTATACAAGCCTTCAGACAGGTGTCAAATTATTGTTGATATCAGTGGGTGATACACAGGTCTATGGAACCTTTGAGGCCTACGTTAACCAGTCAGGTAAAAAGACTGCAGTTTTCACTCTCAGGCTGCGTCTACACGTGCACGCTACTTCGAAGTAGCGGCACCAACTTCGAAATAGCGCCCGTCACGTCTACACGCGTCGGGCGCTATTTCGAAGTTAACTTCGACGTTAGGTGGCGAGACGTCGAAGTCGCTAACCTCATAAGGAGATAGGAATAGCGCCCTACTTCGACGTTCAACGTCGAAGTAGGGACCGTGTAGATGATCCGCGTCCCGCAACGTCGAAATTGCTGGGTCCTCCATGGCGGCCATCAGCTGGGGGGTTGAGAGACGCTGTCTCTCCAGCCCGTGCGGGGCTCTATGGTCACTGTGTGCAGCAGCCTTTAGCCCAGGGCTTCTGGCTGCTGCTGCTGCAGCGGGGGATTCATGCTGCAGGCACAGGGTCTGCAACTCATTGTCGGCTCTGTGGATCTTGTGCTGTTTAGTGCGTGTGTGTCTGGGAGGGGCCCTTTAAGGGAGAGGCTTGCTGTTGAGTCCGCCCTGTGACCCTGTCTGCAGCTGTGCCTGGCACCCTTATTTCGATGTGTGCTACTGTGGCGTGTAGACGTTCCCTCGCAGCGCCTATTTCAATGTGGTGCTGCGCAACGTCGATGTTGAACATCGACGTTGCCAGCCCTGGAGGACGTGTAGACGTTATTCATCGAAATAGCCTATTTCGATGTCGCCACATCGAAATAGGCTACTTCGATGTAGGCTTCACGTGTAGACGTAGCCTCAGAGGGACAAATCCTACCCTCTTCATAGCTATGGCAACACTTGAACCAAATACAAACAGGTAGGGAAGATTTCCGGGAGCCACAGAACAGTTCTTTTTTTTTTTTCTCTGTGAATTTTTGGAAATGGGGGCTGTACCAGGCAGGATCAATGACTGGCTAGCTTGTGGCCAATGCAGATGTGTTTAGCAATCAGAACCACTTCTGATGCTGGGAGCTGTAGTAGAGGCTGTGAAGCGGCTCTGCAGCAGCTTTGTGACATGAAGGAAAAAATCATTTCACCAGTGTTCCCCAACTTACTCCTCTTCATTACTGTCCCCAAGGTCATGAAGAGCTCTTAAGATGTGTGTGGTGTTTTCTCTGGTTGTAGGATGTGACCCTTCATTATACGGAATGAAAGTCCAGGAGTATGGCCAGTTTTGACTGCATGAAATGGGATCTTTATATATATATGCATTTGCTGCAAAGGAAAAGTGTATGCTAAAGTCCAGTGTATGTATTTCTTTCATTTAAATTTGTGATGGTGTATACAAACACCTGGAAGGCTACTCCTTCTGTTCTGCTAAGGGGTAGTTCTTAAAATCAGTTAAAGTACAATAATCAGGGATGGGTCATGTGCTACTAATAAGAACAGAACAGTCTTGTTGGACTTGCAGATTTTAAGAAATTAGACTACCTACATCCTCCATATTATTTGTCTGTGGTAGTGCCCACATGCAGTGCTGTCTGCTTTCCAGTCTTTCAGAAAGTGATGGTCTGTGTCTTGAGGAGGTCACACCATAGTGATAGACAGGCAGACGTGGAGGTCAGGGAGTGGGATGTACTTCGGGTGCACCAGGATAGTCATGTTCTTTTAAGTAACTGACTCATTGGCCTGATACTTGTGTCCAATCAGAAAATGTCTTCCTTTCCTACAGCCCTAGTATCCTTCTCATTGTTTGGCTTATAGATCAAGAAGGCTCCAAAAAACCTAAAGAACACCTTTCTGGACTGCTCAAAGGAGAAAAAAGATTCAAGGATCCTCAACTCTATATACATAGCTACATTGTCAATAGTGTTAAAAGCAACCATGGTAAGTTTGTATTGAAGCTGTCTTATGATACTGCTGTATACCGTTCCATCCTCCTGGGTACCAGACACAGCTTTCTCATAGAGTTAAGTGTTAGGGGCCTGGTGTGTCACTGGAAGGAGTGTGAGCGCCACACTGAGATCACATTATACTGTAGCTAGTTCAGAAGTATTGCTGAAGCTTGAAAGTGCAGATTGAATGCCTCTACAACTAATAAGGATTTACTTGGCTGCATCTGTAGGCTGCTCCCTCTCAGTGATTTATATTCCTGATGCTTGGAACTACAGTACAAATCTGGTTATGCTATAGAAACTTGATACCAGAGAAAGTCAATATTACAGGGTAATAGAGCTGAAATAACACACTGGCAGTGCTTTTTATTAACCCTTTAATAACTTATTTCAGTGACTCCTCAATGACAAATAAGTTGGCTAGCAAGAGAGAGAGGATTTTCATGCCACAACTAATGCAGATACATTAAATACACATCATTGGAGCCAGGAGGAATTAATTTCTAGAAAAAAACCATTTCCTTCCAATAGTGAAAATAGATGAGTGTTTTTCAGAAATAGTTTCTTTTGACTTCATTGCTTCACTGCATTTTACTGTGTGTCTTGGTCCCTACGGCCATGCAGCATATCAACACTATGATGCGTGATGTAAACAATTATGCTATTTTAATATTGTCAGGTTGTTTCCAATCTGGCCAAGGTTCTTCAGGAGAAGTATTTTTCATTCTTAGTTGATTTCTTAGCCATTATATAGACTTACATTTAAAATCCCATGCTTTCTGAGGAAAGGTTTGGCTGATCCACTGGGCACAGAAAACTTGGAGGTAGCCAAGGTCCACATCACTAAGCAGTAGAGAAGCCTTAAGAGGAAATTGTGGAAGACATCCATGTGGGCAGTTCAAATTGTTAACTGCACTGAGCAAAAAAATTATGCCATCACTTCATTCACATTGGTTTAATTGGGAACTGAGTAGCCATCTGACTCAATCTGCTTCAGGTGAAATTGTAGATGGTGCTGTCCACCAGCTGGCTGGCTCTGGATTGGTGGGTCCATTAGCTGCAGATAGGATAATGATATGGTTTCAGGCTTTTTGTCTCTCTTGTTTGGAAGCCAGAGAATTTCTATATACTGTATTTGGGCTTTACTGGGAGCATGAAGAAAAAGAAAATAATAGAGGTCATATTTTCTAGCTGATCTCCCTCTCTCTTTCACACACTCATATGTATGAACGTATGAATATGTATGACACATAAGCATGCAATGACAATAAAATTGAGTCAGTTGGTCAATGGAGAAGAATTTGGATTGGTTCCTCACCAATCTAACTATTAAAATCTGTCCAAAAGTAGTTAGCTGCTCAAAGCAACTTTTTTTCATACTGTCTAGACTGTTATATGTCATAATCAATAGTATCAAATATAGATCTAACATGATTCTAGCAATTTGTCTGGAAACTTAAAGATTGGAAGCTATCTAAAAATCTCAGATTGTTCAGATATTTCTGAAATTTCATAGCAACTGGCTCCTTAATCATTTTCTCCAAAAAAGGGAAGTTTGACAAAGGGTAATAATTATATGGTTTCTTGAAGGGAGTCAACACCCCTTCATGTGATAGCTGGGATGTCATTCTGCCCTTCAAAAATGTTAATGAAAATGTCTGCCCTTCATGTGTCTCATAACGGAGTTTTATGACAGCAACGAAGGGTCCTGTTGCACCTTATAGACTAACAGAAAAGTTTTGAGCATGAGCTTTCGTGAGCAAAGAGTCTTTGCTCACGAAAGCTCATGCTCAAAACTTTTCTGTTAGTCTATAAGATGCCACAGGACCCTTTGTTGCTGTTATAGATCCAGACTAACATGGCTACCCCTCTGATACATAACTGAGTTTTGTAAGCCCTATAGTTATTGCACTTGGAACCTTGTCCTTTCATGAGGAAAGATGTCCATTAAAATTAATGAGGCTGGTAGTTTAATGCACACCTTGTTGTCCTGGCATTCTTGGTTGCAGCCTGGTAGGTTCAAATATGACTTATTATGACTCTGATGAATGTGAAGTCTTGTCCCCATAATTCCTGAAAAAAATATTTAAGAGGAGAGGCAGTCTAGAAGAACAAATGTCTTCTATAGCTTGAGTAATTGTACTAGCTCAACTGTCTACTACATGTGTAGTCATGACAAATAATTGTATTCAGACAGGATCCTTGGCACTTCAGTGAAAGGGCTGGGCTGTTGTATAGGGAAGGAAGGAAGAGCTGGCTTTGGAGGAGCGCTAATTCAAGAGACAACTTCATTTCTTCCTTGGGAATTCCTAAGCACTGTATTTGCCTAACAAAAGTAACAGTAGCTCACAGAACTGTTTCCTCAACTTTCTTCTGTTGAATCATATAAATATAAATATAGGACTGGAGGGGCCTCAATAGCTCATCTAGTCCAGGTGCTTTTCCTAAGGCAGGACTGAGTATAATTTATAAAATCCCTGACAGCTATTTGAAACTCCCTAGTGCAACTGATTTATGTACAGGTGCCACCCCATCCAGCCTCATGCCATGCCCTAATACCCACATTCCTTTTCCTGTCCATTTCTCTCACTTTCTGTTCTCTTGTTTTCTGTTGCCATTTTTCCTCTTCCTTTCCCTCCACCCCTGGCGTTTTGGCTGTCTATTTGTATTCATTTTTGCTTTTTCATGTTTTTAGCTGCCTTTCCCTGGTTGCTCCCCTTGCCCATTTCCTTACTCACTCGGCCCAAATTTTCAGAGGAGGCTAAAGAAATGAGTTGTCCGGATACAACTGAATCTAGGCAAATACTCAATTTCAACTGCTTGGCTGTGTCTTCACTACATAGTTTTGTCGAGAAAAGTGGCCCTCTGTTGACAAATCTCAGGGAGCATCCACGTTACAAACATGTTCTGTCAAGAAACTGTTGACAGAACACAACAGTTTCCTTGGCACAGTTCTGTTGTTCCTGGTCGAGGCATAATGCTTTTGTCGATAGATTCTGTTGACAGAAAAATAGTGTAGACACTCAGGGAGGGGAGGCGAGGCTTCTGTCGCCAGAGGAGTCCTCCATGGCGTCGGCCACCTAGAGCCAGGAGACGCTCTGCCCACCACAAGCAGAGCTCTGTGCTCTGCCCCTCCAGCCAACCGTAAAGTTACAGGAGCCTTGGAAACCCCATACCAGAAAGTAGGAAGCATGTGTGCACCCCAGCCAGAACGTGTGCCTGCAGCCTGCTCACAGCCACTCCCTGGCTACGTCTACACGTGAAGCCTACATCGAAGTAGCCTATTTCGATGTTGCGACATTGAAATAACCTATTTCGATGAATAGCGTCTACACGTCCTCCAGGGCCGGCAACGTCGATGTTCAACTTCGACGTTGCGCAGCCCAACATCGAAATAGGCGCAGCGAGGGAACGTCTACATGCCCAAGTAGCACACATCGAAATAGGGATGCCAGGCACAGCTGCAGACAGGGTCAACAGGCAGACTAGCGCTTCCGGGGCAACAGCTAGCCGCTCCCTTAAAGGGCCCCTCCCACACACACACAGCTTGCACAGCACGCGGTCTGAGGAGCCATAGGCACACAGACCCCGGGCGCCGCAGTCATGGACCCCCAGCAGCAGCAGCAGCAGCAGCAGCAGCAGCAGCAGCTAGAGGTCCACCCAGCCCTCCCGGCAGGAGCAGGGCTTGCCCTGACCCATGCCATGTGGGAGGCAGCTGAGCACCTCCTTGCCCCAGGGGAAGAGATGCCCCCAGGGCAGCAGGGCTCAACCCCTACCCCTGCAGCACCCCGCTCCACCCCCCACCTCACACGCCGGCGGCTGTGGAGCTACCCCACCAGCACTGACTGGTGGGAGCGTCTGGTGCTTGGGGAGTGGGACGACGACCACTGGCTCAGGAACTTCAGGATGACGCGGCAGACATTCCTGGAGCGGTGCCAGTGGCTCATCCCCGCACTCAGGCACCAGGACACTGCCATGCGGCGTGCCCTCACAGTGCAGAAACGGGTCGGCATCGCTGTTAGGAAGCTGGCCACTCCGGACAGCTACCGATCCGTGGGCCACCAGTTTGGTGTCGGAAAGGCCACCGTCGGGGCTGTCTTCATGGAGGTAAGCGAACCCACGGGGGGAGGCCAGGGCAGGGGGGCTAGGGCAGGGCAGGGGGGCCAGAGCAGGGCAGGGCAGGGCAGGGGGGCCAGGGCAGGGGGGCCAGAGCAGGGCAGGCCAGAGCAGGGGGGCCAGGGCAGGGCAGGGGGGCCAGAGCAGGGCAGGGGGGCCAGGGCAGGGGGGCCAGAGCAGGGCAGGGGGGGCAGAGCAGGGGGGCCAGGGCAGGGCAGGGGGGCCAGAGCAGGGCAGGGGGGCCAGAGCAGGGGGGCCAGGGCAGGGCAGGGGGGCCAGAGCAGGGCAGGCCAGAGCAGGGGGGCCAGGGCAGAGCAGGGGGGCCAGAGCAGGGCAGGCCAGAGCAGGGGGGCCAGAGCAGGGCAGGGGGGCAATAGCAGGGGGGCCAGGGCAGGGCAGGGGGGCCAGAGCAGGGCAGGCCAGAGCAGGGCAGGGGGGCCAGGGCAGGGGGGCCAGAGCAGGGCAGGCCAGAGCAGGGGGGCCAGGGTAGGGCAGGGCAGGGCCACGCACACCCTGCTCACCCCTTATTGGTGCCGTCCCATGTGCTTTCTCTGCAGGTTGTGCGTGCCATCAACGCCATGCTCCTGCACAGGCTCGTGAGGCTGGGGGACCCAGATGCCACCATCGCCACCTTTGCCACCCTGGGCTTCCCCAACTGCTTCGGGGCTCTGGATGGGACTCACATCCCCATCCGCGCCCCGGACCACAGTGGCAGCCGATACCTCAATCGGAAGGGCTACCATTCAGTCGTCCTGCAGGCCTTGGTGGACAGCCGGGGACGGTTCCAGGACGTTTACGTGGGCTGGCCTGGCAGCACCCACGACGCCCGGGTGTTCCGCAACTCGGGCCTGTGCCGCCGGCTGGAGGCGGGGACCTACATCCCCCAGTGGGAGATCCCTCTGGGGGACACCACCATGCCCTTCTGCATCCTCGCGGATGCGGCCTACCCCCTCCGCCCGTGGCTCATGCGCCCCTACATGGGCCACCTCTCCGCCAGCCAGGAGCGCTTCAACGAGCGCCTGAACCGTGCGCGCCAGGTGGTGGAGCGCTCATTTGGCCGCCTGAAGGGACGCTGGAGATGTCTCCTGACCCGCCTGGATGTGGGCCCCAACAACATCCCCCAGATTGTGGGTGCCTGCTGTGCCCTGCACAATTTGGTAGAGAGCAAGGGGGAGACCTTTCTGCAGGGCTGGGCTGCGGAGGCCAGCAGGGCACACGTGCAGCCACCTGCTGCCCCCAGTCGGCAGGTGGACCCCGAGGGGACCCGGGTCCGGGAGGCCCTGCGGGCCCACTTCAACGAACAGGCCGCGGGGTGAACTCTACCCAGGCCCCCTACTGCCCGCCCCTTCCTCCCCCACACTCCTGCCCCAACGCCCACACCATGGAGCACCCCACCGCCCCCCCCTCCCACTTGTCCTGGACAAATGACAGCACGCACTTGTGGCTGAACGTAAACTTTTTTTTTGTATTTCAGAACCTTTTTTTTTTGGGATGTAAAAAGAAATATGTGAACCACAAACAGAAAACTAGGGACAAACATCCAACAAAAGCAATATGTAGAACAATAAAACAATGCAAAGAAACAACAGTATGCAATAAGTAATAAAAAGAAAACCAGGGAGGATAAAGGGGAGAACTATTTACATGGGGGGGACGGGGCAAACGGGGGGACCAACCAAACAGGGTGCAACTATATACAAAGGGGGGGGCCACATCCCGGGCCCCTCGCCCCTATAGCCCGGCACTGGGCGTGGCCGGCCGGGAGCCCCGCCGCGCTTGCAGCCTGGTCAGCAGCTGGGTGGGAGCGGGCTGGACCGGAAGGTATCGGGGCCGGCGAGTGTCAGGTGGCTCCAGGGGTCCCTCGGCGCTCTGGCCCTCGCGGGTGGGTGGCGGGGCGACGGCGGACAGGCCGGAAACGGGCGGAGCAGCTGGTGGTGGGGCTGCAGGAGCGGGCAGGGTGGACGATGTTTCGGCCGGCGCGGCATGGGGGGCCAGCAAGTCCACCAGGCGGTTAAATGTCTGCCTGTAGGCCCCCTATGCCTCCTGGTGCCAGGCCAGCGCCCGCTCCTGCAGGTGGAGGTGCTGCTCCGAGACCTCCAGCTGCCCACGGAGGATGGCCAGCAGCTGGGGGTCCGTCACCGGCGGCGGTTGGTGGCGCGGGGCCCGCCGTCTAGCCCGCCACGGGGCCGGTCGGTCCTCGGCCGAGGGGCTGCCCTGGAGCGATGGTCCCGGAGGGCTCTCCGGGACGACTGACGCCTCGCCGGCACTCTCTTCCGGTCCTTGTGATGGTGCAGGTGCAGGACACAGAAGAGGAGGGGGGGAAGAAGAATGGAGACAGGCGTTAGTGTGGGCCC
The DNA here is from genome assembly GCF_033958435.1 of Carettochelys insculpta. Classification (NCBI taxonomy): domain Eukaryota; kingdom Metazoa; phylum Chordata; order Testudines; family Carettochelyidae; genus Carettochelys; species Carettochelys insculpta. The sequence goes on along the minus strand of NC_134139.1, from coordinate 175,697,230 downwards.
TGAGCCGTGGCCTTTGTCCCCCCATCCCTGTGCTGCAGGTTCCCCATCCCCATTCCCGGGAGATGCTGCTGTGATGGATGGGGTTCAGGGGTCCCCCGGCCCTGCACCCCGTCCCCTGGTGGGAGCGACTCTCACTTCACCCCGCAGGGTCTGACAGCAGGAGAGGTTTCTTAGGCCACAGATGGCCAGTTTCTGGCAGGAGTGACAGCACCAGCTGTCGGAAGAGACAGTCCTTCCAACCCGTCGTGGGGAGAAGACCCCAAGGGGGGCCCGTCTGGGATGCAGCTTTCCCCCTCCTCAGGCTGGCTGCCTACCAGCTCTCCCTTCCCCTAGGCTCTACCTGTGGCCCCCGCCCTCGCCCCCCAATTCCAAGCCAGCTCGGCTCCTCCCTCCTGTTGGTTCAGGGCAGAGGTGTCACCTGCGAGCTGCAGCGCCAGGATCCTCCTTTGGCCCTGGGAGGTATTCGGCTCTTGTGGCTCATATGTAGCCTGAGTCTCCCTTTTGCACTCCCCCCACTCCATCACATGCTGGTGCTGCGGGGTGTCCCACCCCCTCCTCCCAGGGGCCCCTCAAGGTTCCTCTCCCCCCTGGCCTGGGGATGGGGCATGGCACTGTCATGCGGGGGGGTGGGCACGGGCTGATGGCTGCAGTGCTGTGAGAGCCATGGCCCTGGTGTCCTTGGGGCCATGGCCATGTGAGCATGTGGGGGGCCCAGGACACATATCTCTTACCCCCGCCCCTCAAGCCCAGGGGTGTCCACCAGAGAGGGGTACCTACCTGTGGGTCCGCTCCCACGGTCCGGAGATCCCCGGGGGTTGGAGGCCCTGCTGCTGCTCCAGGATGGCAGGAGGAGGATCTGCAGGCTGGATTCTGTGGAGGAGAAGCCCCCCCCCCCCTCCTCCTCCTCCTGCCGCGATGTCCCGGGGATGGCCTCCGGGGGGGGCCCCCGGGGTGCGGGGCTTGCCTCCAGGGCGGACTCCGTCTGCAGGGCCTGCTGGGGCTCGTCAGCCGAGGTGTCAAGGGTGGCCGGAGGGGAGGAGGTGTGCCGGGAGCCCAGGATGTCCCTGAGCTCCCTGTAAAAGGGGCAAGTGACGGGGGCGGCCCCAGATCGGCTGGCCGCATCTCGGGCCCGGGCATAACCCTGCCGCAGCTCCTTGACCTTACTCCTGACATGGTCAGGAGTGCGGGCAGGGTGACCCCGGGCAGCCAGGCCGTCGGCCAGCCGAGCGAATGCATCCGCGTTCCACCTCTTGCTCCCCATTACCTGGAGCACCTCCTCCTCGCTCCAGAGCCCCAGCAGGTCCCGCAGCTCGGCCTCTGTCCAGGAGGGGCCCCGCTGCCGCTTCCCAGACTGGCTGCCCCTCTGGCTGCCCTGGCTCCCCTTGGGGGGGGTCCCCTGGGGGCGCTGGGGGGGCTGCCGGCTAGCCATCGCCGCTGGGTGGGTGGCTGAGGGTGCTGCAGGCTGCCCGCGTGTGCAGGCTGCAGCCTGCACGTTGCCTCAGCTTTCTGCAGAGGCAGGGAGGGGGAAGGGACCTTTAAGGGGCCGCTCCACGCGGCCACCAGTGAGCTGAGGGGCTGGAGAGAGCATCTCTCAACCCCCCAGCTGATGGCCGCCATGGAGGACCCGCCAATTTCGATGTTGCGGGACGCGGATCGTCTACACTGTCCCTACTTCGACGTTGAACGTCGAAGTAGGGCACTATTCCTATCCCCTCATGGGGTTAGGGACTTCGACGTCTCGCCGCCTAACGTCGAAGTTAACTTCGAAATAGCGCCCGACGCGTGTAGCCGCGATGGGCGCTATTTCGAAGTTAGTGCCGCTACTTCGAAGTAGCGTGCACGTGTAGACACAGCTCCTGTGGCCAGCACAGGTGGATGGCAGCCTCCCACTTACCAGGAATTTCTCCTGCCCCTCTAGGGATTGAGGAGAGGAGCCCCAGGACTCCCCCGCAGCCAGGAGGAGGCACGCCTCTTCCTGGATGGATGCCAAAGTCTGGGGCCTGCTCAGCTGTTGGGCTGAAGAGATAGTGCTGCTCTATTCAGCCACTAAAAGAAGGAACATCCTGGGCTATAACTGGGTTGCAACAGCCCTGAAAGTCTGAGGACATGCTGCCTGGACCATGGAGCAGGTCCAGGTGAAAATTAAAGTGCTGTGGAAGGAGTGTTCCTGGGCCCAGGATGAAGGCTGCTGCTCAGGGGCACAATGGCCAAGCTGCCCCTACTACTGGTAGCTACATGAACTCCTCCAGGCCCCCCCACAAACCCCTTGGACACATCTGGTGGGGCCCAACCCAGGGCTGGAGTCCCACCTGGGAGAGTAGCAGTCAGACGCCACAGGTGACACTGCATCCCTGGCCAGCGAGGGGACCATTGTCATTAGCCTGGAGTCAGGCCCCTTCCCCAGCCAGGGCAGTTCCAGAGCCTCATTGAACCTTTTTGAGGCACCTGGTGGTTCATACCCCATGGGACACACACCCTGGGCGTATGGGGGTGGGCATGGGTGGGACATGCTGTGAGCCCCACTGGGCCAGCTTGGCTGAGATGCCACCTGTGAACCTGGCACCTGCACATATGCATAAGGTGCCATGTTCCATCTGGTCCAATCACACAGCTGCAGGGAACAGTCACCAGCCTGCTGCCAGCCCCACCAGAGGCCAACTGGCCCCAGGGCCCTGGGGTGGGAGGCTGCCTGACCCTAACGTGACTGGAGGAGGAATAGCCACATGGGCAAGAGTCCAACCCCATACACACCAAAAGGGACTATGACCCTGCTCACATGCATGCCTACAGGACACAGGTAGGACCCTCAAGTGTGGACAGCATCTCGAGCTGCATGGATGCGGCACGGGGAAGGAGGCCTGGGAGCCATGTGAAGGGAAGGACTCACTGTCTTTCCCCCCTGTCTCTCTTTCAGCCAGACAGTTGGAGAGCTGGTGCAGCCCCACCTCTCTGGCAGGGCCAGCCAGCCCCTGGGAGGAGCTGGAGGAAGATCTGGAGCTGGGTGTGTCTGCAGAACAACTGGCACCAGGGCACAGTGCAGCTTCATGGTGGTGTGGGCAGCCCCATGGACGGAGGGCCCTTCACTGGGCTGAGGAGGACCGGGGGGCCTCAGGTGGGCCACCGACATCATGGAGTGGTGGGTGCAGGCTGATGAGGAATGGTGGGCAAGGGACTGGGAGTGACAGGCATGTGCGTGGGAGAAGCTGATATCCCACCAAGACACTGCCACTGCCACCTGGTGGGAACAGCTGCTCTGGCCAACCATGCCTGCTGACTCAATGGCCCCCTTCCCACATCTGCCTCCATTCCCCCTGCTCCTTCTGCCCTTCCCCAACAGGCCTGCCCCCAGCCATCCAGAACCTCACCCAATGTATCCTGTCCTTGTCCATATCTCCCCCCAGCCCCTCCTCCTCCCTCTGCCAAGCCCAACACCCCTACCCCCCAGGATCACATAGTAGAGCCTGACCCTACCATGGCCCCACCCCAGCCATACCTCCCCATGCCACTGGCCCCAACCCAGCACCATTGGGGAACCGTAACATGCAGCGGGAGGGAATCCTGTGGCCAGGGGCACTCAAGGCCTGCTTCCCTGCAGGGTCATGCCCCACCCCAGACTTAGGTCCACCACCCTGACCCAAGGCCTGACTACGTTGTACATAGTTTGCCCCTCCCCTGCACTTTGTAATAGTTCCTGTTCATGGTTCTGTGCATACACATTCATCTGTTAAAAGTTACAGTTTATTTATTCACAACTCCCATGTCCCTTGCTGTTGTGGATGTGTGTGGAGGGCTGGGTGGGCAAAGGGAGGGGCCCAGGTGGAGACAGGGTGGGGTAGGGGGCCTGAAATCCCTGCAGGGAATGCTCTGAGGGGGATGTTATTGTGGTCCCTGGGTGAATCTTTCCCCCAGAGCCCCCCAAATCCTCAGCTGAGTGGGCTTGGCAGATGGGGGCTGCACCCAGCTTCTAAGAGGCATGGCCAGCAGGCAGGGCTCCCAGAGGGAGCAGCATCTCCCCCTTCCCCTCCAGAAGATTGTGGAGTGTGCAGCACACTCCCACAGCTCAGGGTACATTGCCCACCCCCCCCACCCATTCACATCAGTAAACAATGAAGGAGCCTTCAGACAGCCAAAGGCATGTTCCACGTGCCTGCAGGCCTGCTTGAGGTGCACATTAAAGAGTTCCTGGGCGGGGTCTAGGTGCTTGGTACATGGCCGCATGAGCCAGGGCTGACTGGTAAGTGGTGTCCCCCACCATGCACAGAGGCATGGCCATGTCCCTGATGGTTAGCTCCCGGTGGGGGATGAATGTGCCCACATCCAGCCTCTAAGAGACTGGAGTTGAGGAACACCCTGGCATAGTGTGCCTGGCTGGCCCACCCAAAGTGTATGCAGATGAAGAGTCCGCGGTGGTCAGCTAGGGCCTGCATTGTGAGGGAGTGGTACCCCTTTCTGTTGACAAAACATGCCACACTGTGGTCTGGAGTATGCATGGGGATGTGGATCCTCTCAATGGCCCCTAAACAGCTGGGGAACCCCAAGGTGTCAAATCCAGCTACAGCAGCATCAGCATGATCCAGGTGGAGGAGCCTCTGCAGCAGGAGGGAGTTGATAACCCTCCCGACCTGGGTGGGGTGGAAGGTGGGACATACAGGTGAGGGACCAGGATGGTTGGGCCCCACTCTTGGGGGCTCCCCATGCCCCCGGCACCTCCTGAGCTCTTTGGATCCTGCCCTGGGAGGGCATTCCCCATGCAAGAGAGATGTGTGCAAATGGGCCAGCACAATTCCTTAGGGATGAGGCTTCCCACCATTCCAATTCCCCCCTCACACCTCCCCACCCTGCTTCCCTGGGGTCCCCCTTTGGCCAGGACCCCTCCCTCCCCCTGTGGCTGGGTAGTGCCTTACTTGCATGAGTACAACATCGATGGTGGACTTTCCCATGCTGAACTGGTTCCTGATGGATCAGCAGCTGTCAGGGGTAGCCAGCTTCTAGAGGGCAATGGCTACCATCTTTTCGATGGGGATGGCAGGCTGCAGGTAGGTGTCCTGTCTGCGGAGGGCAGGGGTGAGCCAGGTGCATAGCTCTAGAAAGGTATCCTTCTGCACGTGGAAATTCTGGAGCCAGCACTCGTTGTCCCACCCGCCCATCACCAGATGGTTCCACCCATCTGAGGTGGTGTTGTATTGCCAGACGCACCAGCGGGTGCTGGCGATTCAATTCAGCAGCGAGGAGGGCATCCTTCTCATGAGAGGTGTTGGGCTTGTCTCTCCATAGAAGGAGGAGAGGGATGGCTGGGATGAAATGCAGCAGAGGCTGCAGTAGCACTGTGTTGCTCTGGTGGCATGGCTCACTGGAAAGGCTGAACTCTCTCGCAGGAAGCCTGGGAGCCCTGCACTAGCCTTGCTGTCCGTCCAGAAGGTTATGCAAGCCTTGGCCTGGGCAGAGAACATGTCCTGTGGGGAGCTCTTTAAGGCAAGCAGGGCTCTTGCTCCAGGAAGGGCTTGGTGTCCATGTGACCCTGGCTTCCTGGTCACCACAGCCTGCTCTGTTGACAGAAGGTGTGAGGACACTTTCTGTTGACAGAGTGTGGCAACAGAATGAGCCTCTGTTTGGTGTCGACACATTCTGTTGACAGAGGGTCTGTCGGGAAATATGTCCCAAGAGAAATTTCTGTCAACGAAACTCTAGTGTAGACACAGTCCTTGAGAAATCCCTGCCTGAAAGACTCCATCTGGCTCAAGATGAGAGAAGTACAGATTGGTGTCAGTGGAGCAGGGACAGGGCTCTTACAGCTGAGCTATGAGTGGCAAAAGCAAGGATGAAAAGCTTAGTCCAGCATAATGCTCCCTGACCCTGTGATTATACTAAACCAACTCAGGAGCAGGGAGGGAATCTGGGTGCATCACATTTACAGATGGGAGTCAATGTACATTTCTCATCAGGCAGTCACACAACATTCCCTCCTTACACTGACGCTCTCCAGTGCCTCCATCCTCAACTCACCTCCACTCAGAAGTAGAGTTTCTTTCCGGGACCCTGTTTCACACAATAAAAAATGAGTTTTCTCAGCCAATGAATTCAAAAGGTAACCTCACTGTTGCAATTTTAACTGTTATTTGTAGGCAATTTGTTATGTTGCAATGGTTCTTTTGTGGTCTAGTTTGCTTGCTGCATAAAACTGGGACCTTTTAATAGAGTGTTGTATCAAAGCTGGGAAAGGACAGAAGGTTAAGCAGACAGAGGAAATCACAATCCTTTGCTGACATCTCCTCTCATTGCAGGGCCTTCAAAAATTAACATATGACATCATCCAAGGAGAATCTGTGGAAGGCATTAGTTAGATGTTTTGTTTATTAAACATAGCTTGTTAATGGTGATTTTATTCCTATGGATTTCTTTTTTTTTAAACCTGGTTATGTCAATGTTCCTCACATGTTCTGATGCATGTCAAATACGGCACGTTTGTGCTTGTACCAGGAATTAATGGGGTTATTGAGATTACCATTTTTTATTCCTTTATCTATTTCTTGTACCTTGCTAAATCATTTGAGTTTAACTTTCAATTAAGCATCTGGTTTTAGTTCATGCTGCTGCTGTTTCTGTATTGTGGTTAACCAGTTACCAAATGTTTTCAAGAGTTTCTTTTTCAGACTTCATCAGCAACCACTTATATCTAATTCAGTGTTGAGATTTCCTAGACTTTTCTTTGTCCGAGATCTAAATATACTCCTGGACTCAATTGTGGATCTATTTAAGTATATAGCTGGGAGCGGGATTTGGCTGATTACAATTAGCACATTCACTTTCTGACATGCATAGAAATGCAGTTTAGATTTGGTTGGTTCCTTAAGCACAAAACCTTTGTACTTATCTCCAAAGACACACGGTGTTTTCACACACCCCAGTTTTCATCTTCAGTTAATTTCAACTAAAATCTTATTTTGATATATATATATATATATATATATATATATATATATTGATTGCATGAGAGGAATATAGATTTCTCTTTAATGAAATTTTCTAGGTGGAACCTGACATTTTTGAGAACTGTTATAAAAATTAGTAAATTTTGGAGATGCTATGGCAACAAATGAAGCTCACACTTCACCGTGCGCATTCTCAGAAGTTCTGTGGGACCTGGTGGAAGTGTTGCCAGTGTGTAATATTTAGCATGTGCATAAATCTTTGCAGGACTGGGACTTTGGTCAAGGGCCACATATTGTCATTATTGCTAGTAAATGAAGCATGGACAAAGGGTTGGATAAGCCAGCACTTATATTTAGAATGGAACTCAAAACCAAATTTGCTTTGAAATTGTACCATCTGGTTAAATGTTTTATCACATCTGATTTCCAAACAGGTCCAGAAGTGGAAGTTCCAAAATAGCACAGCAAAGGTGCTTTTAATTTTCGCTCACCTTTAATATGGCAACCTTCCCTTCTCTCTGACTGTGCACACAACACCCTCTAAAAAAGGTAAATGTAGGCAACAACATTAGGTGACCTTGCCCATGGCATTGTGGGACAAGATATTTTCTCAGGTTGAATCTCTGGAATTCCAAGATACTACTTTTTTGAATGATATGTGTTTCACAAATTTCCAAGTCCATTTCACAGGGACATTTCTGCAAGCTCATCTGACAACCTAACTCTTATAGGCTACATCTACACTGTAGCACTACTTCGAAGTAGCATACTTCGAAATAGCAACATCAAAACACACTACCTCAATACGTAGCATCTACAAACCTGTGGGGGTTGGCGCCTTGGACGTGCAATGTCAAAATAGCGACATGGCACATGGAAAGGACATCAGACGAGAGTGTCTACACACGCAAGCGGACCCTTTTGAAATAAGGAGCCACAAAAGCCTGTGGGCAGGGTCACAGGGTGGAGAAGCCCTTCAGGAGCAACAGCAAGCCACTCCTTTAACGGACCCCTCCCAAACACACACAGCCTGCAAAACATGAGACCTGTGGAGCTCCCACAAGCCTCACAGACACGGTGCCCACAGACATGGACCCAGAGCAGCAGCAGCAGCAACTTGACATCCTGCAGGCTGCCAACCATGCAGCAGGCACCCTCCCGCGCCCCCACCCCACCCCACGCCAGGTGCTCCACTGGCTCTGGAGCCACCCCACCAGCTCTGAATGGTGGGAGCACCTAGTCATGGGGGAGTGGGATGATGACATGTGTCTCTGGAATTTCAGGGTGAGCCGGCAGACCATCCTGGAGCTCTGCCAGGGCTGACCCCTGTCCTGAGACATCAGGACACCTGGATGTGGTGCGTTCTCCCCGTAGAGAAGAGGGTTATGATAGCTGTCTGGAAGCTGGCCATTCCAGACAACTACTGCTTCGTGAGACACCAATCTGATGCAGGCAAGGCTACAGCTGGGGCTGTCGTCATGGAGGCAAGGAGGCCCGGGCCTGCATCCACCGGGGTGGGGGGGCCAGGGAGTGTGCCTGGAGATGGGGTACGGGGACGGGGACTGGAGTGAGGAGGCCCAGTGAGGGTGGCTGGGGTGGGGGGTGGCTGGTATGGTACCTTTGGAGGGGGGTCAGGATGGGGGGCTGGAGACACCCCACACACCCTCACAGGTGGCTATGTCCCCTCCCAGCAGGTGATCTGCATGCTCAATACCATGCTGCTCCAGAGGGTCATCTGCATCAGGGACCTGGATGTGGCCATTGTGGGCTTCGCTGCACTGGGGTTCCTGAATTACTTTGGGGCCCTCAACAGGATTCACATACCTATCCATGTCCCAGAGCACAGCAGTGGACAGTTTATAACCAGGAAGGGCTGCCACTTGGCGGTCCTGCAGGCCATGGTGGACAGTTGGGGCCAGTTCCAGGATGTCTACGTGGGCTGGCCTGGTTGAATCCACAATGCCCGTGTGTTCTGGAACTCCGGCCTGTGCCACTGGCTGCAGGCAGGAAACTACATCCCCCAAAGGTGGTGGCAGATGCAGCATACCTGCTGTAGCCCTGGCTCATACACCCCTACATGGGCCACCTCACTGCCAGCCAGGAGCACTTCAACACCCAGATGAACCATGCCTGGCAGGTGGTTGAGCAGATCTTTGGGCATCTCAAGGGGCCGTTAGTGTTGCCTCCCAGCCCGCCTGGACTTGGGCCTTCTCAATGTCCCCCAGTTTGTGGGTGCCTGCTGCCCACTGCACAACACTGTGGAGAGTAAGGGGGAGGCCTTTGTGTGGGGGTGGGTGCTCAAGGCTGGCACAGGCTACCCACAGCCACTGCCCCTAGCTGCCAGGTCCACCAGGAGGGGATATGGGTATGGGAGGCCATGTGGCAATATTTTGACCAGAGGCCCCAGTGAGTGCCACCCCAGCCACCCCGTGGCAGCGGGATTCCTGCATGCCATCCCTAACCCCCGCACACCACCCGCAACCCTCCACACACTGCCCTCTCAACAAGCATGCAGTACACAGGGATTTGGGAAAGAATAAAACTGCAGATATATTCTTAACTATTACAACTGTGCATCAAACATATTTTGCGAAAACAGCAATGATTAGAGCTATTTACACCAAGGGGGGTTAACTATGTACTGCGGGGGAGTTAACTATTTACAGAGGAGGGAGGGGTCAGCTATGTACAGAGGGAGGGGGCACTAGGTGGCCCAGCCCTTGGCCCATTACTCCGGGGTGGGAATGGAAGGGTGCGACCCCCTCTGGGTCTGGATTGCAGGGCCCCTCCTTGTGCAGGGTCCCCGCAGAGGTTGGGTGGAAGCTGGGAGTACTGGGAGGTATGGCCAGGGATGCTTGTCAGCCTCGAGTTTGGCCCCTGAAGCCTCCTCTCCTGGAGGGCTGGCAGGTGGGGCAGCATGGGGTGAGCAAGGGGGTTGCAGGATGTGGCATCTGGGCCACTAGCTCTTGGTAGGAGACGGCAATGTCATTGAAGGTGGCCATAAAGGCTCTCCTGGCCTCCCAGTGCCAGGCGGCCTCCCGCTCCTTGAACCGCATCTGCCACTCCATGATTTCCACCTGGCATCAGAAGGTGGCAGCCATGTAGGTGTCCATGCCTGTTCGCCCCTGGCTCCATTGAGGGCAGGCCCACCCTGGTGCTCAGGGTGTCCCCAGGAGGTCACAGTCTGTTGTCTCAGGGGTGCTGTCCAGGACCACCAATGGTGCGAGAGTGTCCTGGCCCTCAGATGGTGCAGCTGTGGAAACAGGGGAAGAGACAGGAAGAACATGAGTACCGACCCCTGCTCTGTGGCCCAAGCCACCTGTCCCCTTGCAGGTGCCAGGTTCCCATCCTGTCCCCCATCCATGGGTGCAGTGGCCCTGTGGAGGGCCCCTTTTTTGTGATCCACCCCCCTGTTGGGGGCAGGATGCGGCGCTGTCCACGGGAGCGGGTGCTGACGGGCACTGGTGGCCATGCCACCATCTTGGGCCTGTGGTCTGCCTGGGCCCTGGCAAGCCACTGTCTGCTGGGACTGTGCTCCCCCCAGTCATGTATAGTGCTCCCACCCCATGCCCTAGCGGTGTGTGACCTGTGGGGTATGTACTTGAGGGTCCACCACCATGGTTGGCGGAAGCCCGTCGGGTGGAAGTCCAGCTGGTGCTGTGGGAGGGGAGGTCCAGCACCAGCTCCCGCTCCTTACTCGACCACTCCATCTCAGGGGCTGGTTCTGGCTGTGGCCCTAGGGGTGCAGGGCTGGCCTTTGGTCCTGGCTCCAGCTCTGTGTCCTGCTGGGACTCCTCAGTTGTGGTGTCAAGGACCGATGTGGGGAAGAGGTATCCTGGGGTCCAGGATGGCCATGAGCTCCTGGTAATAGGGGCAGGAGCCAGGGGCAGCCCCTGACCAACTGGACATATGCCATGCCCAGGCGTAACCTTTCCTCAGCACCTTTACCTTACTCCTGTTGTGGTCAGGAGTGCAGGCAGGGTGACCCGGGGTGGCCAGGCCCTCGGCCAGCCAGGAAAATGCAGACACATTCTGCCACTTGCTTTCCATTACATGGAGCACCTCCTCCTTGCCCCAAAGCCCTAGCAGGTTGTGGAGCTCAGCCTCAGACTAGGAAGGGCCCAGTGTCCTGCCCCATTATCTGGGGCCTTCAGAACCCTGTAGTCCCCTGTGGCAGGGGAGCCCTGGGGGTGTTTGGGTAGCTGGCTGGCTGCCATCTCTGTCAGAGGTCTGTTTGGGCTGTGCCTGAGCCATGTCTGAGCCGGGGGAGGGGGGAGGGGCATCGCATGTCACAGCTGCTACCTTCACTGTCTCAGCTTATTGCTATGGGACTTCTTGGTCTGTGTGGCTTTAAGAGTCACTGTGCACAGAGATCATAGAGCCCCACAGGGGCTGGACAGCATATCTCCAAGTTCCAGCTGATTGCCTCCATGGCAGACCCTGCTATTTCAAAGTAGTGGGACACGGATGGTCTACACACGTCCTACTTTGATGTTAGACATCGACGTAGGCCACTATACCCATCTTCTCATTGGAACAGCGGTTTTGACATCTCCGTGCCTAACTTCAATTTCAACTGCAAAATGTCATGCAGCATGTGTAGAAACGACGTGTGCTATTTCAAAGTTGTGCCTGCTACTTCGAAGTAGCGCTCTAGTATAAAAGCAGATGTAATATCTGATTGTAGCTGATACTAAATCTTAGCCCTCTGAAATTTTGAAATGCCTGATATGAGAAAGGGTATGCAATTGTTCTTTACATTACCTCTTAAACCAGTATGTAGACATGAATGTTTCATACAGTACAGCATTAGTGTATTTAATTTTATACAAATAAACATTCTAAATGCTGTGAAAATGCCTATGCAATTAAATTGCGTAAGGAAATCAGAACTAGGTTCTTTGTGGAGGCTGTATTTTTTCTATGTATCTTTCCCAAGGCTTCTGAGGATATGTCTAAGGAGCATCTAGACATCCATGCTGGCTGGGAGTGGGTGAAGAGAGGTGCAAGCGTCAGGAGGGCTGCTCAGGGCAGGGGAAGGAGAGACTTGAGTGGCTGGAGCCTCAGGGCAGGGAGCCAAGTGGAATCAGGGCCTGGTGTGGAGTGGGAATAGAGCAAGCGTGGGCCCCAGGATGTGAGGGGAAAGACGAGGAGGTAGAGCAGGAGGCAGGACCACAGTGCGGGGAATGGTGGCGTCTGCCACTTCTAAGTATCAGACAAGTAGTTGTGTTAGTCAGTAGCTCTGAGAACAAGAAGGCTTGTGGCACCTTATAGACTAACAGATATTTTGGAGCATAAGCTTTCGGGGGCAAAGACCCGCTTCATCAGAAGCATCTTTGCCCATGAAAGCTTATGCTCCAAAATATCTGTTAGTCTATAAGGTGCCACAAGACTTTGTTGTTTTATTCATGTCGTAAGTAAGGAAGTTAGTTCTGCCAACTAAGACAGAAAAGCATCTCTATGCAGGAAATCACTTAAAACTATGCTTAACTTCACAGGCTTGTTTAAACTCCAGTGAAGTAAAAAGGTCTAGAAATTGACTAGAAATGGACTTCAGTGTACACTTATGCTCTTAGTCACAAAAGCACTTATGAACCTGAATGAATTCCTATGGTCTCCTGTTGACTTCAGTGCGGAATTGTTTTCTTAACTTCCACTGATTTCAATGAAAGTTAGGAGACTAGCTACCTTTAAGGATCAGGGCCTACGGTTTAACTTGCTGTAGGACATGAACACTGTAGACACAGTGAAAGGCAGCAAACAGCAGTGCATGCAGTTACCCTTATCTTTAAAATTCTCCAGCTTTTAATAACAGACTCTCATGCGCCAAGCCATCTGCCAGCTGTGAGCAGAAATGAAATCACATGCACAGGTACGGTAATGTACAATATAATTAGTGTATTCAAGCTTAATATAGCTGAGATTTTTGTAAATAGAAAAACAATTATACTAGAACAAATTTATTCCTATCACACTATAATGATGAAGATTCTTTTGCTAGTGTAATGAAAGGGTTTATTATACATAGTTTCATTACTTGCAGCTTGCCTTACTTAATATATTATATGCTTTCCTGTACCGCAATTAAAATGATAATGAAACAGACAGGCAGAATCTGAATAATCATACCATTTGGAGTATGATCCGCTAAGGCAGTATTCCATTCCATTTCTTGAGCATGTTGCTCTAGTGACCTTGATTGCTTGGTCTCCTACATACTGTACGTATATCCTTGTACTTGCCTTTGAACACATCTCACAATATTTGTCCTCTGACCACAAATGTCTCACATGTGGTATGTGGAGAGATACAGCAAGATTGTGTCCAATCTCACTGAAGTTTCCCACCATCGGAGAGTGGTCAAGCAATGAGTTCAGAGTTACCCTGCTGGAGAAGGGCAAGAATACTTTGGGGGCAACATGCTCCTCCTGCTTCCAAAAGGTGCAATTTCCAGTCCTCTCAGCTTAGACAATCTAAAAGGACTATTTTAGGTATAGATCCTATAATGGTTTTAGGTTTAGAATTTTGCTAGGTAAGTATGCAATAGTGTGAATACTGTATCATAGCATATAATTAATTTTCAATACCATCATCCACAATTTATGTAATATACCAATACATACAACCACTGAACTGCATACTATATCCACAGGAAAACTCTCTTTCCCCACCTGTCCCCCAAAGTACTGCAAGGTGGCAAGGAGCAGCATACGTCATAGGCTAGCACCATGCACTGCAGCACATTTCATGGCACAAGGAAAATTAGACACTGTGTGTATAGCCCTTTGAGAGAATAATGCAAAATAGATGCACCCAGATAATCAATGTATACATCCAGCATTTTTCCTTCTGTTCATAGCTCAAGGCTTGTTTAGCCAGCCATGGATATTCAGACTCCTGTGCTAGAGAACGGGTTTGTTGTCATATTACTTTTCTCCTCCTCTACTGCTCTAGTTGTTTTGTTATATTGCTTTACTTCCTTTTGGCTATTTCTTTCTTCCTGCTGACATGCCTGAAAAAATGTTTGTTTGCATATCAGACTATTGACTTGAAATATATTCAAAGAGGTTGTCTACATTTGAAGAGTATTTGGAGGCTAGTTTTCCATGAAAGGCTCAATTTTAAATACTTTTTCCAAAGATTTCCCAAGAAAAGAAAGTAATTTGCCCCAAATTTCATATCCCAATTCATCCCAGTGTAGACATTTTCTGAGAAGCTTGGATAAAAGCATAACAGCAGTTTTAAAGCTGTGGTGGGCTTTTTGTTGTTGATTTTTGGGAAATCTTCTTCAGAGTTTTTTTTTTAAATTCTTTATATCACCAAAGTGACTAATTCTTGGCTTGGTTTTGGTTGGTAGGTTTTTCTCAGGATAAGTGGCTTTTGGTCCTTGGAGGATAACTGGGAGAATTGCGAAGAGCTTTTTCTATACATGCTTATAGAAAAATATGTATAAATAGTGCTAATTTGATGATATTTCTAAGCTGTGCTGTTCCAGATGATGGTCTCTGACAAAAAGTTGGGGATGTCAAGAGAAACTGGGAACAGGTAAAGGACTGACAACCAGCAGCCCACAATGTGGAGAGAGGACTTGGTGGAACACGGAAAGGGAGACAGAAATTTGAAATAGGGCAGTTTTGTTCCCCACTCTTAGAATGGGGTGGGCCTGGTGGAGGCAGAGGTGAGAAGATACTGAGTGAACACTCAGAAGCAGAGAACTAAATGAATAGAGATGGAAGGAATGCAGTAGTCCTATGCCAAAGCAGAGATATGGTGAAAAAGTAATAGAGGTCACATATTGGTATTGGAACAGGGATACAGGGACTGGAAGAAACACAGAAGGGGAGAGAGAAAGAGGAATCTTTGAAAGAAAATTAAACCATGTGGCTAAAGTTTCCAGCTGTAGAACTATCACCTCATATTTTCTATATGGTCAGAAACTTGCCTCTCCATTCCTCTTCCATCTCCCTACCCAACCAGGCATAATTCTATGCATGCACATTCTTGTGCTCCTACTATAATCTTGCCAAAATTTGCAGGGAGAGAGTGCTGCTACAGTGGGCCATATAAAATCTTTCTAAGCAGGGTCAACTCTCAAGTCAAAAACTTGATTAAAAAAGAGTTATTCTAGAAAGTATCGATAGAGTCCAACAAGCATCCCCAACATTTCTACAACCTCGAGAACAATTGATTGGTTATTAATAGCTGATTTTAAAAATAATTCTTTTTAATGGAGGTTTTTTGTTTGTTTGCTCATTTCTTTGTTAGTGAACAATGCTCCATCAAGGAGACAAGAATGAAATGGAGACAGGTCCAAAGATTTGACTAGAAACTGCCCATTGGGAAATTTGGGCTTGTTAAGATAAGAACACTCAGAAAAGTTAAGACTAATTAACTAAAGATAATGGGCAATAAACTCTTGTGTGAAAGTTCTTATTCAGAAATAAAATAGCCTTAGCTTGGTTTCATTTTATTCCCCTTAAAACATGAACAATTTTATCAGAGGTGTGTGAGTTGGAGAGAAATGGCGGCAGAAGTCAGATTAGAGATTAACCAAAACATCTCTTTATGAAAGAAAATCTAGAAAATTGTTATAGATTACTTATCTGAAATGAAAGGAGATTGTCTAACAGTTACCCTGATAGGTCAACAAAGTTCTTTTGACAACTAGGAAAAAATGAATATGCTTATAATTTGAATGAAAATAGAATTCCAGAAACTATCGAGACCAGTACTCCATTTTTCTCAGCCCTCTCCAGTCATGACCCTCCAATACCTTTCATGTTTTCAGCATTTTCATGCTACCAATATAGCTTCAATTGCATCCAACCTTTAATAGGTTCCAAATTTTACAAATGTATCTTTTCATATAAAAGCCAGATCTGCATATATTGCTTTTGGTAGAAGGCTAAAAGCAGACACGTTAATGTCTCAGCTGGTGGAAACTTGGGAATAAATGTCAAAACACTTTTAGACTTCTCTTTATTTCAGGTCCTACAAAATTTTGCTCTGTTCCCAGTAACTAAGATCATAAACCCTGTAAATAAGAGGTCAGGCTGAGAGTTAGAAAAACTGTAATCAGAGTTGCATATGCAAATGTCAGTCTTCAGTTTCTCCATCTCACTACCCTCAAAAACCTGAGGATGTTAGCTTTGCTTAGTGTGTCAGACAAGAGTATCTGATCATCAGTTGGTGTTTATCAATTTAGCATTATTGAGGTCAATGGGATTACTCTGAGTTAGACCAGCTGCTTATCTAGTTTACAGTGTAAAGCAGAAGACTAAGAGCAGGTCTACATTCAAAGTCCTACATCAGCACAGTTGCACCAATACTGCTATGCCACTCTGGTGCAGCTGGTGAAGGTGCTCTAAGGCAAGGCAAGAGCACCCTCCCACTGGTATAATTATTCGACCTCCAAGAGTTTCCCGTTGACATAACTCTGAGGTGGACAGCACTTTGGTTGGTGTAACTTGTACAGCTCAAGTGGGCATGTCTTTTTTCATATTCCCAAGTAACAAAAGTTAAACTAACTTCTTAGCTTTTATTGTACTCTGGGAAGTGTCCCACAATCCCCACATTGCCACTGTGATCAGCAGCTTGAATTCCATTGCCCTGCAGCCAAATAAACAGCAATTTGCCTCTCCCCTTGGCAAGCCCCAGAAATTGTAAATTCCATTTCCTGATTTCTGGCACAGCTTTGTAAAGGTCTCATGGCACCTTGCCAGGTGACAATGGCTGGTTATTGCACCAAACGCTCTCAGGCTTGGACCACCGTGAGCTGTGGGAGCTGATCAGTACATGGGGAAAGAAGTCTGGTCAGTCACAGAAGCAATTAATGTTTTGGAATTGGGACAGGTAGACTATATCTACATGACAGCCAAACTTGAAAATTGCAAATTGCATATCTGATTTCAAATCAGTTTCAAAACAGGCTATTTTGGTATGTGGTGCTGTTGAAATAAATGGGCTTGTCAAAATAAAGTGCTTTCTCAAGGCATGGCTTACTTGTCATGGGATAAGGTGTACAGTGATGTTGAAATAGCGTGCTTGTTACTTTGAAACATATTTTGAAATGATGGGTATTGTCCTGCTGTGTAAACATAGCCATAGCCATAGGGGCACATTTCTTGAGGCTTGCATGGAAAGGTCTATGATCAGGAAGCACTGCTGTGCAGAGTGAAGACACAGGAGCTGAGGCAGGCATTCCATAAGGAAAGGGAGGCAAACCATTGCTCCAGTGCTTCACCTAAGCCTGCTACTTCTTAAGAAGCTGAATACTGTTCTTAGTGGTGACCCCAACTACACTATCAAGAACCCCATGGATACATCGGAGGGCCTGGAAGCAGAACAATGAGGACCTCACCCAGAGGACTAAATAATAGATGAAGGGATTGAGCTAGATGAAGATGTGAGGCTCCCAGTGGGGTCACCTGTGGAACTGTTCTCTACTCCTGAGATGCATAGCCAGTCTCACCAGTTGCTCTCCAGGGCACAGGAAGCAGGAAATGAGCCATACGGTAAGTGGCTGTGACTTGTTGGAGTGCAGAGGTGAGTATAGGGTATTGAACAGTGGGTGCTGGATGTGTTTCTTTGAGCTGTACATTTCCCTGTGTAGCTAATAATTATGGCCAAACAAGGTGTTGTTGGACACCAAGATCCCAATAGAATCCTCCAGAGAATTTCCTAGAATTATATCACGGCTTCCATGGCAGTGCAGCTTTGGGCTTTTCCCCATTGTAGGAAACTGTCCCAGAGTTCTGCAATCACTTGTGCTAGGATCAAAGCAGCACACAGATGGGCTGCATATAGAGCAGGGTGAACGCTACAACTTACAGTAGTTGTGTCCTGGTTTCCCTGCTTACCCTCCACAGTGAGATGTTTGCTAGAATAATCCCCACCATGGGAAAGAGCAGGATAATTTGAGAATGAGTTGCTTGCAAAGCTACACTGCAATCCCTGCAAAACCTGTATTTTCTTTTGTCTATATGCACACCCTCACCCCCGACCCCCAACACCCACCATGCTTTGGGTGATTACAGAGATGTGTGCCTGGAAAGGGTCAATGAGATAGTTATTGTATGTGGCAAAAGATGCTTGTAAGTAAATGTTTCAGTGCTGTGCTGGAGTTCAACAATCCCTCTTCTGTGCATTGTCCACTGATAGTTGGATGTAAACCCACACACCCCAGCCATCTGTCTCCAGCAAACAAGAAAAGAGGCCAATACTCAGCAAAGAACCTATGTTCAGGGTGGCGCTCTGTTTTTCCTTCACAGAGAGAAGGAAATTAAGGGAGAGCTGAGAATCTGAAAAGCATGGCAGAAAAGAGAATCAAGCATTTGCTAGGGACATGTTAGTGAGATGATAGGGAGATGATAAAAATAATGGCAGAGCAGACAGAGGTGCTCAAATCTTTATTCTGCAGTAATAGAGTCAACTTCAACTGCAGCATATGCACATTCTTTGTCAAGCAACCCCCACTCCACACCCACGTATTCCTTTTCACTTTGAGGGACTATTCAGTTTCCCTTCACTCCCCTGCCTCTCACAACTTTGACAATTATAGCTGGACCTACATATAGCTGTGAGGTTTTACCCTTTTCAAACCCCTCTTTTACCAGCCAAAATGTGTGTTTTGCTGTGTTTCACAGTACTTTCTCTTGATCATTAAAGGCAAAGTTTTACAATGGAAAAACATTTTTATTTTGTGTTTCACAAATTCATATAACAATCATGTCTGGGCCAAGTATAGATTTTTTTTAAGAATGTTCTTTCACAGAGATGTAGCCCCACATTTTTACATGGGGTGCACCAGGGCAGCATATCCAAAGCACATATGTTTGGCTATGCCTAGATTACAGGGATTTGTGAGCAGAAGCTTGTATAGGAAGATACCTTGTGACAAAACTTCTGTCAACAGATCATGGCCAGACCAGAAGGCAGATTGAAAGAGTGACCAACTCTATTGACAGAGAGCAGCCACACTGCCCGGCTGCTCTACCAGCAAAGCTGCCAGCTTCTAGACAAAATATTGAGGAGTGAAGGGACTTCAAAGTAAGGTGGGCACTTCAAAGTACCCACAGGTGACCCACGGCTACACACAAGCCGGCACTTCAAATTTTCACACTTTGAAGTTGCCTTGGGGGAGATTTAGCCTAATGAAGTGCTGCCTATGCAACACAGCACTTCATTAGCAATCTCCCAACACCCTAATTACCATGTTCCCTTCAAAACTGGGGGCTAGTCTAAACACAGCCTTAGTGACAGATGGTGTTGCCAGGCATTGTGAGGTACATGCCCACAGTAGATGATGGTGATGATGGGCCCCTGTAACCTGTCAGCAGAGTAAGCAAGTCTAGTAATGGAGAAATTTACTGTGAACACACTTTAGCGACTTTGCTTTTGCTGATTTTTTTTGTGTCAACATTAGTCTCATCAACAAAATTTTGTCATGTAGACAAGCTCTACTTGTCAAAAATGCACTATATTGGGACAGTAATGTGTAGTGGTTAAAACTGATTCTTTCAGATGAACCAATGTTTTCAAATGTAGGTGCCTAAAATTAAACTCTTAAATACATACTTAGGACTTTAAATAAATGATGTGGTTTCCAGAGATGCACCTAATAACTGCAATAATATTAGTGTATACTCAGTATTTCCAAAAAGTGGTTCATTTATTATGGTCTTGAACTAACTTTAAGCATCCATATTTGAAAAATTTAACCAATTTCACATCTGCAGCAAGGAATTATTTTTCTGAGTGTGCAGATAGCTACTTACGAAAGGAAATTTGGTTACGCAAAACCAAACCCACAAGAATTTTTTTCTCATACAGCAGAAGTCATGTGATTAGCCAATTTCAAATTTTATCTGAAAACAGTCCAGAAAATTTTGTGTCAGTAGTTATACAAAACAGATAACAGTATCACTCTTCTCAGGATATAAGACATTCTCTGCATTCAGATGCGTATGATGCTGGTAACATCCCTGATGAACGTGTATTGCTTAGATGAGGCCAATTAGGTCGAGGCATCTGAATACAAATATGAACTGCTCATTTGTGTTAGCACCGATCTAATCAACCTGCCAACTAATGGTTGCCATTAACATTTTTTCCTTTGTTTAAAATGACTTTGCTCATCTAATAATAGCAAGTTTGGGGCCATCATAGGATTTATTAATAGTGTAATTATTTTCAAATGATTTCATGGAATTTTATTTGTAAATAGAAAAATGATCAACAACAAAATTGAAAATGCTATGATACCTGATGAAAAAAAAATTCCATTTCTTTAATAATGCATGTCATTCCTGCAGAGTGCTCTATTCCAGACCTACACAGATAATCTGCAGTTCCGTATCCAAGACATTATGTACCTTCATCATACATGAAGTTATGCATAAATCCATTTAATCTGATTAAAGGCTAAATTATGACATGAGGCACAGCCCTAAGCAACAGGCTATGCAAAAATGGCATCACCCCAACTAGGCACTGTAACTCAGGAGCGTCCCTGGAGTCACAAACCTTCCCGTTTCCTCTCACTTTCAGAGGTAGAAAATTACTATTGGCTTATACCACTGTAGAATCATAGAATACTAGAACTGGAAGGGACCTCAGGAGGTCATCAAGCCCAAGCCCTTGCACTCACAGCAGGACGAAGCACTGCCTAGATGAGGAGTCAGGAATCTTTCTGAGGCAGAGTGCTGAAATTTGACCTTTTGACCCTTACGTAAGGTCCAAGTGCCAGTGGTACTTTTTGAAGTCACTAACAACCCTACTTACAAGAGCTTCATTAATAAAATTAAAAAGCAAAACTTTACTTTTTAGGTGGTGGCTGGTAGCATTAGCTTGCCTTTTGTTTATCCGCAGGCAGCATGGCTTTGAGAAAGCTCTGGGCTGCGCAGAGGAGGTGGGGCAGGCCTGAGATCCCTACTCATGTGCTGATGAAAATCGGCTCATATGCCACTGTTGACACCTGTGCCAGGAGGTTGCTGTCCCCGATCTAGACCATCCCTGACAGAACCATATAATTGAGAATCAGAAAATCCCAGGGCTGGAAGAGCCCTCATGAGGTCATCAAGTCCAGCCCCCTATCCACAGCAGGACCATTGTGACCCAGGTTTAGAAACCATGCCCATTCAGGACAGCACTTATATACATGCTCTCATGAATAGAAGTGGATTTAAGCACATGTTTAAAAGTTTGCCCAAATGGTGACACATAGTTGCATCCCCATTCCATCCCTGTCACCTCTGCACCTGCACTGCTCAACTACTTTGAAGACAAGACTCTGCTCAGTATCCACACTCACTTGTTCCAAGGGAGAAGCAGGCAAATGAGCAACTCGGAATTACACAAGGTCAAGGACGTAGGACTATAAAGGAGCTTGTACTCTCTTGGGTATTTATCTGACACTGTAAGTGGGTGAGGAAGGATGCTATCCTGGGATTAAAACACTTGGATTCAATTCCTTGCTCCTTCACGGTCTTCTTGTGTCATCTTGAGCAAGTCTCTCAGTCAGGGAGATGCTTAAGGAGGCACAATGGGTCATGTAACCCCAGTGATGTAGTGGGAGGATCAAGGGGACGGCAGCTGGTAGGCAAAGCCATCCCACCCTATGAATAGTTTGTCCAACCACCCCAGGGCCAGCACTTTGAGGGATCACCATGGGGCCCAGGGGACCAATGGGGGGAGGCTTAGAGCCAGCAGAAAGAATTGCCCCCTGCCCTGCACTCATTGGTAGAGGGAAGTAGAGTGACCTGGCCCCAGCCTACTCAGCTGCCCAGTGCCCAGCCATGTTGCTCTGCTTCCCACACTTCCAGGGAGTGCAGGGAATGGTTCTACCCCTTCTTTCAAGCCCCCTCCCCAAGTAACATGGCCCAGAGATCTAGCAGGAGAACCGGTGTGGGCAGCATAGTCACTCCCTTCCTGCCAAAATCAACAGCAGCAAGAAGTAGAGCAACAGGGTCCCAGGCCGCTCTGCTCTCCTAGCTCCCAGACATGTCAGTGGGGGATAGGGCTTGGAGGAAAGGCCAGCATAATCCCAGGGACCAGCACCAGCCCCACCTCTAATGCCTTAGGCTGCACTGTTTGGAGGAAAGGGTAGATGTGAGGCAGATTGGGGTCAGGAAGCAACAAGGGCCTCCCTGGAGGTGGGGGTGTCACAAGGGGAGGAGTTACATAGGGGGTGGTTATGTGGCCAGTGCCCACTTTGTGTCACTCCCTAGTACTGGCCACTGCTCTCAGTGCGTCAGTCACGGTCCATGAAGTCCAGATATCAGCACTTCCCTACCTTATAAGAATATTGGATAAAGATTCTGAGGCACTGAAGTACTATGGGTAAGAGGGTCATGCAAGAACTTGAGACAGTTTTTTAATGTTGCTGTCATTTTGTTTATTAATGATGTTGGGTACCTAGAGTCTTGGATAAGCATTTATTTAATATTTTAATATACCACTTAAAATAAATAGTGGGATGCTACTCATATATATTCTATACAATGTATTTGTCTCTTCTGAGCTGGACCTCAGTAGAAAATAAAAGGACACGACAGCTAATGAATCAGCACAAAACCCAGTAAGCTATGCTGGAGGTATAGCGTATTCACAACAATTTAAACACAAGTTGGGGCACTTTTCAGGGAGCTCTGTCTACCTACCCTATAAACATGATATGGGAATAATAACAATAAATCTCTCCTGTGTGGCCATAAGAAATTGGTCAAAATCTATTTGATTTTGGGAAATAACATTCATTAAAATCCTGGTTATGGGCCATGCCTGTAAAAATTAGTCATCAAGTTTGAGTATTACACATAAAATGTCAATGACTATGGTATTCTTAAGCCAAAATGAACCTGATCAACCATTTACAAAGAACATCCAGTTTATTTTATAGGGCGATATTAATGCATTACTGTCAACATAATGGTTTCATACTGCTCAGTTTAATGAGATGATCACTACTGGCCAGACATTCAATCTTTGTTCCTATTAAGAAGATAATATCTATAAAGAAAATGGACCAAGTTATGATTTTCTCTTTCCTCCTCCCCAAATTGGTGGGATTGTTAACTGTTAAGTAGCTCTCTCTTCTTATCCAGGTGAGAAACTTCTCAGAACTGTATCGGAGAGGTAGATGTGTTAGTCTGTGTCTTCGAGAACAAGAAGTCCTGTGGCATCTTATAGACTTACAGATATTTTGGAGCATAAGGTGCCACAGGACTTCTTGTTGTTCTCAGAACTGGCTACCTTTTAGGGACTGGGGAACAGAAAGGAGGAGCTAGTACAGCTCACAAAGAGTCGGGGTCTAATATCGTCATTTTATTACCTCTCTCTCTTCTAGGTGTATGCCTAATTAAATGTCTTAGTTGTGGATCACATGTTAGCGTACTGAGTAATAAAATACAGTATTAAGATGTACTTCACTGAAATTATTTTAATAGAAAAAGAATGGATTTAAATAGCAACATTAATTTAGCTATTCAGTACAAACCTACATGCCTTATGTGACTGTCCTAAATAAATTAAGATCGGTACATTACATAACATAGCAAGGGAACAGACCCCAGTTTTCCTTACAGAGCTAAAATTAGGCTCAGACTGGCATTTGCTTTTACTGAGATGAATATTTTCAACTTCAGCATAATTACCTGGGGAGAAATGGTGACAGCATCTCTAATTGTTACACATGTAACAAAGAATTCTTGAAGGAATTTAGGAAAAGTGCTAACAAACCCTAACAGAGTATAACTCCTCCTTGTGTAGTCAGTCTTCTCACTCTTCTTACCTAGGTGCCCCCATTTAATTTAGAGTTACCTGTGCTTGTACTTCTGCCCCATAACTATTGTGATTGCTGTAAGAAACAGGACTTTCCTAACCACCCCAAACCCAAATATACCAATGGGGTGGGAATACACAGGTGTGCTGGAAATCTGAGTTCATGCTGAATCACTAAAACTCCCCAAAAGCCATTTTACGGAAGCTATCATTTGAAACTGCCTTTTCTGGTGGGAAGCAGAATCGCCATCAGGCAAGAGATTAAAGAGAGGGCTGCTCAGGAGAGACTAACCCTGACAATTTCAGCAATAACCACCAATTGGTACTAAGTGGTAAAATTCTTCCCAAACCATCAAGAGTCCCAAAGCCATATTATCCCCACTCATCAAGCTAGATGAGAATATTTAATCTGTCTAAAATTGGTTGATTATGCAGATAGTGTGCGTCTGAGAGCTCTCTCCTGCATCCACCACAGGTCTTATAAAAATAAATTTCTACATCTAGTACATAACAGTCAAAAAGCAGGAGTTGTAATTTCTCTCCATCACTTATTTACAACGTTATGTGGTTTACCCTGACATGCCACTGGAAACATGGATGTTCAATGAAAAACTGCCAAGACATGAGTATGGGAGTGAAGGGGTTGATCATTGCAGTGTGAGGTATTCCTCTAAGCCATGTACTCATGTACAGAGAGATAGCCGTGTTAGTCTGTATTCTATCAAAACAAAAAAGCAGCATGTCATGTAACATTCATATTCAAATTTGAGACATAAACATGTGGTTTGAACAGGGACAGCAATTACCTGACGCATTATAAGGACTCTTTTACATACTTCGATGTTTGACCTAACTCTTCACTTCCCCACCCCACCCCCTCTGCTCTTCTGATTTACCAACCTTGATAACAATTTTTCTGATTTGTTGACCTTGATAACAGTTTTTGGACCTCTGTTCTTTACATATTGAGTCTGTTCTGGTATGGCTGTAGATCTGAAGAAGTGGGTCCGTCTCATGAAGCTCATCGCCTAATAAATTATTTTGTTAGTCTTTAAAGTGTTACAGGACTGATTTTTTGCTTTACTAGTGTACAGTTAACGGCTTCAATGATACAGAGAATTGCTTGTAGGAGTTCTTTTTAGTGCATGGTGTATTGGCATCTCACATTTTAATGAATTCCATAAATAAAAGATGATAAAATACCAATGTTTTGCAAACTATGTGCAATTAGATTCATCCTGAAATCTGGCTACAAATACAACATCATAGCCAAATTTTTTTACCGTCTTCTGTGCTGACGTTCTTTGGAATTACTAGGTAAACAGCAATAGATCACCTTCATTACCAAAAATAAAATATCAAGCTAGCATCACTCTGGTTTTTGTATTTTCACCTCAACTCCATCAGTCACACAGAGCAATCGATCTGTTCTGGATAATGTACACCTGTTTTTATGTGAAAAGGAGTTTGTTTTTCTATCTGAAGTCTTTGGCATAGCTCACTGGAATGCTTAGTACAGTACCTAAATGGGAGAACATTAGGCTCACAGCTCTGTTCCTTGCTGTTCTTTTTCTCCAAAGCATTTGGTAAGCAGAGTTCAAAGAGGTTACTACAGATGAGAGGAACTCCTGACTGAGAAGAATGTGCAAGAGAGGGGTCCAGTTTAAGAGTATTTTCTGAAAGCGTGTACTTTACCTAGGAAGAGACTAGTCATTCTTTGTTTTTAGGTGGAAAAGATCACCTCACTGGTGATTCAGCTTTTAGCCCCTAGCTAACAGCAGCTTGGTAAGCTTCTACAATTGTCACAAGTAGACAAGCTCAGACGGGAGATTGGAATAAATAATTTAGAGGCTTGGGTTGCTAATGGCAGGGTTGGGGGATGGGAGATGGTTTCAGCCTCAGAAGTCTATAACAAAAACACTTATAGATTTCCTGATTATTTGAGGAGAATATCTACTTCTCTGACCTCACACTACCTGAACAGCACGAAAGACACAGGAGCTTTGGAACCATGTAACCTGAGTAGGCTGCTGTTGTTGACAAGAGAACCTAAATCCATTGAAAAATAACCCCCCTCCCCAACTCACAAGGCACTCTGTGCATTAATAATCATCATGATCATGCACAAAGCTCTGACAGTTTCTTTTTACCCGCAGGGGTGGCAGTGGAGCAGACCACTGTTCCAGCAATCAAAAGCGAAAAAAAAAATCTTAACCGCTC
Organism: Carettochelys insculpta; assembly: GCF_033958435.1. NCBI lineage: Eukaryota > Metazoa > Chordata > Testudines > Carettochelyidae > Carettochelys > Carettochelys insculpta. The sequence continues at coordinate 175,671,302 of NC_134139.1, read as the reverse complement.
TACCCCCAATAAAACAAAGATCTTCACATTGCTGAGGAGGCCAAGCCCAGAGAGCAAGCTGCAAGCAAATCTATCAGTGTTTAATTTGTCATTCTTGGTGGTGTTCCCCTTGTGTTTGCCTGGGTGCAGCACGCCTAAGCTCCTTAGGCAGGCTTTCTGTGGACAGTTCAGTAGATATCAATGGAGCAGAGCAGGTTCCTGCCTAGAAGAAAGATTAAGGAAGAGAGATCAAAAATCTTGTTTTTTATTTCCTCCCTTTAACACTGGGCTTTTAAACAGAGTTGGGGCAGAGTAGGGAGGGAGTAAGAAAAGCTGCAAGAGCCAGTCATTGGTATGTGCTGGAGTCCCAGGAATTTCCTTTTTAAACAGCATTGAGTGTTCAAATGATCTAAATACCGTGACTGGAGCCAAGAGAGGCTCAAAAGCAGCCTGATGAAAGGGGGCTGTAGTGATGATTAGTTGCAGTCTGAGACAGACTTTCTCATGTGTGTGTAAAGCTAAAGCAGACTCAGTGGCATTTTGGTCCAGCGGCATTATGGGTAACGATGATTCAAATAATACAGTATGTTTGTAGTATTCTTTCTGTTTCATTTCTTTTATTGTTTTTGATTATTTTTGATTTCCTTCCACTCACCCTGCTTTCACCTGTTTAAATCCTACACTTACAAAGCTGTTGCAAATGTACGATTTAAATTCATTGCATAATGCACACAGATCAATTTTCTTGTCCAGTAACTAAAGGGCAAGAGAACTCATTTGTGTGTGCAGGCGGGTATGTGAGTGTGTGTCTGTGTGTGCGTGCGCACTGTGCAATGATTTCAAATGATGGGTTTATGACAGCTTTGCAAATGTGAGAGGCAGATGTGGGGAACTGAGTAGTTAAAGACAAGAGGGTATAAAGCAGTGCTCTCCAATTATTTATGGCCAGGACCACTTTTTGAATTTAAATGCAACCCAGGACCTACCCTGCCCCCAATTCAGATGCAACTGATGAAGTGGGTCCTTGCCCATGAAAGTTTATGCTCCTAAAAATCTGTTAGTCTGTAAGGTCTCACAGGATTTCTTGCTGTTTTTGTCGATATCGATGAACACGGCTACCCCTCTGATACTTGTCATCAGGCCAGGATCAATGAGTTGATCGCAATCAGCTGGCTGGAGACCATTGGAAACATGGCTTTGCCTAGGGGGCAGTGGGGGCCAGAACAGCCCCTCTGTGCCGCAGACACTGTATCATCTCTTCCCTCTCCCTATTCTGTCTCTTCCTTCAAACCCCATCCCTGATCCTCCCCGTCCCATCCATTGTCACAATCCCCCACCCAGCTCTGCCCTGCACCTCCTCTTCCTGCCTTGCTCTGCCCTGCCCTACCCCCATTTCACTCTTCCCAAACTCCTTAACCACAAGAGATGCAATCTGGGGTATTTTCAGGGGACCTAGAGTTGACAGCAGGAGTTGGTCCCAACCCTACACTCACCAGTAGTGGAGGAAGCAGAACAATGTGGCTCCAGCACATTTCACGCCCCCCCCCAGCTCTCAGCCACATCACTCTGCTTCCCTCTGCTATTGAGTAACAGGGATGGTTCCCTTCCTTCCCCCACCCCACCCCCTGTCCTATCTCCTCACGTGGTGCAGCTTGGACTGGGGGGAACAGAGCAGGCTGGGTCTAGGTCATTCTGTTTCCCATTGCCGCTGGTATGTGTGGGAGTGAGCCCAAACTCCTGCTTCCAGCATCATGTTCTCCAGTAGTTCTCTAAGCTACCCTGAGTTCTGTGGGCCCCCAAAAGTGTTGAGCTCATGGCAGTTGCCCCATATTTTCCATTGGGTGTTAGTTCTTCTGGAAAGGCAGCTAGAAGTAGAGCATGCAGAGAGATAATAGGTAACTATCCTTCACAGAGGGTTGGGAGGATAAGTCACCTGGGATTTTTGGGCAGATAAACAAGTGTGTCTAGATGCAGGAGTCTGGGACCAAATCATTAGGATTTTGCTGAATTAAACAGAAATTTCAAAATTAAATCATGCCTTACGAGAGGTAACAAGAATACACAGTTTGCCAACCATACTACTTTCCACAAATATTTTGAACGGAGGTAGACTATGATTGACCACACTGCATCGTAGATTCTGGGGCCAGAAGGACAATTGTGAGGATCTAGTCTGATATCCTATATAGCACAGGCCATAGAATAGCCTCAAAATAAGCCATGGTCAGCTATTTTCTGAGTTCTCCACCTTACATTTTACCCTGCTTCTTTCACAACCCACTACACTGTACCTTAATAGTCAGGTATGAATTTATTTTTCAGTCCACCATCCTTTTATGCCTTTTCTACTGCACTTAAACTCAACCCTGATAGCCCTATACTTTGACTTTAGAGCTGCTACTATTCAGTGCTATTCTCTCAACATCTTCTCAAGTCATCTCTGTTGTGTTCCTGGGCACATAATCCAACTTCTCTTCTCCTTCCTCATGCTTCTAATCCTCAACAGTCCTTTATTACCTTTGTACAAATTCTTTTCCTCTTCTGTTCCCTTTTCTCTGCCTAGGATCTTGCTAATTTTTAAAAGTAAAATTGACAAACTCTACAAATTGACTTCTCCACCCCTCGCTCCTCTTATTTCTCCAGTACCTTCCACTCTTCTTTCTTCCTGTGTCTTGCTGTCTTCCAAGCTACAGCCATTGTCAAATGTCTCAGATCAATTCCATCTTCTTGTTTCTTCTTCTGTCATTCTATCATTTTCATTATCTGCCACTTTCCACTTTTCTGATGTCTGTTAACTTCACCCTCCAACACCCTCCTCATTCCCCATGAGTCCCTACTCCAGCCTATCCATTATACTGAATACTCTTACAAGAGTGAAAACTGAACTTTCTTTTCTATATCTTCTTACTCATTATCCCAAATCTCTGAGCTGGTTTTGACACAATTAGCCACTCCTCTCTCCTTAAGCGCATCTTTTTGTGGGTTTCTACTGTTCACTCCTTTCCAAGTTCTTGTAATACCTTGCAGTTTGCTCTTTCAGTGGCACCTTTATTAAGTCCTTTTCCTCATCCTTCCCTTTTCTGTTGGTGTTTCTCATGGTTCTATAGTGGGCAGGGCAGCCCAATCATATTGGCAAATTAGGCCGTTGTCTAGGACACCAGGCTTAGGAGATGCCAAATTAGATAGAAGTGATTTTTTCTTTATTTAAAATATATATTAATGTTATTTTTATAAACAAAAGTATCAAATATTGTACTTATAAAACAGTGCATCGTTGCCATCCAAGAAGTCGAGTAATATTATATATTTGACATTGCACAGCATGGCTGTGTACATAAAAACACTTAAAATGTATCACGGCATAGCTTCCAAAGACTGCTGCCTGAGGGTGGGCTCTGTAAGTGCAGTTATTCTTAGTCACCCAATGTTGGCCAGTCATATGATTTAATCGGAGTTGCTTACCACTTAGTGAAGACCGGTGACCCGCAACATCTGTTCTGCTATGATTATGATTACAAGCTGTGATACTGAAAACACGGTGCTCATAAAAATGTGTATTGTATTAGACTTGAAAAATTTGATAAGCGGTTTTAAGATTGTACAAGTAGAATCATTTTGATTTACAGTAAGATCTTGCCATTCATGAGTGTCACATTCGCAAATTCAATTATTTGCAAGTGGCTTCATTTCCCCAGGGCTCCAGGGCCAGGAGCGCCAGTGGTTGCCATGGCTTCCCCGGGCTCTGGGGCTGGGAGCACCAGCAACTACTGTGGCTTCCCTGCAGCTCCAGAGCTGGAGCAAAGGTGGCTGCTGAAGCTTCCCCAGGACCTTGGGTGGGGAGCGCCAGCAGCCATGGCTTCCTTGGGGCCCTGGGGCAGGAGAGCCAGTAGCTGCTGCTTCCCTGGGGCCCCGGGTGGGGAGAACCCGCTCTGCCACTACCTGGGGCTCCGAGCCCCCTCCCCATTCATGAAAATCAACATTCACAGAAGTTATGAGCACAGAATGCTCGCGACTGTTGAGCCCCTGCTGTATTTATATTTTGGGTTAATATAAGTAGCATTCTTTTTTACTATCATTGTTCTCAAGTTTAATAATTTAGTTGAAACAGTTGCTTAAAAATTTCAGAAAATTAAAACCAAGCCAGGTAGAAAGAAATCATCTAAAGCTCAGTATCTCAAAAGGAAAGCTGAGCAGATAAAAGAACTAGCAAAGCAAAAAAAAAAAAAAGTTCTTTCCTTGTGTTAGGATTAATGAAAAGTAGAAAAAATCAATAAAATATTTATTTTTATTTTTACACAGTTCATTTGAAATGCCAAGTAAATAAAGTTAAAATTTCATTCTGGACATCTCATTTCTCTGTATACTGAAGGGTGGAGGCAAAGTCACAGTTAGTTCTCCTAGGCATGAAAAGGCCTTGGGATGATCCTGATCTGGGTCTGTTTTTTTTTCCTTTACACTTCCCCAAGTGACCTCATCTGAGATCTCACTTCTCACATCTGTGCTGATAGCTCTGAAATTTTGCTCTCCAGCCACAAATTCATCAGTAAATTCAGGCTCATACATCTTTCTTCTTCCCTGGTATTTTCTCATCCATGTCTTACAAGTTTCTTAAACTAAATTCTACATGACAAAAACTGAAAAGTTCATCTTCATCTTCATCCATCTTCTCTCCATGTTTTCCATCTTTCCTCCCCATTACTTATGTTTAGAGCTTCAAGATTGTTTGTAATGATACTTAGCTGTCATGTAGTATGTTTCATCAGTGATCTCAAAGCACTTTGCAAAGGACATTAGTATAATGCCTGGGATTCTGCTCTTTCTTTCTGGCTCCACACCACGGTTCACACAAGATCATACTCTCCTTCTTTCTAAATGAGGTTTTAAATATGCGCCATGGTAACACTCTTGTTCCTTCTCTTCCACTGTTATAACCTCTCCCTTTCCATCCTCCTTGACTGTCCCCTCTCAAACTCTTCATTTCATCCAACATTCAGCAACTAAAATAATACTCCTTCAAAAAGTCTCTTTCCTCATTTTTTTCTTGTTGTAGTAAGATCAGGCTTCTCAACCTAACTTCTATTGCTTTGCAGAGATCTGTTCTTAAAAAATGCGCATATTCTACGTTTGAACTCTTATCTCATCTTTACTCAAGTCTAATCTTATCTATCCCAGATAGTCCCTATTACCTCATATCTGAAACTCCCCACAGTGTGTGATATCTTCAGAACAGGGAAGTCTAACAGACTGGAAACTGAAGAACTAAATGAGTAAGTGATTTCTCTAAAAAACAAGCAGTCCTGTAGCACCTTAAAGACTAATACATTTATTTATCAGGTAATGAGCTTTTGTAGAGAAGACCCACTTCTTTGTGTTTGGAGCAGAATACAGGGTTTATATAGGGAGTGCAGGGGAAGGAAGGAGGAGGAAAAAAAGTAGGTGGGAGTCAGCACCACTCCCCCATCAAGCTCGGCTTTGATCATTCCACGAAAATATCCATTTCCTGGACACTACAGTACAAATCAATGATGGTCAAATTAATTCCACTTTATGCTGGAAACCCACTGCCCACTTTTCTTACCTACATGCCTCCAGCTTCCATCCAAGACACATCACATGATCCATTGTCTACAGCCAAGCCCTACGATATAACCATGCCTGTTCCAATTCCACTGACAGAGACAAAAAATTACAAGATCTTTACCAAGCATTTGTAAAACTTAACTACCCACTGGGGGGAAGTAAAGAAATAGATTGACAGGGCCAGACTAGTACCCAGAAGCCTGCTACTTCATAATAGGCTAAGAAGGTAAACAACAGAGCATCACTTCCTACCACCTACAGCTCTCATCTTAAATCCCTCCAGTGCATCATTGACAATCTACAACCTATATTGGACCATGATCCCTCACTCTCAGCATATGTCTACATAAGCGGCTTCTGTCAACAACGACCTTTCTCAACAGAGAAATCCCTGGCAAAACTTCTGTTGACAGATAGAGTCTATGAACAAAAGCAGATCGAAAGAGAATCTGCTCTGTCAACAGAGAGCAACCAGACTGCCTTGCCCTCTCTTGACAGAAGGCTTACTGGAAGCTCTACAAACAGGGCTGTCCACGGAACCAGAATACATCTCTGTTGACAGATGTGTCTTCACGGGCACTCTGTTGACAAAACACTGTTGACAGAGGCGCTATATCTGATTGGGGAAAGGTACAACACTGCCAGCTGAACAGCTGAGTTTTGTCGACAAACTCGACAGAGCACTTTATCCAGGTAGACGTTCGGCAAGCTTTGTCGACAAAGGAGCAGTTTTGTTGACTGAAGCTGACTGTGTAGACGTGGCCTCACAGGGCTCGGGTGACAGGTCTGTTCTTTCCTACAGACAGCCACACAACCTCAAGAAAATACTCACTAGCAGCCACACACCATACTTCAGAAATATTAACTCTGTCACCTATCCCTGAAACAAACTTCATTGCCAGCTCTCTATACATATCTATACTAGAGACACCATCACTGGACTTCATCATGTCAGCCACACCATCAGGGGCTCAGACAACTGCACATCCACAAATGTGATATATGCCATCATGTGCCAGCAATGCCCCTTTACCATGTACACTGGACAAATTGGACAGTCTCTGCATCAAACGATGAATGAACATAAATCAAGCATCAGAAACTGGAATACACATAAAGCTATAGGGGAACACTTTAACTTCCCTGGACATTCAATAAATAAGTTTAAAGTTCTCATTCTTCTTCAAAAGGATTCTACCACAAAATTACAGAGGGAGATGTCTGAATTGGAATTCCTTTTCAAGTTTGACATACTTAACCTAGGTCTTACCAGAGATCTCAATTATCTAATGCATTACAAGGGCAATTTCTCCACCTTTGATATTGACAGGAATGGCACCCATCCCACTTCTTCCATTGGTCCTATTACTGACAAAGGACTCCCCTCTCTCTTCCCTCCTCCTTCCTTCCCCCCACCCACTATATAAGCCATATATTTTTATTATCTGCTCCAAATCTGAAGAACTGGGTCTTACCCATGAAATCTCATTACCTAATCAATACATTTGTTAGTCTTTAAGATGCTAAAGGACTGCTTGTGTTTTGTGAAGCTACAGACTGACATGGCTATCCCTCTGATTTATCTAAGGTCACTGAAAAAAGGCAGGAGATGGAATTAAAGCCTGTTCTTCTGAGTCTAAGGCTGCATCTACACTATGAGATAAATTTGAATTTAAGGCAGTTAGCTCGATATTACCATGTGACTGTTTTCACTGTGAATGCCATTAGCTCAATTTAGTGTGCACTAATCTCGAGATTACAAAATCACAGTTACCTGACAGGTATAGCATCAAGCTCGAATTCAAAAGTTCGATTAAAAATCAGTGTGGAAGCACCACATCTTAAAATCAAATTTATTACCCTCCAGAGGTATCCCATATGTAACCCACAATGCCCCTCAGTGCTCCTGTCTGGCCACTGCTCTCCAGCAATAGGAAGACTGTGAATTTCCAAGCAGGAGCGGCATGCCTTTGACTGTGGGTTCATGTTTGTATGAGAGCCTGGGAAATGCCTGTCTTTCTTTGCTGTTAGTGCTGTGACAGCATCTACCTATTCAAATAGTCCCTGCAGGGAGTTTGTGGCTCTGTCTCTACACTTGTTATTTTTTTCTGCACTGCCTGGTGGGGGTTGTGCTTTGCATAAGACGCCAAGAAACTTCTCAGGAGTTTACATTTGTGTGCAAACCTCCTTCCCTCCCCACAGGCACCATGCAGTCTGGATCTCTCCCGTGCTCTGCCACATCACATGGGTAGCCCCCAACCCAATAAAAAGATATGAGTGAGGTTTGGTGCCGACCATGTCCTAGATTGCATGAGTTTAGGGGTCCAAGGGCGGGAACAATATTCAGGGGCTTGCAGCCGCTCGGGGTTAAGTCTCCCCTGGCAGCTAAGATACTGGAGGTTTTGCTGCTACCATGGGGAAGTGTCCCCCAGTGGCTAAGATATACAGGGACTGCAGCCTCTGGGGGGAAGTCTCCCCTGACGGCTAAGATACATGGGGGCTTGCTGCCGCCAAGGGGAAGTCTCCCTGATAGCGAACATACTTGAGGAGAACCACTTCAACTGGCCCCAACTGCCCCCCCCATGCCCATAGAGTGGCTTGCTGCCCCCGTGGGGAGGTCTCCCCCAGTGGCTAAGATACATGGAGGAGGGGAATACTTCAGCTAATTCAGCAGTCGCAGACAACAGCACCTGCCAAAAATATTTTCAGGAGCTTCCTGTCCATCGCAGACTCCTTCTGGTTTTATATTTCAGTTATAAACTCTTTTTGCTAATATCTGGGGGGTGTAGTTGAGATTCCGGTTTTTATTATAGTTCAGTGTGTGTTATTTCACTGACATTAACCATGTTGGCATTATTTGTGTAGCGAAGGGGAAAGCCAAAAATTATTTTTTCCTACACTTTTCTATCCTCTTTCTTCAAAGTTTAAAATACAGCCCCCATATTATTTTCAAGGATCACATGGAATGATGGGAGGTGGAACACTCAGTGCATGGCCAGGTGAGAACACAGTCCTTGATCAGAAGTGTTATAGTGCACTAGAAAGCCAAGGACTATCCCCAGCAGCAAAGTAATGAGCGAGGAAAGTCAAAAATTCCTTTTTCCTACGCTTTTCTATCCCCTTTCTTCTAACTTCAAAATGCAATCCAGGCCCTTGCATTATTTTCAGGGATCACATGCAATGATACGAGATGGGACAGCAGTGGATGGCCAGTTGAGAACACAGTCCTTGCACAGAAGCCTTAGAGTGCACTGGAAAACCAAAGACTTGCTCCACCAGCAACTCTTTTTTTCTGAAAAAAGGTTTCCTATCTTCTCTTTCTTCATGCTTTTCAGGGTCCCTGTATTAGTTTCAATAAAGTCAAACATGTTTTTGACAAGACTTTTCTATCCTCTTTCTTCTAACTTTGAGGGTCCTTGTATTATTTCCGGGGATTGGCATATTTTCAGGGATCGGGAGGGGTATGAGGAAAATGCAATCTGGGAAGATGATGTCAAAGACCACAGAGCGTACCCAGAATGCTATGGGGATGAGGGAACTGTGGGACAGGCTTCCACAATACACTACTGCAACAGTCAATGTTAGCCAGTTTGAGTGTGGCAACAATGAGTCTGCCTTGTGAGGCACATGTGGGAAGTGAGTATGGTCAAATTCGAGCTTATAAATTCCGGAATTACAAAATTAATATTAATGAATTTGAATTTATCTCATAGTAGAAATGCAGCCTAAGATTAGTTCACCAGTCAGTAGACCATGCTTTTCCTCAAGTTCTTGGTTTGTTTACTTTTAACTGTAAAATTTACATTCCACTCTAAATATATTTATTAAGGATAGAACTGTAGAATAATAATAATCCTTTGTCCACCTGTCTCCTGAGTTTTCTTTTAGACTTTGTTTCCTCGTATGAAAAATGTCTGAAGTGTGCTAAATATTACTTTGTGCCCTTTAAGTGGTTTCTTTTGGATTGGCATGCAAACACTGGAAGATCACTTAACTCTGTGTAAAGAAGATACCATCAAATCTCTTTGACCACTGGAATGTGACTTTATGCCAATTTAAATTATCCAAATCACGTTTAAAGCTGAAGTCCGATTGATACAAGAACTTTATAGTTATTTAAGATCCTGGCTTCAGTATCTACTTAACATATATCCTGATCTCAACTTGTCATTAATAGTATATTTATATATAATCACCCTCAAGACAGAAATCACTGCATATCTGTTAGCACTGCAAGTGAACCCAGTAAATCTGCTGCATTTTTCATTACAATATCAGTAGAGTCTCTGAATCATTTTTGAAAAGAAGGTATCATATAAAACTATACACCAGCATGTGTGATCTGGTGATGGATTATAACATGCATATGTTGCTATGCCTCTAATGTAGATTAGCCACTGTTTAATAAACATGAGGTAAAAACTAGTAGACAGAAGCTCCAGAGTACTAAGTAATATTCAGAGGTATGTTATATGCATACTATGTCTGGTGAATTTCTTAAACAAGGACCAGATTAAATGTTCTTCCTATATTTTCAAAAGAATTGCTTTTATTCAAGACCTTGTTCAATGGATAGTTTAAATTTCCTGCTAATTTTACAAAGATAGTGATCTAGCCTTTAAACTGGCGTTTAGATGCAACTTACATTTATAATGATTGCTGTTTTAAAAATTAATCAGCTTGTAAACAGGATATTGAAATAGCCTGGGTTTGTTTTCTGCAATAATTTGAGAGTGTGGCTTGTGGTATCCCTCTTTCTTTGATTTCTTTGAGCTCATCAAAAAACAGAATTTGGAAGATTTATTTGGTGTTTTAATAGATTATTTAAATAAGAGATAAGAGATAAGCAGTTTCCATTACACAGCCTCTGGACAATAATTTCCTGGGGGTCAGGGTCTCTTTCCATTGTACACACCTATGACTTCCATTAATGTTAATGGAGCTGAACACAGATATGCACATTCTTAGAGGCGACTAGATCTTTAAATGTTAAAACAGTCCCAATTTATTTTACAAGCACTCTAATGCTTAGATGACAAAATGCAGAGTTCAGGCACACTAATGCTAGTAGTACAGAGCACTAGTGTTCACGTGGGGAAAGCATCTACCAAAGTAAACACGTTAGGGGGCAGATTGTGGCTATTAAGGCAGGCATTGCAGGAGGGTAGAGGGGCCCCTGAAAGAATTCTTACTATTAAGAGTTCTTCCTAATTGGATCTATGAAGTACATGCTACACTAACAATTCTGCTGCCTTTACAATGGATACAGTGTGAACTCCCCTCCTTTGGCCAATGCACAGTGTATTGCCCTTTCCTACCTTTTTAAAGTAGCTAGTGACAGAAATAGCAATACCAATGTACTCCCCCCAAGAGGATTAGGTCTGCTCCCTCAGGTAAAGTTGGAACTGCATTAACAAACTGCAGGCTCCGGCTCTGAAGTAGGCAAATCAGGAACAGAGCGTGGCATATTAATTAATTTTACAGTTCAGCAAGCAAATATATTTTTTAAAAAATCAGATATTTATTCCAGTTCCAAAGATATTTGAAATTTGGCAGTAAAGTGGAAAAGTCAGTTTGGGGGCCAGCAAGCCGTGTGTGTGTTTGTGAGACCTATTATACTGTTAGAAACCAGGTAGTCTGGCCTAGTCATAAAAGCAAGAATTAGGCATATTTGTAATCCAACAATTTTTTTGAAGAAAATTTTTATGGGTTTTCTGCTAAAAAGTATTATTGTTTGGTGGTCCGTGGTCTCAAAAAATTTAAGGAACACTGGTCTAGATGATGTTTGGTCATCTGAGTATCTGGGACTGGACTAGAAGACCTCCCGAAGTCCCTTCCAGTCCTACAGTTCTATGATTTTGTTTCACTGCTGCTTAGTAGGTAAGTGGTAAAGGACTGCACTCTTCTGTAATATTAATGGGAGGGGTGTGGGGTCTGAGATGGAGGTTGGGTATAGAAGAGAGTTTGGGCTGGGAGACTGGGATGCAAGAGAAGGTGCCAGAGGCAGGCTGTCGTAGGAAAACTTACCTGGGCTCTTTGCCTGCTGCAGCCCCAGGCTGTTCTAAACAGTTCTCTGCTCCAGGTGGCTCTCTGCTGCCCATGCTTGAGGGGAGGGGAAGGTTTCATGCACTGCCATGCACCCCAGCAAAACAACTCTAAGTTCCTTTTGGCCAGAAACCAGACCCCAGCCAACAGGAGCTGAGATCTTTTGCCAGGGAGTGGGAGGTGCACATGAAGCCTCCCCTACCCCGCCTCTGGGCCTCTGGAGCAGATTGCTGAATGGAACAGAAAGCTGCTTAAAGTAGCAGCTGTCTGCTGTGTGCCTAAAGCAACTCCTGGGCCAAATCCAGCGAGTTATCATGACAAATTAAGTCCATGGGCCATATTTTTCCCACCCTGGATGTAGAGCTAACAGGTACAGATTGGCTAAAGATGTTATGGTAAAGTTTACAGCCCAAGCTATGAAATTACAGATTTGGGGCTAGATTCATCCTTGATATAACTACATTGACTAAACGAGGTATCACTTTGATCCACTGGAGAAATCAAGAGTAATTTTGCACATGACTAAAGGGAGTCTCTGTCTACATATATAGATAGAGATAAGACTGGACTATATGATATGGAAGAGTTCACAGTACCTCCAGCTCTGGGTCCCAGATATGGGATTAATCCTTTGATTCTGCACTAGCCTTCACATGAGTGGCTCAGGCATCCACATGGAATATTCAGCAAGCACCCATTCAATACAGTTTATGATATCAGACATGATAAAAGGAATGTCTTTAAATTGATTATCTAGGCTTGCATACTGAAAATTCTTATATTTTAGTTTTCATTAATTTTCCCTTAAATATCTTGTGAAATATTATGCTCTTCATGTTTTTTGGTGTACCTGAGTAGTGCAGAACCTTAAATGTCTCACTGCCTGGATGAATACACGTGATGAATTAAGAACTTTTCTATACACACCTGATTTTCATAGGTGTAAGTAGAATAGGTTGTTGAAATGGGAAGAGTTCATTGATATATGGACTACAGCTACACTGCATTCCCCTTGTGGAGGAGGAATGCAAATGAGGGAGATCAAAAATGCAAATAAGCTGATTTACACATCTCATGCTTCATTTGCATAATCTCTTCCAACTGTGTTTCCAGAAGAGACTTTTTCAAAAGCAAAAACAGCCATGTAGACAGGGTTCCTTTGGAAAAAAAGCCCATTTTCAAAAGAACCCTTTATATTTATCCTCAATGGACTCATGTTTCATGATACTTTTCAAATCAATAGATTAAATTATTAAATTGTTAATGTTAAACAATCATTAAAGTGTTCTACTCTTCTTCTTTTCCTGAATTATAGCTCTGGGATAGTTATTTTTAAGCCTGATCTAACTCCCTGTTCTTCTGAATTGTATGAGAGTTTGATAGGGTCTAGATTAATATATTTGTGAATAATGTATTCAATACACTTATTTTTTCCAGCCAGTTCTTCCCTAGTAACTTCATTTTTGTTTGAATCCTTAATCTCTGATGAGATCAACAATCTGCCCCAAAGTCCATTGACTCCAGTATTAAAAACCTATTTTTGCACTTTGAAGTGCTCAGGCTGGGCACTTCATTTCTCTTTACCTCTATCTCCTGGGTGCCCATGAAAAAATAAATTTTGGCCTTATAGGTCAAGCACTGGACTGTACCCCAGGAGAAATAAAGTCCATTCTATGCTCTGGCACAGACATCCTTGGTGACCTTCAAAGGGTTTTTAATATTTGTGTACCTCAGATATCCATCTTCAAAATGCAATCATAGTATTTTCTTCCTCAGGGTCTGTGTCTGTTTTGTCTAGCTAGATTGTAAGACATTTTTGGTATGGTAGTTCTCTCTTCCTGTGTGTTTGCATAGTCCCTAGCTCAATAAGTACATAGCAGGGTCTTGCAGATACTATTAGAAAATAAATAATAGCAGTTTAATAGCTCAATATTTTTTACCTTTTCTTTTCATCTTCTCTGACAGTAATAGATAGACCCGTGAAAGTTCTTCTTAGTGGTCTTGGCCTTGTAATACATAGTCAAGTTCATTTGCACTAATTTTGTTAGTTCGTTTGCAGCTCCTGAAAGGAAAGTGGTTTCCTTTGTGTTTTTTAGTTTAAATGGCTTGATCCTTTGGATTTGACTGCTTATGAGACAACCTACTGTGTGTTTTTTAAAGCACAATCTTTTGTTTCCATCAGTTATATCCATGAGAACTTCTTGAAGACCATACAAAATAGATCCAGTTCTTCCTTTGCATTCCCAAATAGTCACTAATATGTGTCCACACTTGGCCAAAACTTCGAAATGGCCTTGCAGCGGAGGGGAATAAGGGGATTTTGAAAGGTGCGGGGTCCTTTCAAAAAGGATCCCCGTGTAGCTGCGCCGAGCCGCGAGTGGTCGAGAGAGGCGCTTTTGAAGCGCCAAGACCAGAAGCATCCTAATGCTAATGAGGCACTGAATATTCAGTTCAGCGCCTCATTAGTAATCTTCAAAATGGCCATGAGGGGATCCTTTCAAAATGGAGCCCTGTCTGGACAACCCACGCGGTGGCGAGCCACATCAATTTCGAAGTGCTGCGGCTGCCAACATTCTAATGAAGCGCTGAATCTATATTTTGAAGTTTTGGGCTAGTGTAGACGTAGTCAATAAGATCCACTTTTCTAGTTATTCCCCTTGCAAATCTGCAACTTTTATACAGCTTGCAAATCTCCATTTTAGCTCAATTTGTGCCACATTCTGCCAGTTATGTTTTCAAATTAGCTTCACATGAGGCTTTGGAACTCATGCTGAAATTCTGTAACACCTATTTGTTTGTTTGTTTGTTTCTCTATCGTAGTGGTGAGCAACCTGCAGGCCGCACACAGCTCACGAGGGTAAGCTGCTTGTAGGCCACCAGACAGGTTGTTTGCCTTGCATAGTGAGCTGCTTCCTGCAGTTCCCATTCACCAGGAGTGGCAAACCATGGCCATTGAGAGCTGAAGGCAGCGAAACCTGAAGACGCAAGGTAAACAACCTGTCTGGTGGCACGCCTGTGGCTAACCCTCACAAGCTGTGTGTGGCCAACAAATGCTTTATAAGGTGAATTATCAAAATAGCTAAGTGCTATAGTATGCTTAAAGACACCACTGCAGACAATTTAGTAGCAATATATAATGACAATATTATGGAAATGTGCTTTACTTGGGGTTATATAATCTGGAAATGTAATTGATGCAGAATGTGGCAAACTGTCTATTCAGCAGCATCTCTAAGCGGCAACGTACATGTTCCCTGCCCTTGTCTATTGATTCCCAGGTGGAGCTTGTAGTATCCGTTTTGATCTGCAAAGCCCTAAACTGCTTGCATCTGCCTACGGGAGAGTGGGAATGCTGTGATGGGATAGTTTTTATAAGCCTGAAACCTTAATAAATACCTTCCACATCATGCAATAGAGACCTATCTGACATGCTATGCACAATCTCAGTTCTGTTTTTATACCATGTGAACCTCCAAATTTCAGCAAGGAAGACTTGCCTAATTAAAACACTAACAAGTTAGTTGCCTTGGTTCAATTATGAGATGAGCCTATTGTAAATCTCTGCACAAAAAAAAAAATTGAGATACAAACGTTTTCGGGGTGGAACACCCTGCCAATACACACTTGAACTAAGTAATAAATAAACAAAGTATTTACTGTAAAAAGCTAAAGGTAAGGGTTAATAGAGAACAGATACATGACCCTTTTGTAGATATGATACTTTCCCTCTACATTGTGACTAATTGACAACTATGTGGGTTTTTTAAGGGGGAAGAAAAGATTTGAGTTGGCTCCAATCCCATTACCACAACATAGCTGGAGCGCAGCCATCTGTCACAGCTGCTGCTTACTTTAACTGCCACTCTAATTGACAATGAACCCAGAGACCTGTAATAATTGTGGCTGCTCTATGACTTCAGCAGGTAATGCCTTCCTTTTAGCATCCATCTGTGCTTCAGCACTGGCTCTCTCTCAGGAAACAGGGGCTCTGTTAGACTCTGTAGCTTGGATTCTGGGTTGGGAGGGATCACATCATTAGGGAGGCTTTAGGAAGGCCTAAGGGAAGCCATGTCCACAATGAAATTGAAAACCTCCTCAAACTTCTTATAAGATTTTAATCCTATTGCCAACACATACAACATCTGCCATTCAGATGTTATTTTACATTTAGAAGTCAGGCATAAAAGCTATTTTAAAGTCAGGTCTGTTTTGAAATATCTTCTCTTGGAAGTCACTTCACTCCACCATCATTTTCAATGTGCTGCTCTACCCCTTCCCTATCAGACATGCAAAAACATTAGCACAAAAAATAAAATTATAAATCAATTAATAAAAATGTTTGCAGAAGGGAGCTCCAATGGTCTGATGCCTTTCCTCCTCCTCACTCCAAAAGTAAGATCTGCTGACCTGAAGAGAGGGCAAGGTGTTTGGAAGGTCTGCCAGCTTCTTGAGTGGAAACTTCCGGTAATTAACTTGTATTCTCCAACAGGTGCATAATTCATCAGATAAATATCAGCTCATATAGTTAAATTATTCTGCTCTAATATTATGGTTCTTTGGGCCTTATCCAAAATGCACCAAAGTCAATAGAAAGACTACCATTTACTTCAGTGAGTTTTAGAACACAGCCTTAATAAAGTCCCATTTCTTTAAATATACAAGAATATTGGGCCAAACCTGAAGTATTTCCCTATTTTTTCTTTAATTAGGGTAAGAACTGAGTAAAAACTAGGTAAGGATTTTCTCCCCTGAACTAAATCATCTCAGAATGGCTGAGAGTTCTTATATGGTTGAAAGGAATACATATTTTCCCATGAGCTGCTTGAAAAATGTTCATGGTTAACAAGCCAAACAGGATTTATGAGACTGGATCAGACCAATTGTCCATCTAGTCTGTATCCCATCTGTACAAATGACAATACATTTGGCTTCATCTGCCCATTCAATTGCCTTGATTCACAGTTTTCCCTAATCTTTGATAACCTAAAAGGCAATCTGCAATTTTTGCTACTTCATTGTTCATCCTGCGAATGGAGCACTGATTGACCCTTGGCCAAGTTACTTCCCATGCCTCAGTTTCACAATCTGCTGCCTTCCTTTGTAAAACACTTTGAGAGCTACCTGTGAAAAGTGCTTTATAAGAACTAGGTATTAATATTTATCAGAAATGGCATATCCCGGTATTTTCATGCCACTGTGCAGAGATAGCTCCCAGATGAGAGATTTGGACCTAATATAGTTCTCATCAAGAGTGGAGGGTTTCTTCTTGAAAAGACTCCAGAGCTAATTGGACTGAGCCATTTGCCTCAGCTAGGTGCTTTCGTACTAATGAGAAGCAGATTGCACCAACTGTAGTTTGTAGCAGAAAAATGCAGTGTAGTGGATTTCAAGCAAAGATTGTTTTAACATTGAAAACATTGACAAATCCTTATTTTGTGCAGTTCTGGACAAAAAGAAAAGAATCCTTCTGTCAGAAGTGACATTTGTGTGGAAACCTGGTAAAAAAGCAAATATCAATGAACTTCAACAAAGCAAAAGTTTCACAGGTCTGTACACACGACATTGCAGGGACTGACTGTAATCTCATTTATGTCACTGTGTCTCTGGAGTAAGCCCACTGAGCTCATGGAATGATTCGGGGTGGGGGATGGGGGACAGGAAGGGGAGGAGACTGATGATAGAATCTAGCCATCCATCTAGAAGCCTACATTTTTGCCTCTCATATTTTCATATGATTGGTTCACTCATCTTACAGTATAAAAGTAGTTTAAATATGTTACAAGGCACAAACCCTTCTATTGTCCTCCATAATTTCAGAGGGTCCCTGACACATGGTAATACCGTGCAAGAACTTTCTGTGTACTGAGCTAAGAGGATCTGCCCTTGTACTGAGAGAAACTCTCATGCAGTTCATTAGAAAACCTATACAAAGAGAACAGTTCCTAGCTTCAGTTCCACTGTCTGAGCACAAAATTGCCAAAAGTCTATACAGTACAATAACTAGAAACCATCCTCTGTATGCTGCAGAGCCAAACTCTCAGGGCATTCCTAAACTAATAACATTCAGTCTTTGGAGACAAGATGGGGAGGAAAAAGAAATCTGTCTTTACAGATCCTGTAGCCTTCCCTTCCCTGGATAGATCACTATAGTATTATGATGGAATGAACTAAGTCTTAGCATTTCAAGACCAGATCAACAGAGTGTATGACCCCCCCAAGGTCCCTTCCAGCCCTAGAATTCTATGATTCTATGTAATAGAGAAAGAAAGCTGTATCTACGGAAGACAGATCCAGGAACAGTCCTGCATTTCAGCTAGTCTGCATGCTGCATGACACATCCTGTATGGGCATGTCTGCTCTTCAGCAGCAGGCTTCAGGCACAGTGCTAGGTATATTTAGTGCAATGTAAAGCATTAGCCTTTTGATTAACCTAAGAGCTATATTATTTGTGTTGGCATTTCTCTGCTTTTTAAGCTTCTATGTATCTGTTCTAATCATCTGCCAGGTATTTGTGACTATCTTGTTCAGATTTGGGTCAGTTGTTCCAGCTAGAAACGTCAGTTGCAATCCAATCCCAGGTGCCAATGGTGATTTTCCAGATTTATACCGGTGTGGACAAGAACAAATTGTAGTCTATTGTGCTTATTATCATCAAAGGTATCAGTCCCTTAACAGTCAGGCAAAGCACATTACAATATCCCCAGGTGCTTTTTGCCCTACTCATTGGGATGCTTTACTTGGAAAACTCTGAAATTTAAACTTCTCTCTATGGGGAGAGCATTTCCCACACAAATTTCTGTAGCTCAACTGAGATAAGAGATAGGTACCTTAACAAATAAAAGCTACCCAATTTCAAGTACTGTAATAATAATAATAGGAAAACTAAGTCTGTGAGTTGAACACTAGATTACTGACCAAGCAATCCTCAATCTCAATATTCTTTTCAGATTGGTGACCTGCATCTGACGAAGTGGGTCTTTGCCCATGAAAGCTTATGCTCATACATTTCTATTGGTCTATAAGGTGCCACAGGAACCCTCATTGCTCATACAGGTTATTGAACACAAGCTTTCTTAGGCCAGGCTGGGATGTGGTAATGTGATGGTGATGACAGAATTGTGGCTGTTTTTGTCCCCTCCAAATCTCTTATGTTTTATGGACTTTTAGTTTTAGTACTGGAAGCTTCATCTTCAAAGATTCTTTTGACTATGTGCAAGTTAGTTGGAAGTTCCATGATGCTCCGCTGTTACAAATCACAGAGATTTAGGGCTACAAAGGATTGCAAAAGGTAATCTAGTCCAACCCACCTCACTAAAAGAGGTATAAGTATACCTAGATCATTCTTAACAGGTATTTTTCTAACATGTTCTTAAAAACCTCCAGGCTACATCTACACTAGCCAAAAACTTCGAAATGGCCATGCAAATGGCCATTTCGAAGTTTACTAATGAAGCACTGAAATACATATTCAGCGCTTCATTAGCATGCGGGCGGCCGCGGCACTTCGAAAATGATGCGGCTCACCTCCGTGCGGCTCGTCCAGACGGGGCTCCTTTTCGAAAGGACCCCTCCTACTTTGAAGTCCCCTTATTCCTATGAGCAGATGGGAGTAAGGGGACTTCAAAGTAGGTAGGGTCCTTTGAAAAGGAGCCCCGTCTGGACGAGCTGCACGGCGGCGAGCCGCATCATTTTCGAAGTGCCGCGGCCGCCCGCATGCTAATGAAGCTCTGAATATGTATTTCAGCGCTTCATTAGTAAACTTTGAAATGGCCATTTGCATGGCCATTTCAAAATTTTTGGCTAGTGTAGACACAGCCCCAGTTTCACAAACTCTCAAGTAACCTCTTTCAGTAAATAACTAGCTTTATAGCTAGAAAAAGGTTATACTATCCAGCCTGAATCTCCCTTTCTGCAAACAAAATTAATTATTTCTTCTACTACCATCAATGAACTTGAAGAATAATTTATCATCTTTGGCTTATGACAAAGTTTTATGTATTTCTAGACTGTCATCTGGTCTCTCTGGGCCATAGCCCTACTTGACTTTTCTCTAGACTTTTCGTAATAAGTCTTGTTTTCTAAACATCTTATAATTTTTGCTGCTCTCTTCAGATTGTCCAACTGTTTCACACATTTTTTAAAGCTTAGGTGGCCTAAACTGGACACCATCCTCCATATTGCCTGTGCCATGTAGAGTGGAACAGTTGTTTCCCATGTGCTACATATCCCTCCACTTAATTGAACCCAGAAAAACATTTGCTTTTTTACAAGAGGATCACACTCTTGACTCCTGTTCAATTTGTGAACTGTTATACCCCCAGATCAGTATCTGGATTACTGCTACCTAGTAAATTACTCTCCATTTCATAATCATGCGCATTTAATTTTTTTCTTCCTCAGTGTAGAACTTTTTCCTGTGGTCTTTATTGAATTTGATCTTATTTATATGAATTCGTTCTCCAATTTATGAAAATATTTTGAATTCTAACCTTGTCCTTCAAATTCCTTTAGCCACTCCTAGTTTGGTATAATTTCCTAATTTGGCAAACATACACTCCACTCCATCACTCCCGTCATTAATGAAAATAATTACTAGTTGCAGGACCCTACTAAATATATCCTCTCAGCAAATTCTTTGAGTCATCTTCCAACCTATTATGCACCTACCACATTTCCTTAGTTTTGTTATGGGAAAGTTATGCAGAACTATCTCAAAAGTATTACTGAAATCCATATATGATGCATCTACTGTTTTGCCCCACACCACAATGTGGTATAATATCTAGTAGTAGCATCCTTCACTCTACGTAGAGCATGGATCGCGCCCTTCATAGTTCCATTTGGCATCCTCATTTTCAGTGTCGGCTGTGACTGTGAAGACCCACATGAGAGTGACAGTCCTTGCTGCATCTGTTGCATATGTAATGGGTGTCTGGCAGGTCCTTGCTGTGCTTTCTGTGGGCTCGCTTCTCCTTTGCTAGCTGTCTGATCCTCAACTCACCCTTCTGAAGGCCCTTGTATAGTTCAGGCCTCCATCTGCTGCGATCATCTGCCAGCTCCTCCCAGCTGTCTGGCTTGATGTCTCCTTCCCTGAGGTCTGTCTTGCAAACATCTTTGTAGCGCAGCTGGGGGCATCCCGGAGGTCTTTTGCCAGAGGCTAGCTCGCCATACAGGATGTCTTTTGGAATCCTTCCATCGTTCATCCTGTGGACGTGGCCAAGCCAGCGGAGCCGCCGCTGCCTGAGGAGGGTGTACATGGTTGGGATTCCAGCTTGCTCAAGGACGGTAGCATTGGACACTCTGTCCTTCCGTGATATTCCAAGGATGTGCCTGAGGCAGCACAAGTGGAAGACGTTCAGCCTCTTTTCCTGGCGGGTGTACAGGGTCCAAGTCTCGCTGCCGTATAGGAGGGTGCTGAGGATGCAGGCTCTGTAGACTTGCATTTTGGTGTGGGTGTACAGCTTGTTGTTATTCCACACTCTCTTGCTAAGTCTGGACAGAGTTGTGGCTGCTTTACCGATCCTCCTATTTAGCTCAGTCTCCAAGGACCGAGTGTCAGTGATGGTGGGCCCGAGGTAAACGAACTCGTGGACTACCTCTAATGTATAGTTGTCAATGCTGATTGATGGAGAATCAGCAACGTCCTGAGCAAGTACATTTGTCTTCTTTAGGCTGATGGAGAGCCCAAAGTCCTTGCATGCTTTGGAGAACCGATCCAGCAGCTTCTGAAGCTGGTCTTCTGTGTGTGACACAACAGCAGCATCATCTGCGAACAGCATATCTCTGATGAGGACTTCCCACACCTTAGATTTAGCTTTCAGCCTTGCAAGATTAAACAGTTTCCCATCAGATCTTGTGTGCAAAAAGATGCCCTCTGTTGAAGATCCAAAGGCGTGTTTAAGGAGGAGTGCGAAGAAGATCCCGAACAACGTCGGAGCAAGGACGCATCCTTGTTTGACGCTGCTACTGATGCTGAAAGCATCTGATAATGTGCCATCGTATTGGACAGTTCCTCTCATGTCTTCGTGGAAAGACTGGATCATCTTGAGTAACTGTGGTGAACAGCCTATCTTGTGGAGCAGTTTGAACAGTCCATCCCCGCTGACCAAGTCAAAGGCCTTGGTTAGGTCGATGAAGGCAATATAGAGTGGCTTCCTCTGCTCCCTGCATTTCTCCTGCAGCTGCCTCAGACAGAAGACCATGTCGATGGTAGATCTCTCTGTGCAGAATCCGCACTGTGATTCAGGATACACCCTCTCAGCAATCTTCTGGAGTCTGATGAGGAAGACGCGAGCAAACAGTTTACCAGTGATGCTTTGGAGGGAGATTCCCCAGTAATTGTTGCAGTCGCTTCTGTCTCCTTTGTTCTTATACAAGGCTATGATGTTAGCATCGTGCATGTCCTGTGGAACCTCTCCCTCTCTCCAGCACAGGCACAGTAGCTCATGCAGGGGTTCCAGGAGAGTGTCTGTGGCACACTTGATTACCTCTGGTGGTATACCATCCTGGCCCGGGGCCTTTCCTACTGCAATGCTGTCAATGGCTTTCTTCAGTTCATCCACAGTTGGTTCTTGATCCAGTTCATCCATTACTGGTAGGAGTTCGACAGCATCAAGGGCTGAGTCGACCACAGCGTTCTCGCGTGAGTACAGCTCGGAGTAGTGCTCACCCAGCGCTCCATCTGTTTAGCTTTGTCAGTGATGACATCACTAGATTTGGATTTCAGAGGTGCCATCTTGTTCTGGGTGAGTCCTAATGCCTTCTTGATGCTCTCGTACATTCCCCTGAGGTTACCAAAGTCAGCACTGGTCTGGATGCTGCTGCATAGCTCAAGCCAGGAGTTGTTGGCACAGTGCCTGGCCGTCTGCTGTACTGTTTTTCTGGCTGCTCTGAGCACTTGCAGGGTATTCTGGCTTGGTGAACGTTTGTACTCCAGGAGCGCAGCACGCTTTTTTTCGATGGCTGGAGTCATCTCATCGGCGTTAGCTTCGAACCAGTCATTCGTGTTTCTAGCTCTTCTTCCAAACACTGACAAGGCCGTGTTGTACATTGTATCCCTCAGATGCTGCCATCTGGATGTCACATCGGCACCCCTAGGGTTGCTGTGCAGATTCTCCTCGAGGGTCGCTCTGAACTTGTCAGCTGTCTCTGAGTTAGCTGTCTTTCTGGCATCGATGTGGGGCCTTCCAGTTGGTTTAGAGTGGTGCAGCTTCTTGGGAATCACCTTGAGTTTGGAGCAAACTAACGAGTGATCTGTATCTCAGTCAGCACTATGATAGCTGCGTGTCTGAAGGACGTTTTTGAGGTTATCACGTCTAGCGATGACCACGTCTAGTTGATGCCAGTGTTTTGAGTGTGGGTGTCTCCATGACACTCTGTGCTGTGGCTTGGTTTGGAAAAATGTGTTTGTGATGCATGGATTGTGGTACGTGCAAAGTTCGAGAAGACCCTGACCATTTTCATTCATTTTTCCCACACCAAAGTGGCCTAAGCAGGAAGGCCACGAGTCATGATCAGCTCCAACTCTCGCATTGAAGTCACCCAGAATGTACAGTTGTTCACGAGCAGGTATTTGCGCTATGGTAGCACTAAGCATGTCATAAAACTTGTATTTTACTTCCGGTGCGGCGTACAGGGTTGGGGCATAAGCGCTGATGAGGTGGACAGGACCGGTGCGAGTTTGAAGTATGACCTGAAGGAGTCTTTCTGATCCACCCTTAACTAATTCCACCATTTGTAGAGGGGTGTTTCTGATGGCGAAGACAACACCATGCTCCCTGGGTTCTTCTTGGGCTTTACCCTGCCAGAAAAAGGGGTAGTCCCTTTCCTTTAGAGATCCCGAATCTTCAAGACGTGTCTCTTGCAGAGCAGCAATGTCAGCTTGGAGCGTCTTCAGTTCCTCATTGATGACAGCGGTCTTTCAGGTGTCACTGATGGCCTGAAGATCTTCAGCCATACCTGTCAGCATGGTCCCCACATTCCAGAAAGCAAGCTTAAAACTTTGATGGTTTCCTTTTCTTGTTGATTTTCTTATTGGTTTGCCGGGTGCTCAGCTTTCAGGTCACTTGTCAGGTTTGGGAACCTTAAGCCTCACGCACCCAGTGAGGCAGGTGAACTGTGGCGGGACAGTACCCTATTGGCTGTGGGCTGCCCAGCTTGAGGCGGGCGGTGACTGTCCAGTGAGATGCGATGATCTCTCCCACCGTCGGAGGCAACCCCTGGCGCTCGTTCTCTACGCCAATCGAGCAAGAGCTTATAGCCAGCATCTGTTACCTCCCGTGTTGGTTCATCGCTGTTAGCAATGCTGGTATAATACCTATTCTTCAAATAAATTTAGAATTTCTTGTATTTTCTTACCAGCAGGTATAAGATAACCAGTGACTTTTCCACTCCACAGCCAAATCCTTGTTCTAAGTGGGGATTCCAGTGTAGGTCTCCTGCCACCCATGCAAGGTTCCTAAGCAGTGGGTAAGAGTTCTGTCTCAGGTGTCATGATTTACAGTGGTTATTCTCTAATATCCAAATATGCACAGCTAGCCTGACTACTTGATGAACTGTGCCACCTGAGTGCTCAGGAAGGGCAGCTGGCTGTGTCTTGAGGAGCAACGCTGGCTAAAACTCAAAGGCCATAAAGTATTTTTTTCTAAAAATCTTTGTAACCTCTATCACAAATACAGGGAAAGGAGGCCCCACTTTTAAAAAATTCTCCTAAAGTCTTTAAGAACACAGGGAAAGATGTGAGACTCTGATTTGTGAACTAGATAAAAATTGTAGTGCATGGTAGACATGGTAGACTCAGGAAGAGAGTCTGTTTTGCCAGAAATGCTGCTCCATGCATATCATGCATGCAACTACAATTGCCCTTTTACTGGTGTAACCCTTCTGCCAGAACGAGTCAGAAGCAACCAGGGCCAGGTTCAACATCTAGGGGTTCCTTTTAATCCATCTCACGTAGAACTGGCTTGAGCCCCACCCAATAGCTGGAATATTCACACACCCCTGGGTGCCTCAGAGAGGCAATGCTTCCCCACTTGCAAGCACAGAGTCTGAGTGTAGGAGAGAATCTTTTAATGAAAGAGGCAGAAAAGTCACATGGCATTAGCTTGGGAAAATACCACACCCAGAGTTCATACCCACTCCTCAAGTAACTGCACCAGCTCAAAAGGATTGAGCAGTGTCCTTTGCTTCTGACACTCACCAGTCCAATACCATAAATAGCCAATCCTTACACTCAAACTTTCTCCATACCCCTCTTCAAATGCTCCACTTACAACTCTGTCCAGTCCGTGCAGGCCCTGACACATTACCCTGATGCATTCCCTCACTGAACCTGAGACAACGACACCTTTGTGCTGATCGGGCCTTCTGCTTGCCCCTGCCAACTGCCTTACTGGCCGTCCACCAGTCACTCCTGCTGGCCACTCCTGCCAGCCACCCACTGCTCCTCTTACTGGCTGTCTGTGCCTGCCAGCCAGCCACTACCCCCTCCCGATTGTCCACCAGTCACGCCAGCCTGCCATCCATCTGCTGCTGTCTTGTGAGTCTTGCTGTAGGCAAAACCCTGTGATTCCAGCCCTTCATAGCTTCAGCTGACAGTGATTTCAGCTCATAGTGGTATTCAGCTCTGGGCCTAGCCACAGCATCTCAGTATCCATGAAAGTGAATTTTCACAGAAAAACGATAGACCTATCCTTAGGTCTACATTTGAACAGTGGTGGGAAGAACTAGTCAAACCAGTCTTACAGCTGTATAACCTAAAGGTTTCCAGCCAACTGGTTCAACCACTACCCCTTCCCCACTTTCTCTCCTCACAATGCTTTGAGGGAGGGAGCCCTCTGCAATCTGATGCAGTAATTATGACTACCATGTACACCCACAAAACTTCAAGCATTGGTGAGACTCCCCAATTCTTACACTGGGTGATAGCATAAACTGTGACTTTAAACAACAACATGTTGTTTACAATGGACAAAACTCATTGATTTGCCTGCTCCCATCAGGCTTTGTTTACAATGTATTACATATGCACACCTTTGTATTTTCAGGCAAATGATCTCTGAAGGACACATTTCCCAAATCCTTCAGCAGTACTGAGCTCCTGCTGGCACATTTCTTAAATCAGTCTCTGCTCCTGTTCCCCGTTGCCTCCTGGCTCTCAGGTACTGAACCTTGGCTTGCTCCTGGGCTCCTTAGCCTGCACCCAGCTCTAAAAAAACCCAACCCAAACAGCTGCATATACAGCAAAACCAAAATGAAGTAATTTAATCAGGCATCAGAGTAATGAAGAAGTAACATTGTATCTACTTTTAATAACAGAAGATATATGCCCTTAGTGTATGATATCAAAAAAGTGTTAGACGCTTGCAGCACATCTGGAAGTTGTTCACAGAATACCAGTGTTCCGTGGACTTTAGCTTAACACTCATCTAGACCATCCCTGACAGGAGTTTGTCTAACCTGATCTTAAAAATCTCCAGAGATTGAGATTCTATGGCCTCCCTAGTAAATGTATTCTAGTGTTTAACTACCTTGGCAGCTAGAAAGAGTTTCCTGATGTAAAACCTAAACCACCCTTGCTGCAATTTAAACTCATTGCTTATCATATCTTCAGAGGTTAAAGAGAACAATTTTTATCTCTCCATATTCCTTGGAACAACCTTTTGGCTGTGGCCACACTTGGCCAAAATTTCAAAATGGCCATGCTAATGGCCAAATCGGAGAATACTAATGAGGCGCTGAAATGAATATTCAGCACTCCATTAGCATGCTGCCGGCTGCGGCACTTCAAAATTGCCGCATTTTGCTCGCACATGACATGACTACATGGGTCGTTTTCGAAAGGACCCTGCAGATTTCAAAATCCCCTTATTCCTGTCAGCTGACAGGAATTTTCAGGGATTTTCAAAATGTGCGGGGTCCTTTCGAAAAGGACCCCCCTGTAGCTGAGCTGCACATGAGCTAAATGCAGCATTTTCGAAGTGCTGCAGCCAGTAGCATGCTATTAAGGCTCTGAATATTCATTTCAGTGCTGCATTAGTATTCTCCAATTTGGCCATTTGCATGGCCATTTTGAAATTTTGGTCAAGTGTGGCCACAGCCTTTATGTACTTAAAAACTGTTATTCTCTCCCCTCTCAGTTTTCCTTCCCAAGACTAAATAAACCCATTTTTTCAGTCTTCCCTCATATGTCACGTTTTCTAGAATTTTATTCATTTTTATTGCTGTTATGTGGACTTTATCCAATTTGTCCTTATCTTTCCTGAAATGTGGCCCCTGAAATTGGACACAATGCTCAATCCGAGGCCTAATTAGCACTAAGCAGAGCAGAAATTACTTCTCGTGTGTTAGTCTCAGATGGTCATGTTAGTCTGTAGCTTCAGAAAAACCAAGCAGTCCTGTAGCACCTTAAAAACTAACAAATAAATAAATTTGCTAGTCTTTAAGGTGCTCCAAGATTGCTTTTTTCTCATGCATGCTTCTGTTACCTCCCAGAATGATGTTTCCTTTTTATTTCTACAGTGTTGCACGGTTGATTCATATTTAGCTTTTGATACACTATGACCCCAGATCCCTTTGGCAGCATTCCTTCCCAGGTAATCATTTCCCATTTTGCATGTGGGCAAAAGATTGTTCCTTCCCAGGTAGAGTACTTTGCACTTGTCCTTACTGAATTTCATCCTATTTACTTCAGACCATTTTTTCAGTTTGTCCAGCTCATTATGTTTTTTAATCCTCGTCTTCAAAGCACTTGCAAACCCTCATATTACCTGCACTTGCCTATTTCCTTCTAATCCTTTCTGGGGTTATCTGTTCCTTTTTATTTCCTCTGCTTTGATCCACTCTCTGGCGATGTCTACACTGCCGCAGAAGATTGACCCACTCAGGGTCAATTTTCCGGAATTCAATTTCATGCATCTAGTGTGGACATGCAAAATCAGTCTCTCAGGGGCTGCAGTTGCAAGACACAGGGAGTAAAGGAAGTCCATGAGAGAAACTCTCCCATCAGCCTTCCCCACTACAGATATGTACAAGTACAGATATGTCAATTTAAGCTACACAATTGCTGTAACAAGAATTGTTTATCTGGGTTGAGTTACTTTGCCTAGTGTAGATGTAGTCTCTGTGTTCCTCCTTTCTTAATATGTTTCTTCTCAATTAAACTTTAGGTATCTATTTGAAGAGACAATTGAAGAGCAATAATTAATAGAGATGCCAAAGTATGATGGATAATCACTTGAATATCCTTTGCCATTTTTATATTTACATGGCGTTTTTTACTGTTCCTATAGGTTCAGTACATTTTTGTTTCATTGCAGTCAACTGTTGTTACTGTTAGTATGCTCATTAGACTATTAGCATTAATAGCCAATTAAGAGTATAGATTTTTTGTAACCTTTACATTAGAGATGCATGTTTGGTGTGCATGGGAGTTAGATCTATTTGACAGGGACATAAGCAGAGTCAAATTAAATTAAAATATACTTTGACGTGAAAATAAGCAACTGAAGTGAACCATGGGGAATAAACCTTCAAAACTGGAAAAAATCCCCCTCTTTTTGCACATTTTTTTCGATGGGATAGCTCAAAGTGACAACTGAGGAAATTGAGTTTGTTCAGCACCCGTGTAAAGTAAGTTTGAATCCTGTCCTTGGCAGCTTTCTGAGTATGTGTGTCAGTATGTGAGCATCTCCCTAACTGCATTCTGGAGCTTGGCCTGTGTGCGTGGGAGGTCAGATGATGTGATTATAATAGTTCCTTCTGCCCTGAAAGTCTGTTAACTTTCCTCATCATTTCCTCCCCCGAAACATGTTTTATAACATACTATACTGCATTTCTGGTTTTTGAAATTTATTGTATGTGGATTTCCCAGTAAGAAAATATCCCTGAGTAAAAAGGACAGAGGAGAGTCAGGAGACAACATCGCCATAAAGGTGAAAATTGCTACTCTTCTGTTTTAGGAAGATGTAGTAATTTGCTCTGCTAAGGGAAGTGGTGGATTGCCCATTGCCTTACACTTTAAAAAGTAGGGTGGACAAAACATTGAAACATTGTAAGTAAGTAAGTAAGTAAGCCCCATGAGGGCAGGGGGCTGGACTCGATGGCCTCTCGAGGTCCCTTCCAGTCCTACTCTTCTAAGATTCTATGAATCCTGTACTGAAAGGTGTTCAGCTAATTGACTGACAAGCTTCTTTTGCAGCTTTTTTTTCCTGTGGGTCTTATGTCCTTAATATTTTAGCAAAACTCTCAGTTTATTACATTGGGATGTTCTGCTGGAAAACTCATGACACAACATGGTCCTGTGATTTTATTACTCTCTGTTCATCTACTTTTACAGACAGAATAATTGAGCTTAAGTTAATAAACATCTCTCTGTGCTATTTCATGCAGCATTAAACTGACATTGAAAACTAGGACTGATACAAAGAAAAAGAAAAAAAGTTTTTGTTCTTATAAACTGCTAAGTAACTACAAAGCTCACAAAAAGCAGTTCAGAAGTGCTGAATTTCTGATTTGTTCGTGTCTGAAATGCAAACATATCTGAAGAGTTCATGGAGTAGTAGTTTTTCGACAATCCCAATGGAAAATCACATTTTCAACATTCTTTGTTAAGATGACTTATTTCTGCTAATGTGATGGTGAAAAGGAACCCAAAGAACACATTTAGAAATGATAAATTTTCCTAGTGCATATCTGCAATTTTACCATAAGGAGACAGAAAGTATAGGAGCTTATGAAATGAAATATTTGGTCTTGCATAGTTAAGTTTATGGAGCACTAATAGCTTTCTAAAGAGAGTCTGTCTGCCTCTTTGCAACAAATTTAAGGTAATAAGATACACTATTTTAAAGTTGATCAAAAGTGAGATTGTGTTATAACAAGACAATCACTGGAAGATTTATAGGTATTCATGTGGATTTGCTTTTGAAAATCACACCATATGTATTTAAAGACAACCAGCCACTGTTATCACTAGAAGGAGAAATCAGTCATAAGGACCTTATGCTGTTACTAATGTTCAAATGTTTGCATTCTCATATAGAACCTCCCAGTTCATTTATTGCTTAGTAATTCAGCCATATTCACTGATTAACCAAGCATTACCTAGGGTTGCCTTTGTCCCTTACTGCATCTAAACCATCCCTGCCAGGTTTTGTCTAACCTGATCTTAAAATCTCCAGAGACTGAGATTCTTCAGTAAACCATCTAAATGAGTTATAATCTCAGACACCGAATCAGGGCGTCAGCGCGTGATTCGAAGTGGACGGGGACATAGACTTGCCCCTCCATCCTCAATGCTCCTCTTTCTCTCTCAGGATTCCCTCTTCACTGACAGCCTGATTCCCCCTCCCACTTCTGGTCCCTGTGCTGCTATACCCAACCACTTCAAAACAGAGCAAAGGGTGCTGTGACCTGGCGTGTGAGGTTACAGCAGCACTCACATTTGGCCTGGTTACCCCATTTCATGATGGAAGAGTGGCCCAGACAACTCTGAGCAACAGTTGTTGCAATATAGTATGCGTGGATCAGGTTGGCTCAGAGTTGGAGGTGCCCCACCATGTCTATGGCCTAGGCACAGAATGCTTTTTACCTTTGCAAGATCAGTGCACGTTGGTTTGGCAGGATCCTAAGATATCGTTTATTCTTAACTTAAACATATCCATTAGTTGTACAGTGAGAGAGACTTAAAAAAATAAACAGCCCATGAAAATCATGGAATTAAGCTGGCAGGAAACTCAAACAGCTTCCAATATGTGTGTCAGTGGAAATGAATAAAATAAAGATTTTACTCACAACTGTTTGATTCTGCACCATTGCAGTTAATAGAAACTATGCCATGGATGCCAATGGGGAGCAGGAGCTGGCCTGGTGATCATTTGTTGATTTGAATGCATAGAAATGCTAAAAATAGATCCTTGCCATACTCTCCAGCTATCCTCAACATAACTTTGGATGTATTTTACAGTGCAAAAAATCAAGAGAAATTGACCTTGAGCAGTTTCTCATCATTACCATTATTTATTGCCATTATTTATTATTCATTTATTTGTGTTATGATAGTGTCTAGAATCCTCCATCATGGTTTGGAACCCTATATTTCTGTGTGATCTCACTACCCACACCTCTTCATCTGATACCTCAGGAAGCACGAGCTTTGTACCCCCCAAATCACTGGATTTTCAAAACCAAGGTGGCAATGAATCCCAAAGACTTCAATGGGCATCTCACACTCAGTCTGCATATGTGTCATTTCAGGAGCAGGACTTTGTGGAGAAGAAGACCTAAACTTAGCCAAAATATGAGGGGTTTCAAGTCCATGCTAGCTCATTGGTAATGTTTACAATCATTTGTCTTGACAGAAACATAGCACAGCTCGTGTATTTATCTTTGAAAATACAGGGCTAGATTCTCCACACTGAAGAAAAAGCCTGTTACTCCTTGACTGGGAGTTGAAGCAAGTTTGAAGTGCCGGCATGTGTGTATCATGGGCACTTTGAACTGCCCACGCTACTTTGAAGTCCCTTTTGAGGACACCAGCACTTCGAAGTTTGATGCTTTAAAGTTGCTGCAGGGGAAAGTTAGCCTAATGAAGTACAGCATATTCACTGCAGCACTTCATTAGTAATTTCCCATGGCCCTGATTACCACACCCCCTTCAAAGTTGGGGGCAAGTGTGGACAAGCCCCTTGAGTAGTCACACTGAAAACAGCATGGGTAAAAGTGGCAAAGTCTAGTACTCTATTTATTAGTTTTGTGTGTGAGTGAACACATTCATGCTCAATACATATTATATACATTGTCGCTGTGCAGGTCCATAAAAGAAAGGATGGAACATATTTTAAGAACAACAGATGTAAATGGATTAATCCAAAAACAAATTCCCTGCAGAAGCCAGTTTTGCCTTTAATAAAACCATTCTCTTCCAAAAAGATGTGGACTTGGTGTAATGTATCACTTGTATAACGTTTCTGCTTAGTACCGATACTTAGACACCTCTGATTTAGTACTTCAAAGACATGTCAGGGTGCATTTGAGCTGAGTTCTGCTGCACTTTGAAGTATCTGCAACAGCAAGGATTGAAAATCAGTTGCCTGGAATCCAGGAACCCATTTAAGCATCAGATTTCTTTGCTAAGGAGGCTGTTTTAAAATTAATTTTAAAAAATGTATACAAATGTGCTCCTCACTGTGAAGGTTTTTATTAATTAGCTAATATGATATGAAATGGCTTTTGATCTACAATTTATACTTGAATGTCAGCTTCTTGACAGAAAACCCTCACCTCCCCACAGCTAGCAAAACGTGACTGTTCCAACTGTTCCAGCAAAAGAGCGTGCATTCACAAATGAACACTGGCAATAAAAGCTGCTTTTTGGGGAAAGGATGGCTTAGATGGCTGGTAATGGGACATGAAGCCTTGTTCTAAGTCACTGATGTGAGCATAGCTCCCCAGTTATCATTCTTACTATTTATTTGTATTATTGTAGCATCTAGAAGTCTCAGTACTAGACAAGGACCCATTGTGCTAGGTGCTCCACAAACACAGAACAAAAAGCCAATTCCTGACCCAAAGAGCTTACATTCTGAAGCAACACCCAGATATGGACAGGCAGATGGAGAAAAGTATGAAAAACAATGAGACTATTTTGGTCAGTGTGATGAACAGTGGTCTCAGCACTATCAATGCAGCTGTCAATTGTTTTAGGCTATGTCTACACAGCAATGTTATATCAAAATAATCCATTCCAAAATAGTTATTTTGAAACAGCTTATTTCAAAGTAACACAGCTACACACAAGGGTCATGTCTACACAGCATTCCCCTTTCAGAGGAGGACTGCAAATAAGGGAGAACAAAAATGCTAATGAATCTTCCTTTGCATAATCTCATGCAATCACACTTCTGGAAGAGACTTTTCTGAAAACAAAAGCAGCTGTATAGATGGGGTACTTTTAGAAAAAAAAACATTTTCGAAAGAACCTATCTTCCTGAAACGAATGAGGAAAAAGGGTTCTTTCAAAACCAGTGTTATTTCTGAAGGAGCCCTGTCTACATAGCTGATTTTGCTTTAGGAAAAGTCTCTTCCGGAAGTGTGATGACATTGGATTATGCAAATGAAGTGAGAGATTTGCAAATTAGAGCTTCATTTGCACTTTTGATCACCCTCATTTGCATTCCTCCTCTGAAAGAGGAATGCTGTGTAGTTGCAGCTCAGAATACATTTCCAAATAGCACTCAGCTATTTTCAAATAGCATGTCCAGATACAGTATTTTGAAATACACAGTCACGTCATTTTGAAATAGTGCCATTGGAAGACATTATGGCTTATTTTGAAATAGCACTATTCCATATCTTAACAGTACCTATTACAAAACAGCTATTTTGAAATAGGTGTTAGTTCTCTGGCAATGAGGTTTATAAAATTCAAAATAATGTGCCCAGTATTTCAAATTTATTTCTAAGTAGTGTGTTTGTGGTGAAGATGGTCGTAAAGTTATTTTCAAATAACAGCTGTTATTTTGGAATATCTTTGCTGTTTAGATGCAGCTTTATAGACCTCATAGCAAAGAAGAGTTTTCAGG
The DNA here is from genome assembly GCF_033958435.1 of Carettochelys insculpta. Taxonomy (NCBI): domain Eukaryota; kingdom Metazoa; phylum Chordata; order Testudines; family Carettochelyidae; genus Carettochelys; species Carettochelys insculpta. The sequence goes on along the minus strand of NC_134139.1, from coordinate 175,638,117 downwards.
TTAGCTTTGCTGGAGGATGAATTAGTTTTGTGGATGTTTATGGGGAGTTTGTCTTGAGCATGAGGAACACGGGGAAAAGCTTTAAAATAGTTGTTTGAAAATTTACCAAATGGGAGATGGAGATGAATATCAGGGACTGATATAGCAATCAACTTTTCCGTGGTTAGTGAAAGTGATTGCCATCTGATGGCTATTCTGTGGCCAGTACCTATGCAGCCTGTTCCATTTCAGACAGTAGAGTGCTAGCATTTTTCTGGCTAAGTGATACAATAGTTTCCAGACCTCCCAACTGCAATGCAGAATGGAGATATATTCTTTTAGGGGCATTGCATATTTTCATCCTCCCCGTCCACTCCCCACCATGTGGAAGTCATCTGCTGGCCAATGTGGAGGAAGGGCAGATTCACGGTTCTGCATAACAATGATTCCTCCTTTGAAATAGTGTGAGCCCCTGAAAAAGTAATTTTGGAATGATTCCTGACATTCTTCAGATACTGAAGTTCACATGGGCTATGCAAGGTGTTAAGTGGAAACATCACAATTTCTCCCCTGACTGCATCCATGCGGAATGCCAAACAGCACATGGGTTTTTGTGCTAAAGGGCCACATCTATGGGAAGAAATAAGATTAAGAGGTGTTAGATCCCACTGGTGAGGAAAGGAAGTAAAATGGTCAAAAAAATTGTCTAATCCATAGAAAATGCTGGTACCTTTGACTGGGCCTATTTCAGTCCTCTCCTCTTTCTCCAAAATGAAAAGACTAGTGATCCCAGAATACCAGAGGGGAGAGAAGATCAAAACCACATTCCCCAAAGTCTTCAGTGCCAAGTAGGTAAATATGTCTTTTCCTCAAACAATAAGAAAGCATTAGAAGTGAGGGGGGCTTGGATTTTGGCTGGTAATAATGTGTAGACAAGGGAGAGGAATTAGATTTTTAATGGACACAATAGTTCAGTGTGATGGAGGAGGCTCTCCATTGTTTGGAGAAACATTGAATAAAGATTTGAAGAAGTGGTTGCTTATCTGAGACAAATCCCTGACCCTTTGGAAACTAACCCATAGCTAGTTAGGGTGATTGATGCTACAGTGAGATTTGCAGTGACAGGATCCATTTACTATGGTTCATAGTTATTTCATGGATTCCAAGACCAGAAGGGACCATTGTGAGCATCTAATCTGACCCTGTGTATAACACAGGCCACAGAACTTCCACAAAATAATTTCAAACATAGTTTTTTCTTTGTAAGTTACCATAAACTACTCCTTATTTTCCACAAATCTGAAGCTCTATTGGCACATAAATATGTATTTCATTACAACAGCCATAGTCATCTTTTAGGAAGACCATAGATAAAAACAGGTGTATAATGTGAAAAACACATGTGTACAATGGCTAGCAAAATGGAATGCTGATCTCAGTGAGGGCTTCTATAACCATTAACACAATTATTAATAGAAATAATAATAGCAAGAGTGGCTTCCTTTGAGAGGTGATGTTCGCTTTTCTTTCAGGAAGTGCATTTGATCCATACCAGATGATAAATTAATTAACAGGATAACACCTATTCAATTGTATTTTATCCATAATATCTGGTCCTTCTTAAATTTCAGTCTTGTAATTCAAACCATAAGGAGACTGTATTATTTCTCAAATGAATATCTGCTCCAATGAGTTCACTGGTTGAGGTAATAATCCAATTATGGAGCTTTGGGAGAGAGGCAAGAAAAAATAAAATTTTCTTAAGCCATTGTCTACTGGGATTTTATCAATTGCCTATTTAAAAGTAATCATCCTGCTACAAAATAACTTAAAACTCAATTACAAATAGAGACAGCTGAACTGGAGTTAATGTACAAATTCAATACAATCAATTTAAATTTGAATAAGGATCTTTCAGTGGTGACAGATGACAGAATGAGGAGCAATGGTCTCAAGTTTTAAGTCCTGGCTTGACAAGGTCCTGGCTAGGATGACTTAGTGGGGGTTGATCCTGCCTGAATCAGGGGGCTGGACTAGATGATCTCCTGAGGTCCCTTCCATCCTTATGATTCTATGATTCTAAGTTGCAATGGGAGAGGTCTAAGTTAGATATTAGGAAAAACTATTTCACCAGGAGGGTGGTGAAGCCCTGGAATTGGTTACCAACAGAGGTGGTGGAGTCTCCATCCCTAGAGATTTTTAAGTCCCAGTTTGACAAAGACCCGACTGGGATGATTTAGTTGGGATTGGTCCTGCTTTGCACAGGGGGTTGGAGTTGATGACCTCCTGAGGTCTTTTCCAACCCTGTGATTCTATGATCTTAACTGGTTAACATACTACAAGGCAATTTCCCTTCTCTTGGTATTCCCAGCTCCACAACAAATGCTGAGAATTAGACACATCCTGACTTGATTAGACTCATTAACACTGGTCTTACGCATGATAATTACTTTTCTTTGTCATTCTTATATTTACCCCTCCCTCTATAATTTTCACTCCAACTCATGTATTTATGCCCTAATAAATCTGTTAGTTTCTAAGGTTTGATTACAGAGATCTTCTGACAAAACTTCTGTTGACAGATCGTGGTCAAATTGACAAGCAGATTGCAAGAGTGATCCACTCAATTGACTGAGAGTGGTTGGGCTGCTGGCCGCTCTCTTGACAAAAGAGCCAACTGGAAGGACAGTGAACAGGGCTGCCCAGTGTTCCAGAAGCCCTGTTTGTCAATAGAGGACCTCCCTGGACATTCAGACCAGCTTTCTGCCAAGAGATCTCTGTCAACAGAGGTGTTATGACATGGGCTGTGTCTACACGTGCCCCAAACTTCGAAATGGCCATGCAAATGGCCATTTCGAAGTTTACTAATGAAGCGCTGAAATGCATATTCAGCGCTTCATTAGCATGCGGGCGGCAGCGGCGCTTCGAAATTGACGAGCCTTGCCGCCGCGTGGCGCGTCCAGACGGGGCTCCTTTTCGAAAGGACGCCACCTTCTTCGAAGTCCCCTTATTCCCATGAGCTCATGGGAATAAGGGGACTTCGAAGTAGGCGGGGCCCTTTCGAAAAGGAGCCCCGTCTGGACGCGCCGCGCGGCGGCAAGGCTCGTCAATTTCGAAGCGCCGCTGCCGCCCGCATGCTAATGAAGCGCTGAATATGCATTTCAGCGCTTCATTAGTAAACTTCGAAATGGCCATTTGCATGGCCATTTCGAAGTTTGGGGCACGTGTAGACGTAGCTGTTGCTTCCCTGTGTAATTATTAACCTCCTCTCTTAACTACATACCCTTTATTTTAATTTTTTGTGTTATTTATAAAGGCAGTGACTACACCACCCCTCCATTTCACAAGGGACATGTAAATGCAGATGTTCGAAAATGCAAATGAGACACTGATATGAATATTCAGAATCTCATTTGCATAATAGCAGCCACCTGGCCCCTCGAAAGTGCAGATTTCAAAATAAAAATAGCTGTGTAGCCAGGGTTCCTTTGAAAGGGTGCCCCAATTTCACAAGCACACTTCTTTCCCCAACAAATACCCCTTCTGAAAGGCAGGAGTAGTGTAGCCATGGCCAAAGTGTTGAGTATCATGGTAATTGAGAATGGAAATCTGGAACATCCTTAATTTGCAGAAAACAAAAAAATCTGGTCATGGGGCAGTCAGTTACCATCGGCTGTGGTTTGGAGATTCAACCAATCAATGAGATGAGACTACAAATAGTTCGTTTAAAAGGACCATTATTAAATGGATATATTTGTTTATGTTATTGTTTTATTTTAGTTTACTTGTTATTCTGATTCATTTGAAGTGACTGTAGTTAATTCAAAACACATATTTAGATTACTGGGTTTGAGAGGACAACACTTCTAATTCAAGAATCCTTTCATGATAAATTTTGTTGAATGTCTCTGAATTCCCTTTACTTCTATGACCTTTTGAGATGAAATAACCAAAACTGAACACAGTTGTCCCATGGGGAGTTTGTTGGCATTATAATATTTTAATTGTTCTTCTTTAACCTTTTTGTAGCACGTCCTAGCATTTTGCTCAACTGCTTTACTTCCATGAGCACTTGAGAAATTTTCCTTAAATCATTAATAATGCCAAGATCTTCTGCTTTGTGGTTCCAGTTAATTTAAAACCCGGAAATGAATCCTGGTTTAAATTGTTTTTCCCAGCATGATCACTTTGCACTTACCTACAGTGAATTACCTCTGCCACGATGATGTCCGTTCATTTGTTACCTAGAGCCTATTGCAATGTCTTGTAGCCACTCGATTTCCATCCTTCCTCATTATCTTTAAATCCAAACCCAGTTAGGTCCCAGAAGACACTGAAAAAAACAGTGATTTGGAAAATCAAGTGCTGACTACTGAACCTTTTGGGTTCTAATCTCATTTACAATAGTATAAAACCAGATTAAATCAACTAACTCCCTCCCAGCTTGATGCCTGTGTAACTATCAAAATATGGAGCAGTTCATTTCAAGACACGTGCTGCTAGACATTACATGGAGAATGTAAACCAACAAATGGTGCAGTCAGATCTAGCTCTAATTTTCTGTACTGATGAAGGAGAATCAGTAGAATTGTTCTGTCTGCATAACTATGTTTAAACTTCAGCTCATCTATGCCAGTCCCTACAACAACCTGCAGTATTCTCAATCTTTTTTCCTGTTCCCTCTCTCCAGAGCTGCACAAAATTCACACTTTCAGTCTGAAATAGAAAGAACATGGCCCTTTCTCCAGCAGCCGCCTTCCTCTCTCAGATGAGGCAGAGCACCTTTTTCTGAAAGTTTCTTTTGGAAAACAAAACATGTTTATACACTCTGGCCGTTTCTACACAGACCACTTTCTTCGAAATTGGAAAGGTAATACACGGCCCAAAATATGCTAATGAGGCATGGATGCAAATTCCCCGTGCCTCATTATCATACGGTCATGTGATTTGGAGTCCGGAAGACTGATCTTCCGGACTCCAAAATGCCATTTAGAAGTGCGGCCCCTGGGGAGCTTCTGGAAGGAAGTCCTTCTTCCAAAGACCCCTTCTTCCCAAAAATTTTTGGGAAAAAGGGGCCTCCGGAAGAAGGACTTCCTTCTGGAAGACCCCCCGGAAGCCGCGCTTCTAAATGGCATTTTGGAGTCCGGAAGAATGGTCTTCTGGACTCCAAATCACATGACCGTATGCTAATGAGGTGTGGGGAATTTGCATCCGTGCCTCATTAGCATATTTCGGGCCGTGTATTACCATGCCACTTTCAAAGAAAGTGGCCTGTGTAGAAACAGCCTCTGTGGGCCCTTCTTTCGAAAGAGCAGTCCTCATGTTGCCAGATTTTTTTGATCCCTGACCCATTCTTTTGAAAGAGCAGAGGCTGTGGATCGATCTTTCAATCTGCTTTTTTTGTGTGTGGATGTGATCTTCTGATAGACTTTTTTCAGAAGATCTCTTCTGGAGGAAGTTCTTCCAAAGGATCACTGTAGAGTAGACACAGCCCAGAAGTCCTACAATCCTGCCTCAGCATACAAGTAACTCCCACCAGAGTCAAGGATAGGAGCTGTGTCCATACTAAAGGGACACACTTGCTTACAACTCAGGGAGGTAAATCCTTGAAGTCGGTGACATTCATTACATGAGAAAGGCATGCAGGATCAGGCCCCCAATCATTCTCTAGCCATTGCATTCCTGTAACCTGATAAAAAACACAGCCCCTGATTCCCATCTCATTCCCATCACTTCAACTTTAACGGAGTTACTGCTCATATGGGCTGATGTAAATATGAGGACAATCAGGTCCATGGAGACTACCTTGTGCACTTCATTTTGCTTCTAGTCTTTTTGTTCCAGAGCTGAGTGCATACCTTCTGGAAAAAAGTGTCAGCTTCTGCTTTTCTGTTCCATCTATACAACTCAATGAAATATACTGTTTTGAAAAAGTATGTTATGTTTGTACTTTTAATTTAACATTACCTAGGATACCTGCTAAGCTAATATAGGCACTGGAAAAGAACCCATTAGGATTTGTACTTTGTTTGATTATCGGTCAGAAACATGCATATATAAAAGTATTCATTGCAGACCTGCTGAGAGCTGTGATAAGCAGCAGACAACTGAGTTATACAGTCTGCCAGGAGCCACACTACATTTTTACATTTTCTTGATAAAGGACAAGTAATAAAGTTTCTAAGATGTAATTTGGTGCCCATTGGAACAGTGCTTTATTATGGCAGATAGTGTTCTGACTCTTTAGAAGGTTGGTGAGTGTTTCATGACACGATATTGTGCACAAAAGACAAACCACTAATTCAAATGTTGCATCAGGGTTACATTTGCATGCAGCCACAACACAGGCTTGACATTGAGACTGTCTTGCCATCAGAGTCCAACGCTGGTAATTTTGGGTTTGGAAAGATTTGATTAACTCAGTAAACGTGGTTCCAAAATGGTGAAATTATCTCTTGAGGATCATTGTGTTGACTCAGCTCACACAAATAAAACAGTAGCATGGTGCAGAGGTCAAACCCAAAAGAAAAAGAACATTCTCATAGAAGTGCTTGATTTTTATGAGGTGATTTAGCAGTTTGTGTAAAATAGCTGTTGCATTAGTTTATAGGTCCTTTGCTGTTGGCTTCCATTCGTTGAAACTGAGCTCATAAGCAGTTTAGCACATGATTTAAAAGGTCAAAACCCTTTATATAGAATGAGAATGGACACATGCATGGAACTGTGATATCAGTCGGCTAAGCAGATCAAAGTCTCTCATACAGTTTATTTGAAAAGCATTTGGGAAATCTGGTTCCTAATGATTTCAGTATGTTTTCCCTTTCTAAACAGAAAAGATATCACATTTTGAAAGGAAAAACACACACATTGCTTTCCATTATTGAGTGTGGCACTTTGGCAACAAAGCTGATCAATAGACATAAAGTTTAATGAAATGATTTAAATAACAATGTCCAAAAATGGTACAGCTGCAGGAAAAAAACCTCCATCTGATGCCCTCAAGACTTTGACTCAGACCCACTGGCAACAGTAAAAGCAGACAATGAAGTTGTTGTAGCAAGTCACTTAGAAATGAAAGGAAAAAAAAATAACCCTCATAGCATGTTTTTTTAGGTCCACAATCTAATTTTGGTTAGACCAGAACTCCTTAAAAATCCTTATTCCAGAGTATGTGTTGCATCAGCAACCCTTAAATAACTACATGTTAAATCATGTTAAAATAAAACTGTTGAAAGGACAAATTCCCCAGGCTTTTTTTCGCTGTGTGTATATTCAATAATTTTATGGTGTTCTCTGAAGAAGGATTAAAACCAATCCACCACATGAGCAATAAAACTGAGAGCCATGAATAAATGAGCCACCACTTTGAAACACACACAAACTCAAAAATACAAGTCTTCTCTTTACAGGATCTTCATCATCTTTTAAAAATTGTTTCATATTTCCATATGTTTGGCATATCTATCTGAGGCAGCTACATAGCCCTCATTCCAATTGTATCCACGGTCTTTTTTTATCCTCATAACATCTGTGCAAGGCAAAGAAATATTGTTGCCCCTTTATATACAGATGGGCTTTGGCCACACTACCCCTCCCTTTCAGAAGGGGCGTATAAATTACACATGTATGAAAATGTAAAAGGTGCTTCCATATATACGCAGTGCTTCATTAGCATAAGGGCATCTGTGTGGATTTTGAAGCTAACTTTGAAGTGCTGACTGGCAGTCTAGCCATGGGTAATTTGAAATACGCACCCAACTTCAGAGAGGTAGCTCTGTCAGACTGTATCTTGGAGAACAACAAGAAGGACCTGTGGTCTTTGCCCACGAAAGCTTATGCTCCAAAATATGTTAGTTTATAAGGTGCCACAGGACTTCTTGTTGCACCCAACTTCAAAATTCCCTTACTCCCGAAACGAATTTACGTGCCTCTTCCAAAAGGGAGGAGTTTTATGGCCATGGGGAACTGAAGCACAGAAAGATGAAGTGACTTGCCTAAGGTCACACAAGAAGTCTGTGGGACTGCAGCTAGCAAAGTTTGGGTTCTCCAGTTCTAGGCTAGTACCGTAACACTGGCCTATCCTCCCATTCCTATTTGCCCACAAATCAACCTATCCAAATTCAGTTACTGCAAACTGTCATAGAGAACTTTACTATTACAATTCAAGTAGATCCAGATTCAGCAAAGCACTTTAAAGATTACTTAAAGTTAAGTGGGGGATCAATCTTTTGCTTGTTAGTTTTTAAGCATATGTTTAAAACCTTTGCTAAGCTGGGGGTTTTGTTCACTGAAAGTGTTGTTGCAAATTCACTGAAGTCAGTGAGGAAAAAAAGACAATAAGCTTCAACTCTCATTTTATATAAACCCAAATTTCTGTCTCTAGGATTAATTTTTCTCTATCATATTTAGAGCAGATGATAATTCATTTGCAATGATTTGAAATGAACTGTCACTTGAGTTTTCAGATTGTTCATGAACTCACATTAATTTTTGTTTTGTGCAAATATTCACAAAGTAGTGTGGATGAATCATTTTCTGTGAATAGGATGAAGTCCAGGTGCTCAATACAGAGGAGAATTTCACCATATGAATGAAAGGGACTTATAAAATTGTGGAAGCAAATAGCTGGAATAGGGACGAATACATGCAAACAAAATACTACTGCAGCTCTACTTTGTAATACTTAAATATTCCTTAGTTTCTCAGATTGATTTTCATTGTAACGCATCATCTACGTTTATGGAGCTGCATTTTTTTTCAGCTGAAGTGAAGTTTTGAAAGAAAAAAACCCCTGACAGCTGAAAATCACGAGAAAATATGTAACTCTATGATCTCTATTTATATACCAAAACTCTCTATTAAAATCATGGGAGCACTCTGTTGAGCAAAACCATCTGTCATTCCCCGCCTCCCACACTTTTCCTAAATAGTAGCACCCCCATTGCAAATGACTGAAGAGTTTACTTAAGTTATTCTGAGCATATGGAAAGTTGCTGAATCACCCACCCACAAATATAAATAGTAGTGTAAAGCTGAGATGTAAACTCACAAATGCTGAAGGAGAATAAAAAAAAAACCCAGGAATGATTTATCTGCCAACAAAATATTGGCTACAATGTAAATTCAGTGAAATGTTTTCAGTTTAGCTCTAGGAACTATGTCCTACCTACCATTACTACAGTTAGGGTGGGTGTACTTCCTGTCTCGAGAAAGATTTTTACTTCATCACTAATGTGGTTTCACACTTTATTAAAAAGTTCCTCATAATAGATATAAAAGTATTGTTTATTATTACTGCAGCAGTAGCACCTAGAGACTCCACCCTCATTATGCTGACTGCAGTAGAAACATTTAACAGTCAGTCTCTGCCCTCAATTGCTTACTATCTAAGGCCATGATAATGTCATTCATAATCAAACAAGTGTGGGGGCTAATTTTGAAATCCTTTACTCCTGGGACTAGTTCTGTTGACCTTGAATCTGTTTTCCATTATGCTGATTATGTTCAGATCTGATGTCTTTAATTTCCTGATTTATACCTGTGACAGCGAGCAGAATCAAGCTCAAAGTGACTACTTGCATGAGCAAGGACTTCTTGTACTGACTTGCATGAGTAAGGGCTTCTTGTACACCCTGGATCTGATCCTTGGAGAGGACATGAGAGGACAATTAAGATCTTTAAGTCAAGAAGAATGGGGAACTTGCACAGTAATAACAGTAACTACAGCCTGGGGCTTACCCCTCTGTCGTACAGTTTCTGAGATGATAGACATCCTACTTAGTTCAGTGGGTTTCCTGTGCTCTAGGGCTATTACTGATAATTTCAAAGGAGCATTTTTGTACCTTCAGCAGCAATGTAATTCCTGGTTATCCTTTCAATGACACTCCTTTCTTCAGAATGGGTCCATGATTCTACTGTGGCCTGCTGCCACCTATGCATTTATGAGTTGCTTCAACCACATGTGATGTGGGGACAGAGATAGAGCTCCTTGGCATCAAACCCACAGTGATGTCCCTCATAAGAGAGTAGGAACAGTCATAACATAGTTTGCCACCTGGTCAACTTTACATTGTCCATTCCAATTCCTAGGTCTCCCTTTGTTCTGTAATTCATTATAAAAGACTATTCCTAATTGATCCTATTCTCTCACTAATCATCCCCACGTAACTAAATCTGAAATTCTTCAAATTGCAATGGCCTCCACATCAATTAAAAAAAATTCTAAAGTTTGAGTATATACAGAGAGGCTGGATGCTGCAAGCTGCTGCCCCAGTATAACTGACAGCAGACTGTGGCCCATGGTCTTCTTCTTCTTGGTCACTTGATAACAAGTAGGACATCTTCATGTCACCCTCCATGTTATGAGTCTGTTGATGGCTGATCAGCCCAATTCTGGAGCCAGAGGTCTTATCACAGAAGTGGGTGGGGTTGGTAGCTGTTAGAGGGGTGTGGGACAGTTTTTGTCACTCTTTCCTTCTTCACCATCTCTCCTTATCTGCATTGTGCTGGGAACTCTCAAATTGTGCCACCCACTCTTGGATTATTGATCTCCACTAGGGATGGTCCTGGACAAGGTTTTGCCAAGTGTCAAAATCGATGCTGCACTTTTTCACGTGTGCCTTCAGCACACACATATATCAATTCGTCTGCCGCCCAACACCCCTGGTTCCTTCCGTCAACTGAGAAAATAGCATCTTTTTAGGGAGATGCTGATCAGATATCTGAACCACCTGACAAGTCCAATGAACTTATTGGTGATTGATAATGGCATCAATGCTGATCATGGTTGGTGCGCCTATCCTCCCAAAAGATATGTAGGATTCTTCTGAGGCAGCTTTGATGATATTGTTTAAATGCCTTCAGATGATGCTTGTATGTTGTCCACATTTCACATGCCTACAGTAGCATTGGAATAACCACTGCATGGTATCAAAGGAGCTTTGTCTTGGCATAGATGGCCCAGTTTTCAAAGACCCTTTGTCTCAGATGGGCAAAAGCAGAGCTGGCACAGCTCAGATGATGCTGGATTTCTGCATCAATGTCAACTTTAGTGGACAGATGACTTTCAAGGTATGGGAAATGTCCACATTTTCCAGCAGTTCTCCATTGACTTCAATTGAAGGTGTATGAACTTGTCCTGTCAGTGAAGGTTGGTGGAGTACCTTGGTCTTTTTGACTTTCAGTGTGAGGTCAAGATTCAGTGTGAGGTCAACCCTATGCTTCAGTGAAGGGGATGGTTTGAAGGGCTGAGGAAGAAAGATCAGCAACCATTGTCATCCACATATTGAGCTCCATGATTGAGCTCATGGAGGCCTTACTTTTCACCTTCAGTCTCCTGAGATTGAAAAGCTTCCCATTGTCTATAGAACCCTATAGACAACCTTCACACTCTCTGGAAGCTTGCCATCAATGAGGTGAAGGGTCATGGTGATGAAGATGCAGAACAGTGATGGGGCAATAAGGCAGCCTTGTTTAACTTCCTTTTTGACCTCAAAGGTATTGCTTTGGGATCCACTGTTGTTCTACACAAGCTTCAAGTGGAGAGTCATGAGAAGTTCACTGATGCCAACAGAGACTTCAGTTAGGATTTTTGTCAGTTCATTCTTGATGGCAAATCCTACTCCATGAATTCATTTTTCTTCCTTTGGGGTTCCTTTCCAGAAAAAAAGTGTACCTTCTGTCTTCTCTTAGCTGCCCTTCTTTTACTCTATGCGTTTCTGCCAGGGCAGCTATATCAATGTTAAATTGTCACAGCTCATGTGTGATAATTGCTGTGCATCTTTCAGGTTGCCCATTGTGTGGTTGCTCCATTCAAGTCTGAATATTTTATGTTCAAAAATTTGATTTGGACCACATAGATGTGAAGCCATGGATATGGTTATTCAGTCAGGGGGCTGAGATGGACTATGTTTAGGGAATGTTTTCTAGACTCCTCCCCATGTGGGGTGAGAAGAGAGTATCTGAAATAGGGCTGTTCAGTTGTGGATGCAGCAGCCACACAGTTCAGCCACCTCAGTCCTTGAACCAGAATGACTGATACATACATCCACTGCTTACGTACTGGTTCATGACTAAAAACTAACAGATTTCACAATCCTGCACCCATCAACATTGACCAGTCACCGAAGGTCTTGGGCTTAGGAGAGTAGCATATAGGAACATGCCTGTGCATGATTTCTTTTAATGTGGGGAGACCGTTGCATTGAAGCCACCACATGATCTTTGATGGATGAAAGACCCCAGTCCAATGGCATGGAATCCACAATGATGGGTGGTCTCCTGTCTGCTGCAGCTTTCATCCACCTTCACAGCCGCTGTATCATTACCTTCACTATCCTCCACCTGTTCTGCCATTGAGGACTTTTAGGATTGTTCTTTGTCTGCATTCTCCCCACCCCGGACCTTGCCACCATGGGTGACCCTGCTGGGCACACAAAACTCCCTGTGGTGGGGTGTGCAAAGTGGGAGCTGTGCCCCCCAAAGCAAGGTATGACATTTTGTAAGGGGGGTGCAGTGTGATCAGTTCCCCTTCTCCCCCACATCTTCTGCTGTGTCTGCTCTCTCCTGTGTGGCCTTTTCCACGGTGTCACCAAGGGAACATCCCACCCTCCACTGCTGGGCCAATCAGCGTGCACAGAGGCCCTGAGACAAGTGGCGGGGGCAGTTGACAAATTCCCAGCTTGATGAGGTATCCTCCTGGGGTCCTGTCTCTGAGTGCCCCTCGCTCTTCAGGGCACCTCCTGGAGCCTCCCAGCAGCCCCTTCCTGAGTGTCCCATCCCCTTCCTGAGCTCCCCTTCCCACATCCCCTCCTGTGGTCCTCCCACAGGTTGTTGGGGGCAGCTAACTGCAGAGCCAATGAAGGGGGCCGCAACCTAAAATGTTTGGTCACCGCGCCCTATGGCATTGCTTTCTGGTTCACTGGAACACACAAGCCCACTCACCACAAGGTGACTATCTGGAGAGTGAAGGCCCCTGGTACCTGAGGTCACAATCCACCTTGTGCTCCAGCTGTATGAAACCAAACAGCTCCCATTCAGGCACATTTCAGTGCACTTTAGGCAGCCTTGAAGATTAGCAGTTTGACAAATCAAACATTGCTGTGCAGTGGGATTGGGTGGTGGGAATTCTTGAAACCCCACAACACATTATGCACAAAACAGACTATGTTCTACCTATCTGCACATCCAATTAGTCAGCTGAACTGCTGCAGCCTTACCACAGGATCTGGTAGTTATGGTGGGTGGAGTCTGTGATCGGGGAAGGTTTGAGTTTATTCTGTCACCGCCCTGGGCAGAAATACCTTCCCACCACAACATCAAGTGAGAGCAAGAATGCAGACACTCAGCAGAGAAGCAGAAGGAAATCTAGCTTTATGTTAGTGGGCAACAGGTCCCTAAACAGAGCAGAGAATCTGCAGCACCTCAGAGGAGCTAAATCACAGTACTGGACAAAAAATAATTTACAGAGCTCTGGGCCATATCCCAAACCATTGCTGTGTGAGCTACAACATGGAACACACCCAGGACTGCCACTGTAGGCAGCAGCAGGAGTTTTCTTACACTGAGTGGCTTCTCCTGCTCTTCTGGCAGCAGTTCATCAGCCCCTCCCCTGCTTTCTGGGCTTGTCTACAGCCACAGCTGCTTCAGTTTAATTTACAGTATGAGTGTAAACCAATGCAAAACACTGGCAGGACACCCTTATTTCATATCAAACCAGGTTTATTCTGGTTTATCTTACATCACTTATATTAACAATAAACCAAAATAAACAACTCTTTTGTGTGTATAGACAAGGCTTCTGTGGCAGTACCTCTGTCTCAACCGTTAGCACTATTGTCTTCTGTTTTGTTGCAGCTGCCTCTCAGCTGACCACAGCAGGACCTGAAGTTGGCTGGGGCTTCTACCAGCCAGGGAGCCTGTGTGCACAAGCATCCATGAGAAGAGGGCAGGTGTGGTGGGACGATGAGGATGGATGTGTTGGGAGAACAGAAAGGCAGCAGCTGACCACAAGGACACTGAAGCCGCGTCTACACGAGCCGGCTACCTCGAAGTAGCCGTGCCAACTTCGAAATAGTGCCCACCACGTCTACACGTGGTGAGAGCTATTTCAAAGTTGAAATCGAAGTAAGGCGGTGAGACGTTGAAGTCGCTATCCCCAACAGGAGATGGGAATAGCGCCCTACTTTGACATTGAACGTCGAAGTAAGGCAAGTGTAGACGATCCGCATCCCGCAACATCGAAATAGCGGGGTCTGCCATGGCGGCCATCAGCTGAGGGGTTGAGAGACACTCTTTCCAGCCCCTGCGGGGCTCTATGGTCACTGTGTGCAGCAGCCCTTAGCCCAGGGCTTCTGGCTGCTGCTGCTGCAGCTGGGGATCCATGCTGCATGCACAAGGTCTGCAACCAGTTGTTAGCTCTGTGGATCTTGTGCTGTTTAGTGCAAGTGTGTCTGGGAGGGGCCCTTTAAGGAAGCGGCTTGCTGTTGCCCCAGAAGTGCTAGTGCGCCCTGTGACCCTGTCTGCAGCTGTTCCTGGCAGCTTTATTTCGATGTGGGCCACTTTGGTGTGTAGACGCTCCCCTGCAGCGCCTACTTCGATGTAGTGCTGCCCAATGTCAACATTGAACGTCGACGGCACCAGCCCTGGAGGACGTGTAGATGCTATTCATTGAAATAGCGTATTTCGATTTTTCTACATCGAAATAAGCTGTTTCGATGTAGCATCCCCATGTGGACGTAGCTTGAGAGACATATCAGGCTGTAGAAGGTGGAAGGAAGAGAGAAGGAAAAAGGCAATTGGAAAAAGGCAAATTTGTGCCCATCTTAAAAAAAAAAAGTAAGAAAGAGAATCTGGGGATCTACAGACCAGTCAGTCTCAGCTCAGACCCCAGAAAAAAAGTCATGGAGGGCAGACTCAAGGAATCCATTTTGAAGCACTTGTAAAAGAGGAAAGTGAACAGGAATGATCAACGTGGATTAACCAAGGGCAAGTCATGCCTGACCAAGCTGATTGACTTCTATGACAAAGTAATTGGCCCTATGGATATGGGGAAGCTGGTGGATGTAATATACCTTGACTTTAGCAAAGCTTTTCATACAGTCTCTCACAGTACTCTTGCATGAAAGTTAAAGAAGTATGGATTGGATAAATGGACAGTAAAACTGGCTAGATTGTTGGGCTCAGCAGGGGCTCAATGTCTGGTTGGTGGCCAGTATCAAGAAGAGTACGCCAGGGGTCGGTTTTGGGACCACTTTTGTTCAACATCTTTATTAATAACTTGAATGAAAGGACAGATTGCACACTCAGCAAAGTTGTGGATGACACTAAACTAGGGGGAAAGGTTGATGCCCTGGAAGGTAGGGATAGGGTCCAGAAAGACCTCGACAAATTGTGCCAAAAAATCTGATGAGGTTTAAAAAGGACAAGTGCAGAGTCCTGCACTTATGATGGAGAAATCAAAAGCCCTGCTACCGGCTGAGAGCTGACCACCTAAGCAGCAGTTCTGCAGTAAAGGACCGGGAGATTACAGTGGATGAGAAACTGGATATGAGTCAACTGTGTGCCCTTGTAGCCAAGAAGGATAATGACATATTGGGGTGCATCAGTAAAAGCATTGCAAGGAGATATAGGGTAGTGATTATTTCTCTTGATTCGCCAGAGATGAGACCTCATCTGGAGTATTGAATCCAATTTTGGGGCCCCCATTACAAAAATGATGAGGATACAACTGAGAGAGTCCAGCAGAGGGTCAGAAGCGATTAGGGGGCTGGAACACATGACATACAAGGAAATGGTGAGGGATTTGGGATTATTTAGTCTACAGAACAGTAGAATGGCGGAGCGGGGAGAGGGATTTAATAGCAGCTTCAACTACCTGAAGGGGGTTCCAAAGAAGGTGGAGAGAAGTTCTCAGTGGTGATAGATGACAGAATAAGGAGCAATGGTCTCAAGTTGTGGTGGGGGAGGTCTGGGTTGGATATTAGGAAAACGTATATCACCTGTTGGGTGGTGAAGCTCTGAAATAAGTTACCTAGGGAAGTGGTAGAATCTCCTTTCCTGGAGGTCTTTAAGTCCGGGCTTGACAAAGCCCTGGCTGGGGTGATTTAGTTGGGATTAGTCCTGTTTTCAGAAGGGAGTTGAAGTCAATAACCTCCTGAGGTCTCTTGCAACCCTATGATTCTATGATTCTCAGTAGATAAAGAGAAGCAGCTACTGTGAGTGTGGGGGGAGGAAGGGAAAGCCACAGGAAAGCAATAAAGTGGAGTCTTAAGCCGTGTCTACAAGTGCACGCTACTTCAAAGTAGTGGCACTAACTTCGAAATAGCACCCGTCATGGCTACACGCGCCGGGCGCTATTTCGAAGTTAACTTTGACGTTAGGCGGCGAGACGTCGAAGTCGCTAACCCCATGAGGGGATAGGAATAGCGCCGTACTTTGACGTTCAACGTCGAAGTAGGGACCGTGTAGTCATTGCGCGTCCCGCAACTTCGAAATAGCAGGGTCCGCCATGGCGACCATCAGCTATGGGGTTGAGAGACGCTCTCTCTCCAGCCCCTGCGGGGTCTATGGTCACCGTGTGCAGCAGCCCTTAGCCAAGGGCTTCTGGCTGCTGCTGCTGCAGCTGGGGATCCATGCTGCAGGCACAGGGTCTGCAACCACTTGTCAGCTCTGTGTATTTTGTGTTGTTTAGTGCAACTGTGTCTGGGAGGGGCCCTTTAAGGGAGCGGCTTGCTGTTGAGTCCGCCCTGTGACCCTGTCTGCAGCTGTGCCTGGCACCCTTATTTCGATGTGTGCTACTTTGGCATGTAGACGTTCCCTCGCAGTGCCTATTTCGATGTGGTGCCGCGCAACATCGAAGTTGAACATCGACGTTGCCAGCCCTGGAGGACGTGTAGATGTTATTCATCGAAATAGCCTATTTCAATGTTGCTACATCGAAATAAGCTATTTTGATGTAGGCTTCACATGTAGACGTAGCCTTATGCAGCATGGAAGCAACATTTCTTTAAAGTGTCAATTGCTCAAGTAAGCCAGAGGTGAGTGCAATTTGCAAGGGTGACTTTGTGCCTCCAGAAGATCTTGGCGGTTCTAGGGATTTCTACAGATAAATAAACAGCTCCTCCTACATGATGGGGTCAAATTTAGCTACGACAGATCAGGAAAGGGATCTTGGAGTTATAGTGGATAGTTCTCTGAAGACATCCACGCAGTGTGCAGCGGCAGTTAGTCAGGCAAATAGGATGTTAGGAATTATTAAAAAAGGGATCGATAATAAGACAAAAGATATCATACTTCCCCTATATAAAACTATGGTACGCCCACATCTTGAGTACTGCGTGCAGATGTGGTCTCCTCACCTCAAAAAAGATATATTGGCATTAGAAAAGGTTCAGAAAAGAGCGACTAAGATGATTAGGGGCTTGGAAAGGGTCCCATATGGGGAGAGGCTAGAGAGACTGGGACTTTTCAGTTTGGAAAAAAGGCGATTGAGGGGCAATATGATAGAGGTATATAAAATCATGAATGGTGTGGAGAAAGTGAATATAGAAAAATTATTTACCTTTTCCCATAATACAAGAACTAGGGGACACCAAATGAAATTGATGGGTAGTAGGTTCAAAACTAATAAAAGGAAATTTTTCTTCACACAGCGCACAGTCAACCTGTGGAACTCCTTGCCCGAGGAGGCTGTGAAGGCCAGGACTCTATTAGGGTTTAAAAAAGAGCTTGATAAATTTTTGCAGTTTAGGTCCATAAATGGCTATTAGCCAGGGATAAAGTATGGTGCCCTAGCCTTCAGAACAAGGGCAGGAGATGGATGGCAGGAGATAAATCACTTGATCATTGTCTTCTGTTCTCCTTCTCTGGGGCACCTGGCATTGGCCACCGTCGGCAGATGGGATGCTGGGCTCGATGGACCTTTGGTCTGACCCAGTATGGCCATTCTTATGTTCTTAGGTTCTTATGTTCCTTTCATGGGGATGGTACACCCAACACAGACTTAGTCACAATGTCACAGTGGAATGGGATGGAAAAAAAATCTCCATGAGGGAACCTCAGGGACTTTTCTGTGTCCTGCACAAGTAGTACTCTCTTGTTTTATCCCCAGGAGGGAGTGATCTTGACCAGTTGTGTATAAACAGAACTATTGTTTAATTTGTTCAACAACATAAATGTTCATGGCACATCAAACAACAGCCAAAAGTTTAAAAGACTTCCCATTCTGTACAGTTTACAAAGGCATGTTTGAATCCTGCAACATTTTAACTTTTTACAGTGTGAAATAATAGGAGGATTCAGGATGGGGAAGAGCAGGGACAAGGAGAATAAGGATTACAGAAAGATGCTTAGGTGTATACTTTCATATGCTTTCCTGTCCTCTCATTCCTTCAGAGAAAGGAGAGTTGCATTGTCAGGGAGGGAAGGAGAAAAAGAGAGGGGATGAGAACAGGGGAAGGGTGATAATGATGATGAAGCCAAAGGGTAGAGGTCATGGGAGGGAATGTTCATTAAATAGTAGAGGTTTCATTTGCTTCCCCACACCAGAGTGTGTTCATCGTCATGCTATCTGGCGACTCATGAATTTTATACTGGCCTATAGGTTTATTAGTCTACTTTGTAAGATTTGATTTGTTCTTTTGAATTTTAAATCAATTCTTCATGTAAAAGGAGTTAGCGGAATTACTCTCTGCTTCCCAAGTTAACTAGCTAATTTCCTAGCTCTGTGCAAGGGTGGAGCAGTATATGCTTTTTCTAGGAAGGCTAGACAATCATGAGATTCGGTAATGCAGGCCTTAGGGAGCTAGACAAATTGGCTGTGTTCAAAACACAGTTGCTGTGAAGATATTATGTTTGTAAAACACCAGCTCTTATTTATATGAAATCTGTTGTAATTCAAATAATGGGGGAAACCCCTACAGATTTCTGAACCTGTCCTTTACGCCAGTGGTCCTTAGTCAGGGGTATGAAGACATCTTCCTGGGGGTGTATCAACTCATTTAGGTATTTGCCTACTTTTATCACAAGCCTCAAAAAAAGTACTAGTGAAATCGGAGCAAACTAAAATTTCATAGCGCCAAGGACATGCTTTTACTGATCTGTGCACTATACACTGATATGTAAGTACAGTATTTATATTCCAATTAACTTACTTATATAGTAAGATAAGTAAGCATTTTTGCAGTAATAGTGTGTTTAGACATTTCTGTAATTTTATGTCTGATTTTGTAAGCACACATCTTTTAAGTGAAGTGAAACTCGATGGTAAACAAAACAAATTAGACTCCTGAAAGGCAGAATGTGGAAAGGTTGAGAGTCACTGCTTTAAGGCGTGAGCTGGCAAACGCTCATGCACACACTTAAATATGAGCTAGCTCCACGGATGCCAGTAGGCCTACCCATAAATAAAAAGTAAGCACATGCATATTTATTTTCAGGATTGGGACTTATTTTTCCATTTCAGAAATTATTAGTGATTGCATACAAGGCTGTTATTTTTTTCATTCTAGAGCCTTTGGTAAATATGTATATTTCTTCTCACATCACAGATATGCTAATTTAACTGAATGTCCTCTGTTGATCATAAATGAGAGGTTCATGGGGACAGAATGGTCCAAGGCTTTTACCTATAGTCTTAAAAGTCAGGGTGATGTGTCAGCAAAAAATCTTTTCCCTGACCACTTAAGCTGTACATTTGCAGACTTTTGCATGGATTCAGAATAAGGGACAACAAATGATTTTACTACTTCTGTTATATGAATCTTGGTCGATGGACCTCAGTGAATTCTAGGGTAAATACATAAGTAAACAAAAAATATTCATCCAAACAAGGAGAAAACACCAACAGCAAGGAGAAAATACCAAAATGATATGACTGAACATAATTTGTCAGAATGAATACCCTCCCTGGGATACACTACTGTTCTCAGGCACAGACCAGTATAGGGGAAAGGAAAAAAGAACTTGGAAGGACCTCTGAGTCCAGTATCTCCTGTAGCATGCACCTCCCTCACTAGTTACCTCTTCTCCAACAACTTCCATTTCTTCTCCAAACTTTGAACCTAAGTATATCATACATATTATGGTTTTGGGAGTCCCTCAGTTTCTCTCTGACCATTAATCCTACTCTACTAGGATTTACTCTTAACATTCCAAACTTTTAACCAACTTCAAAGAGCCACATTTTATCAAAACAAAAAAGCTACCAGAGAAATGTGTTGTTTCCTCCTGGTGATATGGAATTCCTATCTATTAGATCATACGCTGGAAGATATCTAAATCCCTTTAATTTTAGGAATTTGTTGAGGTTTTATTTCTTGGAAAATGAGGGAGATGGAAGAAATACTAAGTTCCAAACAGAGTGAAACGCTTAATATAAGAATCTCAATCAAATCAAATAGAACAGAATAGAATAGCAAGTACAATTTTACCTGCTGTGGGACTGGTAAAATGCTTAATTTTGGCATTGATTGCCTTCCTTTCAGACTTGCTTTCTCCATGGCTGTTTGTGATGGATTAACAATCACAAATAATATATGTACTTTGTGGTATTGAGCCTTTGTTGTGCCAAAGGCAAATGGAATGGTACGTGCAGAGAAAGTGACGGAGTCTGATCTCCTTTTTACACAAGGTTGGCAGTACTTTTTTCTAAATGGAGATGGCAACTATCACCCCTTATCTATCTGACAAAATTATCATGGAAGTATTTGCTTTCCTAATCTTATTCCTGGTAAATGTCTGGGTGACTGACAGCCATTTCGAGATCATACAAGGCTTTATGAAGCACAAAACTGCACCTTACTTGGTGATGGATGTCTGATTCAAGAAGTTTAACTATGTATCATAATTTTGGTCAGTGATCCTACAAGGATGCCCACAGCTTCTTTTCATGATGTTTAGCATTTGAATCAGCAAGACAAGTATTTTCTATTCCAATACTGATGTTCAAATGAAATGTTTTGACTGTTTAGATTTTTGGCCCAAAGACACCATTACTTAACTTTGGTCTAAATTCTGCTAATAGGATCGGAACTCAAGAATGCAGTTCTTCAGTGCTACAGAAATTTTTTTCCCATGCCCACTCCTCAGACAATTTCACCCAGTTCTACCCAGGTTGTGTGCATGGCAATGGGAAAGTGGGACAGAGAAAAAGAATGGTTCTTGTGCAGGTTTCAGAATGGGCACACTGTGGCTTTAATTGGTGGGCTTTGGGACTCTTCATGGGAATGTGCTAGTGTCTGATATAAAAGCTACAGTATCCTTCACCACCTAAGGTACAATTACTGTACACCTTGAGGGAAAAAACATGGTGCTGGGAAGCAGCGCTGGTTTATTTAAAATTAAGTAGAATTGCTCTTTTCAATGCAGTCCAGTCTCATTCTGTTGTGAATCTACAGCAGAACCAACAATCCTCCTGGGGTGAACTGAGTCAGAAATAAATACTAACTGGGTGAGGAGCCAAGCTATTTGCTTTCATGCTGGAGGGATTATCTTGGGTCTCTGGTATTTTATAGTTTGCCCAGGCAATTTCTTCTGGATAGGCTGCTGCTGTCTAATGGATTCATACACTGTCATTGTACATTCATGGTCATTCATGGGGTAGGAAGGAAGATTGACAGCTAGGTGGTTTGAGGTGCATAGAAAGAAGGTAATCATTTCATATATGACTGGCCACTCTGTCCTTTTACAAGTATAACATTTTTCATTAATTCACAATGGACGCATTCAGTAATCTCAAGAAAAAAATATTCCACTTCTTGGGAGGTTACAAAAGGATACCAGCTGTCAAATAACCAAGGCTAATTCCTCAACTGGAGGGTCCATGGCCTAAACCAGGGGTCAGCAACCTTTCTGAGGCAGAGTGCCAGTATGTTACCTTTTGACCTCTATGTCCAGTGCAAGTGCTGGTGATACTTTTTGAAGTCACCAAAAGTCCTGCTTACAAAAGCTTCATTAATAAATAAATTAAGATGCAGAGCTTTACCATTGAGGTTGTGGTTAGTATCATTGGCTGGTCTTTTGTTAGTGCACAGGCAGCATGGCTTTGCGCAAGCTCCCTGCTGCATGGGGGAGGTAGGGTTGGGCTGAGCCCCTGCCTTCAATGCTGATGAAAATTGGCTTGTGTGCCACTCTTCACAAACCAGCTTGCGTGCCACTCTTTGCTAACCCCTGGCCTAGACCCTAATAAGATATGTAGGTGCCTATCTGCTTCTTTAGGCAGCTAAGTCCAACATTTAAGTACTAACGATGTTTCAAAATTGCCTTTCAGTGACTGCTTAAATCCCCTGGACACATACATTTTCTCCAGTCAGCGGTCTCAATCTGACAAAGATCCAACAGCCCCCCAACAGCTAATAAGCAGCTTGGTGTTCTAGCTTAAGCTGTAGTCCTGGAGGCTCTGAGGTGGGATTCTCAAATAGCTGGAGGGATGCCTAGCTTGTGTGTAGGGGCTGATCCTGTAGGCCTTTTCTGAGCATGCCTGAAACCTCTCAGACCTTGCAGATGCTGGCCACTGATAGGTGGCTGGAGCACAGCACCCACAGATAAGACACTAAATGGTGAGAGATTGTAACAGATGCAACAGATGTAACAGGCCCCTTTGCCTTTGGCCCCTTTTGTACTCACAAATGTGTCATAGACCTTTCTCATTATACAATCACCCATGCCCTTCAGTGTCCGTGTCAGTTCCCACCACCTTCTATACACAGAGGTTGAGTCCTGGCAGCTCAGGGACTGTTCACTCCTGCAGCTAGCTTGGGAGTGCAGTCTTCCATTCTGCAACTCCTCCTTCACTTCCTTCCTACCAAGCTTATATAGCGCTCTGGCTAATGAGGCCTAAAGCTGTTCCCCATTTACCACTCAGCGGCCGTGTCTACACGTGCCCCAAACTTCGAAATAGCCATGCAAATGGCCATTTCGAAGTTTACTAATGAAGCGCTGAAATGCATATTCAGCGCTTCATTAGCATGCGGGCGGCAGCGGCGCTTCAAAATTGACGCTCCTTGCCGCCGCGCGGCGCGTCCAGACGGGACTCCTTTTCGAAAGGACGCCGCCTACTTCGAAGTCCCCTTATTCCCATGAGCTCATGGGTGATTCTTGGAGCTGAATGATTATATGCATCAGTCATTTCTCATTCACAGCTTAGCCCCCTTCCCTATGTAAAAATATTTTCAGACAAACAAAATCAGCTTACTCTGAGCTCATGGGAATAAGGGGACTTCGAAGTAGGCGGCGTCCTTTCGAAAAGGAGCCCCGTCTGGACGCGCCGCGCGGTGGCAAGGAGCGTCAATTTTGAAGCGCAGCTGCCGCCTGCATGCTAATGAAGCGCTGAATATGCATTTCAGCGCTTCATTAGTAAACTTCGAAATGGCCATTTGCATGGCCATTTCGAAGTTTGGGGCACGTGTAGACGTAGCCAGTCTGTTCCAATTAGCCTTTCCTGTTGGAGCTGTCATGGCAGAAATCTGGCTCACTCCTCTTAGGCAGCAGTCTGCCACAGAGGTATTGAGCGGGAGCAGGAAACAAAGAAAGAGAGAGTGTTTTGGCTGTTAGGGAAGAGGATGCTTAAGTAGCTGGCCTAGCTCAGATGTCAGGATAGGATTTTTGTGGCTGGGGGTCTCAGGTGGAGGGAGGTGGCTGTCTGTGGACTATCATCCGGGGATACAAGATCATCTCTGTAGGTGCCTAAGGTGCTGTCTTCTCTCCAGTGTTCTTGCACTTCATTCCTAAGTCACCTCCCACTCACTTTGCTGGCTTCTGAGCATCCCTTTCTAAGGATTGTAACAGAGAAAAAGCCGTGCTAGTTTAGATACTATCCAAACAAAAAAAACAGTCCAGTAGCACTTTAAAGACTAACAAAATAATTTATTAGGTGATGAGCTGTCTTAGGACAGACCCACTTCTTCGGTTCATAGCCATACAGAGGATTCAACTAGATAGCAGGCTGCATAGGGTTTGCAAGGCTAAGTGGAGTTGTGCCTAAGGATCTTTGAAGATCTGGGCCTTGGTGTCCAACAGCATTATGGATACTTGGCTTCATGGAGGTTCTAGGAACCGTAAAATGCAAGCATTATCTACTGCTTTGGAGCACAGCTTCCTTGTACTCTGGAATACCGTATTAATATAATTGCAACCTCCTGCTGATTTATTAGCGTGCATCTTCTTGTCATGTGCCCTGGGCAAAAACATAATCCTTACCTTTTGGACTGCTCTACTGACACTTTGAGAGACCAGCTGAGCAATGTTCCCTGATAGCTGTGCACTTGTGCAGATACTCTGGAGAGATTCAGATGCCTCCCAGCTGATTAGCAGAGCACCTCAGCCAGGGTTTTTTCTACTGGTTGTGCACTCATACATGCCTCAGCATACATAAAAATTTATTCTGCACATGGATGGAAAAGATTAAAAGGAACATTAAATCTGAGTACTTGATTTAGAGGCAACATGTAGGTTAGTCTGTATTACAGCAGGAAACAAATTGTAATAATTCATGTAAGGCCTTCGTAATGCACTTTCAGGGCCAATTTTAACTCCCTTAGCATTCCTACATGTGGTATAAGACTGTATTTATTGAGAAAAAGGACAAGCACTTTTGACTATTATAATTCTATGATTTTTGTTTTGCTTCTATTGAAAAACTTGTTAAATTTAACGTGAATTGCTTGAATATTTTGGTCAAGACAAATCTGCAATTTTCTGGGTTTTTTTCAGAGTAAGCTGATTTTGTTTGTCTGAAAATATTTTTACATAGGGAAGGGGGCTAAGCTGTGAATGAGAAATGACTGATGCATATAATCATTCAGCTCCAAGAATGATGAGATAGTGAGGTTAAAAGAAAATCACTGCAACGTTAGACAGTAAACTTATAATGGCATTGATAGTGTGTTACTGTCAGACTGCAGATTGTCCATTCATATTTATCATGGTGAACAACAAAAGTTTGAGGTTTCTTAAATAAAATAACTGCCCCATCCCTAAACATCTAACTTCACAAACATATCAGATGATGGAATTAATTTCAGAGCTACAAATTCATTTTTAAGCTAACGCTTGATATGTTAGGGTTTTAAGTGGTAATCCTCAATAATATATTGCTTGTACCTTAATGTCACTATTAGTTATTTAGTGATTAATTATCTGACTGCTGTATAAGTGCTTAAAATAATCTAATGCATGGGGTAGATTAGTTGATCAGGAGGAAAAGGCTGTCATGCAAATTCAGTTCTTATAGAACCTCACTGTCACACTCATCAATGACAGCCTAAGTGGGTCATCATTGGATGGCCCCTGTTAATTTATTTTCTCAGACATGCGATACATATTCATGATATCCTGCTGTTTGTCTGTCACCTCAAAGAAACTCTCCATATCTTTAGAACTATAATTAATGAAAATATGCACAGTTAGGTTTAGGAGTTTGGAAGAAGTGATATTGGTATTATGGTGCAGGGTTTAGCCAGGTATTGGTGTCAGCAGTTGTTTGTGCATGTGATTGGAGTACTATACGCTCCCCCACCATGAAGCAGATGTTATTTATACCAGGCAAGAAAAAAAAATTACACTGAAGCACTACACACAGTGGAGCCTTTAACACTAACACCGATCCAAACCAAATTAAAATCTTTTCATGTTGCAACAAAACCATGCACAAGATGTGTGGTGCCATAGTTGATGCAATGTGCATACTATACATCAGTCTTACAAGTGGTATTTGCCACTTTGCCTTGAAGGAATAATTTTGAGTGGTAAGTTAATAATAATAGGCGCAATTATTCATACAAATACCATCCATAGTTTCATAATAATTATAGCACTGTATATGGTGTGGACAAGTACATTTTGCCCATGGCTATGTAACATCACATATGTAGGAACAAACACATTCTGTGTCTTTAATACACACAATGCATACAACGTATAGTGGTGAGAGTTGTATGATACATTGCCACGTACTAAATGATGCTATAAATACACTTCATCGCATGGTTCTATTCATCTTTTCCCTGTCTGCTAATCCATTTACTCTGAGCCCTGTCTGTGCATTCCAGACCCTGGAGCAACTTTTGACTGCTGCCATTTTAAAAATATCCACTTTCCAGAGAATCGATTATTCCATGTGGAATTTTCCCTAATATTACATCTGCCTAAGAGTGAACATGAGCAATATTCAGTTCTGGAGCAATCGTGGTGTGATATCTTGCTACCTTCAAGCTAAGAAACTGGAACTTTGGATCACTGGAAAGGAAGAATCCTTACCTGGGTTCAGCCCTGGATGGTCCTGAGACATTTGGTGCCTGATAATAATCCTGTCATATTTATGTCACTGCAAAACTCATATTAATAAAAAATGCATCTGATTTAGTTGTTTATATCAATACACCTCCAAATAGTTTTTGAATGGAAATGTCATCATCACTATTTTATAGATAGGGAAACTGAGGCATTGACCTGTTAAAGCAGGTGACTAATGGAAGAGCTGAAAATAGAAATCAGGTTTTCTGAGCTTCTCGCCACTGGGAAATGCAGTATGGCTACAATGGGAGAAAGATTTTACCTTTTGATATATAACAATTCTAGAGATGATTTTTGGCTTGCTCTGAGCATTTTACAGTCTGGGCTTTTTAGCCCTTTAAATCACTTTAAGCACTTTTTAAAGCACTTTAAAGCAACTGTAAAATAGTTTTTGTCTAATGTGTGACATATGCAGAATACATGATGCTATGGTGTAAAGACTTCACCGATGACCTGCATAATGAACTTGTAGCTTTGTTACTCATGAATAATATATCCATCCCCCAATGCATGCCACTAAAAGATTCATATCACAATGCGGCATTGTGTATATTATAAATATTTATTATAATGAATTATTAAACTAGGTATATTAATATGTATTATTGCTGTTCCATGAAGATATGTCTGTATGTTCTGTGTATATAGATACACGTAAAGATATGTTTATGTAGCAATACCCACATAAGTGTTTGTATGCAAATACACATATTTGTGTACATATATATGTGTATGTGTTTATGCACAAACATCTATAATTGCAATTTTGTAATCCTGCATTTAAGCTATATAAAGAAACTAGTAGACTTACCTGGCATTGCCCCGAGTTGTGGGGTGCAGAGCACAGCCCACACTCCAGATTTTCCCTGGGGTAGGCCCAGGACAGTGGGGCCACATGGCAGCTGCTCCACCAGAGCAGGAAGGGGCCATACACCCCACTGTCCTGCTTCTCTCAGGGGCCAGCCTGAAGCAAGGGGGCCAAGCACCCCACTAATTGGCAAGCCCCTAAGGTGGGCTGGGGGAAATGGGCCACAGCTGCTGGCTTCTCCTGGGATTCAGGTCTGGCAGGCTTTCCACTTGTGAACCCCAAGGCCAAACCATTGGGGGGAGGGTACAGAACTGCCATCAGCTGTTCATTGGGCTGGCTAGGGTGGCAGGACTGGCAGCTGCTCCCCATGACAGGACTGGAGGTGAAGGTGCTTGCAGCCAGCAAATGATCGTTGTGGTGCTTGCTGTCCCCCTGTGGTCACTCGTGAATATAAATGTCCCCCATGCTTGCTGCTGCCTGTGGTCATGAGTGAGTATAACTGGCCCCGCTCTCACACCTCTCCCTTTCCACTGGATCCAAAAAAGCAATCACCTCCATGAACATCGCATTATACTGACATAACCAAGTTTTGACCTTGCTCAAATAGGCCACTGTTTATCCAAATTTGTGTGAACTAGATTAATATCTATTTAAAATAACATATTAAGAGAAGAGGACGCTGCATACCAAATTTGTTAGTCCTACTGCTTACCATTTAGCAGGAGTTCTTGAACAAATGGACTCACAGATCAATGGACAGGCTTACGTTTCTAACATATAAACTGAAGTATACACACACGAAGCTAGTCATGTTATGTGGGTTTTTTTTCTCTTTTTTTCCATGATCTGTGATTATCTGTAACAAGATCGTGGCTTAGCTACAACCATCATAACAAAATGAGGGTGAAGGCCTCTGTCAAACATCATTTTATGTCTCAGGAAACACAGATTTGCAAAGTGGCACAACTCTTTCAGACACTGTTTTCATATATTGCACTTTTTTGGGAAATGACTCCATAGTATTTGCGGTAACAAATGTATCTAAAAATGCAGATCAAATTGTGGTGTTGTAGTCTATCAACAGTATAAGCCTGGTGCACACATGACTGTCTGGATATGTATAGCCTAATTGTGTCTGATATCATAGACTGTTGGCACATCTGCAGTTTTTTCCAAGAAATCACATGAGAATGTAGACTGTGAAAACAATAGACAAATACTATGATTATCCCTAAGAGAACCCAGACAGGAATAAATATAGGCTGCAGGACATATAGACATGTTTTCCAGCCTGTGACAGATTCTGCATATCCATTGCATGTGCTGACATTAATAAACATTCGAAAGCAGCATGCACATTTAAAATATTAATGGCAATTTATCCAGATGCATAAATAGCTTCGTATTTTCTCCATTTGCTAGGTACAAAGCAAAGGATTAACTCACTGGCAATATTTGTGTCAGGGCTAGACTGATTAATTTAATATTCTGATTGGATGAGCAGTAGAGCTTTAATGGCTGTTAACTTTCTGGCAAACAGCTAGGAGAAGGTGATAATGAGATTAGCATTTGAAGGACCTGATTTGCTTTTGCACTGTATTTAATTACTACTTTGACACCAAATGGCATTCACTACAGATTGTGCAGATAGGCCACTGTTTATCCATATTTGTGTGAACTAGATTAATATCAATTTAAAATAACGTATTAAGCTTTTTTTACACTATTTTTAACAAGACACAACAAAACACACAACCTGAAGATGAATTTATTTTGAAGCCTAATATTTTAATTTGATATGTGTAATAAATAATTAAAGGAATTAAAGCAATAAGAACCTTAATAATATGTACTTTTAAGGGTTTTTAACAACTTGAACATTTTATCTATACATATATATTTAATATCTGTATGTATTATAAATTATCTTTAGATGGGTTGAAGGAAATAATTTTTAAAATTCAATTTTCAATAGTGAAATCAGTTCAGTCAGTTTATCCAAACCCGTTACCATGATATTAACAAGAACACAGAGTTTCTCTTTACAGTCATGTGAATAATACTTGTGTAATATTAGCAGTTGGCATACTTGTCCCACACCACCTCCCCATAGGCACAGTCTGACGTCTATATTTTGGCTTGGGAGAGTGGGGGAAGGATGCCTATCAGGCCAGTGGGGATGTGCATGGGAGAGACAATTCTGTGTCTTTCCAAGGCTTGCAGTTGGAGGGGGGTGGGGGGGATGCTCCTCCGCCTCCCAAACTATGCCCACGCTACTCCCTTTGCATAGTTCTAAATATGCTACTGTAGATGTCCAGTAGGGAAAACACGTGTAACGCTGACAGACCCAGGTTGCCAGCCTCAGGGATAGAACCTGCGAGCATAGGGTCTAAAGTCTGTCTGTGTTACAATAGTAATAATGAAGCTTAGGAGGAAAGTCTATATATATGTTCTGCTGTTATTATTTTGATTACCTGTAATACCACCTGGGAATCTGGAACATTGGGTGCTGACATGCAGTTTAGATTTGAAACACAAAAGTGATTTTAAAGTGGCTGTGTTGCATGCACAATTTTGGTGTATTTTTTTCAGAGAATAAAACATGACAGTTTTGTACATTTTCAGCATACTGAAGATTTAGCTCTCTTGATCTCCAGAAGTAAAACCAAACCATGGTTCCTCATTGACTTCTGTTGATTTCAATCTCCATCCACATATGACCTGAGACAATCACAGAAGAAATATCAGAGGGCACTGGGGTTATCACTAAATACAGAATGGCTCCCATAGAACTATTATGATCACAGTAGAAGACCCATATCACAGAAGAAGACCTGTCCGCATGTATTTCAAAACCCATTTTCAGTGGTGTGGCAATATAAAAAGTATTAAAATGTATTTAAGGGTAATTTACACAATCACAATTTAAAGGCATTTGTGCTGACAGAGCAATAAAAATGGGCCTTAGTGTAAGGCCAGATTGGGTCTTCAACTGCTGCCTCCTTCCCATCGTAATTGATTGATACCACACATGTAGATAAAAGCAAAGTCTAATGATACTGATCAGATTTGGAAAGCAGGACTACTGGGCTCTTTTCCCTCTCTGCCACTGACACATTAACATTAAGTTAGTTACTTACCCTCCTTTTGCCTCACTTATCCATCTGTAAAATGCTTATCCTAGCCTTTCCTAACTTGCAGTGGTGTGACATATTTGTTGGCCAAGTTATCAGAGCTCTGATCCATATACATTCAAAGCACCACCAGAATGGTCAAGAAGGAATATTATTGCTGCATGCCGGTTGTTCATAGATTTTCACTGTAATGTAATCAGTCATGGAAGAACTCATTCATCCGTTAATATCAACCATTTTCAGTCCTCTGCAAGGCAAAAGATGTATGTTATCATTGTTTTGTTAAAACCTTAAATATGCAAAGGGAACTTAGCTGAATTAACCCTTCTAGCACTTGAGTAGTTGCTTCCATGTCCTACCTGAGTCGTCAACCACTATGTTGACTGAATCTGAGGAAAGATGGCTATCATCAGAAAGGGATTGGAATGATGATCCAAAGGAAAGGTCCAAAGGAAACTAGTCATTTTTGAATAGTAACAGAGAGGGAGCCGTGCTAGTCTATATACTATCAAAACAAAAGCAGTCAAGTAGCACTTTAAAGACTAGCAAAATAATTTATTAGGTGAGATTTCGTGGGACAGACGCACTACTTCAGACCATAGCCAGACCAGAACAGACACAATATTTAAGGCACAAAGAACCAATAATAGTAATCAAGAAGGACAAATCAGAAAAAAATGATCAAGGTGAGCAAATCAGAAAGGGAGGGGTGGGGGGGGGAAGTCAAGAATTAGATTAAGCCAAGTATGCAGATGAGCCCCTATAGTGACTCAGAAAATTCCCATCCCAGTTCAAACCACATGTTAATGTGCCGAATTTGAATATAAAAGACATCTTGGCTGTTTCCCTTTGAATAGTGGTGCAAAATTATTTTTCAGTAACACACACACTCTTAAGTCATTAACAGAATGGTTCATTCCATTAAAATGTTGGCTAACTGGTTTGCGGATCTGGAGTATTTTGATGTCTGTTTTGTGCCCATTAACCCTTTGTCTAAGGGAGTTGGAAGTCTGTCAAATATACACAGCATCTGGGCATTGTTGGCACATGATGACATATATGATGGTAGTTGAGGAGCATGAGAAAGTGCCCGTGATTCTGTGAATAACCTGGTTAGGTCCAGTGATGGTATTTCCAGAGAAGATATGTGGACAAAGCTGGCAGCAGGCTTTGTTGCAAGGAAAGGTTCTAGGACTGGTATTTCTGGGGTATAGACTGTGGTTGTTGGTGACAAATCGACAGGGCCAGACAAATACCCAGAGACCAGCTACTCCAAGATTGGCCCAAAAAAGCCAAGAACAGAATACCACTGGTCATCACCTGTAGTCCCCAACTTAAGCCACTGCAACAAATTATTAAAGACCTACAACCTATCCTTAATCAGGATGCCACACTCCAGAAGGCCCTAGGTGACATGCCTGTTCTCTCCTACAGACAATCTCCCAACCTTATGAGGATCCTCACCAACAGACTCTGTGCCTTAAATATTGAGTCTATTCTGGTATGCCTATAGTCTGAAGCAGTGGGTCTGTCCCATGAAAGTTCACCTAATAAATTATTTTGCTAGTCTTTAAAGTGCTACTTGACTGCTTTTTGTTTTGATAGTCATTTTTGGCTCAACTCATAAATGGAAGAAGGGATGTAGCTTTTGGAACTCCTCTTACTGATCAGTTGGACTAAAGGACCATAGTGTAAAACCCTCTTTGACATCAATGGAAAGTTTGCCTAAATTGCTAAGGAGAAATTAAGGACTTTCACTTCACTTCAATGAAGGAAGGCTAAACTTGAGGAAGATAATATAGACAGTTTTATCAAGCTAAAAACGATACAAAAACCAGGATAATAACACTGCTTATTTAAGAAAGGATTGACAGTCAATGATATGCAATAGCTGTGCAAAGTTACATTTGATTTGTAGCTCTTGTTTCTGACAAAATGTCCTACACTACAGATTTATACTCCTAACAGTGCTTTCCAGTCACAAATTACATATCTGACTTCCAATCAAGAAATTCTTTTCTTCACTACAATTTGAAATCCAGCCATCCAGATTGTTAAACTGTAAAGACTTTAAATTTGTTATCATACTGCTGGAACTAATCGTCTACAATAGTTTACATCCCTCAGCACAAAGTTTTATGGCTTCAGACTCAAGAGACAAATGCACAAATAACATTGCTTGAATCGTTATTTTATTTTGTTACTGGAGATATGCTGGATAATTTGAATGCTGTAGGACCATCAAACAGTGGACAGCTGTCAAGCTATAAGGTCTATTTACTAGTTTATAACCTCTTTCCCTGTGCCTGCTTTATAAAAAAATAAAAATAAAAATGGGTGCATTCCTACTTCTTATGTGCCTTGAGGTTAATCTTTTTGCAAGCAGTTAGTGGGTGATGCTGTGATGGATTGTTCTGGATGAGCACAGATTTTATTGCATTATGTTATCAACTTTTACATAGAATGATAGATCTAAAACAGAGAAAGAAGAGCACCATCCCAGTTATTTCCATAGCAGTTGAATAGTTTACACCCACTATCAAAAACACACAGAACTGGAAAGAGGCTATGTCTACACTAGACGGTTTTGTTGGCAAAATTGCCATTTTGCCAACAAAACCTGTGGAGTATCCAGATTTCCAAGGGCATTCTGCTGACAGTATATCAACAGAATGCACCACTTCTGTCATCAGCTATATATCACTCCCCATGAGGAATAACACCTCTGTTGACAGAGATCTGATGACTCAAAAGCAGTGTGGACATTCTGGGGGGCCCTCTGTCAACACAAAGGGCTTCTGGAACACCAGAAAGCACTGTCTGCTGTGTTTCTAGTTGGCTGTTTTGCCAACAGAGTGGCTGGGCAGTCCAGCCTCTCTGTTGACAGAGTGGCTCACTTTTGAGATCTGCTTGGCAGTTTGGCCATGACTTGTTGACAGAAGTTTTGTCAGAAGAAATCTTCTGATAGAAACTTCTTTGATGAAATCCCTGTAATTTAGACATAGCCTGAGTGAGGTATAGAGCATAGAGGAAGAAAGGAGACAGCACTGAGTAAGAGATGTGGGCAGCAGAACTAGGTGAGGGAGAGAGATACAGCACCAAAGGCAAGTGGAAGAAAGAGGGGTCACTGAAGAGAGAAGGCTAACTTGTGAAAAGGCAATAGAAAAACTGGTTTTGGGGAGAGGGAACTGAGGGAGTAGAATGCAGTAGACATATACCTCAACTTTAGCAAGGATTTGACACAGTCCTGCATGGCAATCTGTTAGGTAACGTGATGAAAAGCACGCCTGGAGGAACAACAATTAAGTGGATTATGAATTGGTTAAGTAGACACAAATGGAGAGTAGCTATTAACTGAATGAAGTTAAATTGGAAGGAAGTTTCAAGTGGGGTACCAGAGGGATCTGGCCTGGGTCTGGAGTTATGTAACATTTTTATCAGCAATCATATAGGTCAAATCTGAGGATGACACAAATCTAGGGAATCTTGCAAACACTTTGGAGGATAGAGCTAAAACTCAAAGAAAGATCTTAATCAACTGCACTATGGTTACACTACAGCGATGTGTTGACAGAAGTCACTGTCAGAAGAGATTTCCTGACAAAACTTCTGTTAACAGATCATGGCCACGTACAGAAGCCTATTGGGAGAGAACTTCACTCTGTTGACAGAGCAGCCGGACTATCCGGCCACTGTCTCAACAAAACAGGAACCCAGAAGCACAGCAGACAAGGCTGCCAATTGTCCTGCATGCCTGTCTGTTGAGAGAAGGCATCTCAGAGCATCTACACAGTCATTTTGTCGACAGAATAGAGTGTGATTTGCATGCTGTGCCCCTCTAAATACAACCTAAAAGTGCCTTTTTTTTTTTTTGCAACAAAGTCACATTACTTATGTGAGGTGCTGACTTCGGTCAACATCCTGTCGAAGAAAAGCACTTTGTGAGTGGATGTTTCACCTGTTTTGTCGACAAAAACAGGGTTTTGTTGGCAAAACTCACTAGCCTAACTGTAGCCTTGGAAAACTGGGCTGTTAACAGTCAAATGAGAATCAACAAAGAAAAATGCAAAGTGCTACATGTAGGGATGAAAAACCAAAGTCAGCAGAACTGGAGCTGTGTGATTGTTGCAAAAAAAAAAAAAGGCACAGGAGATGATAGTACCACTCTATTCAGAACTATTAGTCCTTAACTGGGGAAAGATATCCATTTTGGTCACTGCTGCATATAAAAGATGTAGAGGAACCAGAAAGGGTTCAGAGGCATGCAACATCGATGATCAAAGGGAT
Source organism: Carettochelys insculpta (assembly GCF_033958435.1). Taxonomy (NCBI): domain Eukaryota; kingdom Metazoa; phylum Chordata; order Testudines; family Carettochelyidae; genus Carettochelys; species Carettochelys insculpta. Next base: position 175,603,620 of record NC_134139.1, on the reverse strand, counting down.
AGAATGCAAATCACGTGAGCTAAAGTTGAAGGATTGTATATGTTTAGTATGGAAAAATAGAGATTATGCCGGGGGCTAGGGGGTGGGCATGGTAACAATCTTCCAACAGTTGAAAGGTTTCCATAAAAAAGATGGAGAAAAAATTATTTTCTCTTGCCACAGAGAGCAGGGCAAGAGGCAATGGATTGAAACTGCAGATTTAAGCTTTGTGTATACCACAAAGTTTTGTTAACTGAGCTGTGAATGCATGATAACTGAAACGCTTTTAGCAACAAAACTGCCCTATGTGGACAGTAAAATAAAACTTGAAAAGAGACATATCTTTTTGCAGATTTTTTTTTTGTCAACAAAGGGCCCATGTAGACCCCATGCTTAATTTTATTGCTTAAACTGACCTCCAGGAGGTGTCCCACAAAGCCCATCCTGTGCACTCTGGTCAGCAGTTTGAACTCTACTGCCCAGTATCCAGGTAAACTATCCTCCTCTCTCCCTTAGAAACTCCAGAATTTATTGAAATTCATTTCCTGATAGCACAGCATGGAGAGTTCTCATTGCATCTCCCCAGGTGACCATGGTGGCTTCACTCAGCAAATGCTGTCCTGTTTGGACCACTGTGAAACTGCTCTTCATTATATGGGGACAGGAGGCTGTATCAGTCCAGCTCTTCATCAGCCTGAGGAATTTTGATACCCACAGGCACATTTCTTGAGGTTTGTGTGAAAAGGGCTATAATTGGGACATGCAGCAGTGTGAAGTGAAAATAAGGGAAGTGAGGCAGGTGTACCATCAAGTGAGGAAGGGAAACTGGGACTTTGGTGCTGAATCTGGTGCTGGTTTTATAAGGAACTAGATGCTATCCTCAGTGGAGACTCAACCCCCACTGCCATGAGTCCCCTTAATAGTGGGTATGCCTAATGGTGTAGAAAATGGAACTAATGAAGAGGACAAAGTCATTGATGAAGAGGTGACATTAGATGACAGTGTAGAACTCCATTTGGATTGCCTGGTGGGACAGGCAGCCAGGAACTGTTCACCACTCCAGAGGTGTCTATCCTGCGTCAGCAGTTTCTCTTCCATGAGCAAGAAGCAAGAAAGGAGATGCTTGGTAAGTGACTGGGATCTGAGTAGTGTGGATGTTTGTTTGAACGAGGATGGCTGTGTTTATGTGTGCTAGACATTTCCCTGTGCAGCTAATCAGTACAGCAGAACAACAAGTTGATGCATAAATCCTCCAGAGAGATCTCTAGGAAAGTTTCCTGGAGATACTCGTCAATCCTCTGCCAAAGTTTCCTTGGCAAAGTTTCCTTGGCAGAGCTGCTTTGTTCCTCCCCTATTGTACTCATATCATTTGACAATCACTTTTGAAGGGACCAAAATGACCCACAGGTGAGCAGCAATGTGAATAGGGCACATATCAGAAGTGCCTTGTGGATGTATCTAAATATATGCTACAATGATCCCCATCTGTGAAAAAGTGTAGAGAATTTTAGAGTCTGAAGTCAGCTTCATTGCAACCTTTGCAGAATTCTCTTTTCCCCATGTAAAGCACCCCTTCCCTAACCAATACTTTGGGGACAACAAGTAGTCCTGTGGCACCTTAGAGACTAACAAATGTATTAGGTCATATGCTTTTGTGGGTAAAACCTACTTAATCAGATGACTTGAAATGGAGATTACAGGATGCAAGATATATAGAGGAACATAATACAAAAGAAGTTTCCTGTCATTAGTAGGCTGCATAAGTCTCATTCATAGCATGAAGTGGAAATATAAAAGAAGGGAAATTGCCCATGTAATGCTTAACCAATTCATTCAAGCCTAAGCTGATAGCAACTTTGCCATGAAGCCTCTATAGTTCCATGCCAGTCCCAAGTCTGGGTGAAGGAGGAGGGTTGGTCAGATGAGTGACGATTTGCTGATCATAAAACAACAATATGTCTGCATCTACACTACAAGATAAATTTGAATTTCAAGGCATTAGCTAGATATTAAAATGCAACTGTCTTCACACTTAATACTGTTAACTCAGTTTATTGAGCCATAATACCAATTATGAAATATCAATATTATGGGATGAGTATAGCATAAAATTCTAATTTAAAAATCTCGAATCGAGGCTAGTGTGGAAGTGCCATGTCCTTAATTCAAATTTGTTAGCCTCCAGAAGTGTCCCAGATGTATCCCACAAAGCTACGTGGTGACCCTCCAAGTATGGCCATTTTATTGTGCATCATTGTGATATCAGGTGTACAGGAAGAAGGTCAAAGTAAGCCCGCAAAGTTTTGATTGAATTTGAATTAGAATTAAAATTTAAAATTGGAATTTAGCAGCCCAGCCCTGCAAATATAAAGGGCATCCATTATGAAAAAATCTCTTTGCCCCTTGCATCACACCACATCAGTAGCAATTTTCCATAGTTCCGTACTGCAATCATGAGCACTCAGTAGTGATCTGACTAGCACTTCTCAGGCTTGCAAGAGAGCCCCAGCTTGGACCCACCAGGAAATTCTTGATCTCATTTCTGTCTGGGGAGACCAACCAGTGGCGAAGATACTTTAGGTGGGCAAGAGAAACGTGGCCATCTATGATCAGATGGTGCACGAGATGTCCGCCTGAGGTTACTCCCAGAATGCTATGTAGTGCCGGATGAAGGTTAAAGAACTCCGTCAGGCCTATTAAAAAGTCCAGGAAACCATCCAGAAGTCAGGGAAGCTTCATGGACCTGCCGCTATTATCAATAGCTCCACATGCTTAGGTGGAGCGACCCCATCATGGAACGTGGACTGAATTATGACACTTGTGGAGGCCCTGGTATGGAGTTCAGGGTGAGCCCGGCAGAGCAGGGTGGCCCAGAGGAAGAAGGCAATGGATAGGAGGAAAGAAGCAATGAGCAGCAGACAAAGGAAATTGTTCCAGACAGCCCAGCACTCTTCACCATCGACCCAGAAATGGTACTTTCCATGGCATTCCCCTCCATACAGGTCACCCCCAGGCTGGTCTCTGAGCCCCATGGAGCAAGCAGTTTGAGTGAATATTTATTTTGCATGCTAGAAGTGGGTTGGGGGTTGGTATAGCTATAGGGTTTTGTATAAGTACAGGTTAGCTAGTTGTGGTTCTCTGCCCCTCAGAACAACTTGTTAATGTTTCTTGTGATGGAACACTTCTTTTTGGAGATCTCCTTGAAGGCCTCATCCAGGCACTCTTGTATTTTTTTCACAAGGTTCTTGAACAGACTTGACTTATTGCTGCTTCCATGGTAGCACACCTTGCCACACCAGGCAACCAGGTAGCAATCTGGTGTCATGGCATCACACAGCATTTTAGCAAATTTTCCAGGCTTTTGGTCACACAGCAGGAGTAGCTGTTCTTTCTCCATATCTGTTAGTGTTAGGAGGGTGATCTCTTATTTGGCAACTTGCAGAAGCACAGCAATTTGCATGTCTTTTTTCAACTTTCTTCCTGCCCTTTACATTTGCCTGTAGCAGCCAGTGGGTGCTCTGTTCCCCTCCCCACAATGTGGTTTTCAGGGTTTGCGGGGGGGGTCCGCCCCCGATGTTCCTTTCCAACCAACATTTCTTTTTATTTTTCATTACACTCCCACACCATGCAGCTGCTGGGCTCTGCTGGGCTTTTTCCATCCTGTGTCCCTTTCCTCCGGCATTTCTTTTCCACCATTTGCATTTTCCAGGACTTCCCATTGCCATGTGGCTGCTGGGCTCTGCTAGGTGTTTCCCCTCCCATGTCCCTTTTGACCAGCATTTATTTTCCACCATTTCTTTGCATTTTCTTGGGCCCCCATGGCACCACATGACTGTTGGGCTCTGCTGGGCATTTCCCCTCCCATGCCCCCTTCCCCCAGCATTTCTTTTGATTTTTGCTGAGATGTATGCTTACCAAGGGTCAGTAAGAGTGTGACTGTTACATTACCAGAGGCACTGCAGCAGTGGAGCCCCTCTCAGGGAGGCTAGTTTCAGCTCTTTCCCTTTCCCCAACCCTCAAGGCCAGAGCTCTGAGACACTAGCTCCCATTGGTCAGAGATTCAATCTCAGCCAGAGGATCCCCAAGTTAGCTGAAATCCTGAGGTAGGTCCCTTGCTTCTACAGCCAGAGCCCTGACATCTGACTACCCAGAAGAGGCCTGCAACCCACCCCACGCCCAGAGTAGCCCATACCTGCCCCCCAACCACCTTCCCAGAGAAGTCCCCAGCCAAAGCTCCACAACTAAGGGTCCAGTGGCTGTGGAAAGCCTTTTATTATACACTCCACCCATAACTAATGGTGTATTTTACTGAAATGTTTAATCCTGTGCATGAACTTAAAAATCCTGCTTCTGTACATTGTGCATTCTCTGCTTTTCCCTCAGTTTGACACTGGTGAGGCCAAAGCCAAAAGGTTGTGTCCAGTTCTGCCCTCTGCCCCTCCCCCTGCCACACACACTACAGAAAGAATGTAGATAAATCGGAGAGTCCTCTGGAGGGCATTGAAAATGATTAGGGGGTTAGAGTGTATGACTTATGAGGAGAGGCTGAGGGAACTGAGCTTATTTAGTCTGCAGAAGAAAAGAATGAGGGGGGTTTGATTGTAGCCTTCAACTACCTGAAAGTGTGCATGTGTGTGGTGGGGGGAGGCGGGGAGAAGGGGCTGGTTCCAAAGAAGACGGAGGTAGGCTGTCCTCAGTGACGGAAGATCACAAAACAAGAAACAATGGTTTTAAGTAGGAGTGAGGGAGGTCCAGGTTGGATGTTTGGAAAAAAACTACATCACTAGGACAGTGGTGCAGCACTAGAAGGGGTTACCTAGGAAAGGGGTGGAATCTTCAGCCTTAGACTTGACAAAGCTCTTGCTGGGATGATTAGATAGGGTTGGTCTGGCTTTGAGCAGGGGGCTGGACTAGATGATCTCCTAAGGTCCCTTCCAACCTAATCTTCTTTGATTATTCCTTGTACTTTGGCAGATGTGGCCTCAAGGAACACCCCAAATGCATCGGCAAAGCATCTCTGCCAGATAAGGAAGAGCCTAAGATAGAGGCAGCCCTGTTTGCAGAACTTCCAGTCAGCCATTCTGTTGAGAGAGGGCCAGGCCTTCTGGCTACTCTCTGTTGACAGAGCAGATTGCTCTTTTGATCTGCTTTTATATGTAGATGCAATCTGTCCACAGAAATTTTGTGGGGAACTCTCTTCCAATAGTGACTTCTGTCAACAGAGGCTTCTTGTGTAGATGTAGCCACACCATACAATCATTTTAATCATTTGTTTATTGGAGAGAAAGGCCCCAGATTTCACCCGTGCTTCATAAGAAAACTACATGGAATGTAACATTTCAGCACCAATTACAGATATATGCATTATCTTTTTCAAAGTATTGCAAAATCAGCAGCTAAGCAGTCTTCCTCAGCACTTCAATCCTGAGCAAACCTTTCACCCATAGCATCATAAAGACTATGCAAAGTATGACATGCAGTTATGACGAGGGGAATATTATTCTACCTGAGGTTTATCTGTCCATAAAGGCAGCACCAGTGGAACTTTAATCTGCTACAGGCAGGTTCCACTGTCATCTAGTAACTACTCAGCATGTTGTTGAACTGCTCCTTACTGCTGTCCAGGTTTCCTGTCTAAGTTTCCATAAGCCATGGTTATAAAGAGTAGGTGGGATCTCCGAGGAGTACTATGAGCATTTCAATATTTCCCCTGTAATCTTCTGGTCTGGAAAAATAGTCCCCATCATAGCCCTAAAAAGGCTGACATTCCTGAAGATGAGTCCGTCATGCATCTTCCCCAACTATGCCACACTGATGTCAGTGAAATGCCCAGAGTGATCCACAAGCACCTGTGACAGCATGGAGATGGTTTTGTCTCATAAAAGTACAGTACTGCAATCCTTTATCATGAAAGAGCAACTTACAAAATATATAATCTTTTCTTTTTTTAGGTAACTGCATGAAACACCAAAACAATGTGAAACTTTAGAGCCTATAAGTGCACTCAGTCCTATTTCTTCCATTAATTGCTTAGGCAAGTAAGTTTGCTTGCATTTTATGGAAGACAATGCTGCCTGCTTCTTGCATTGTCACCCAGAAGTGAGAACCGGCATTCACATGGCACTGTTGACTTCAGCACTGCAAGGTATTTACATGCCAGATGCGCTAAACATTCAAACACTCCTTCATGCTTCAACTTGTGGATTGCACTTTTGCTTACCTTGTTTACAGTGCACATATTTGTAGAGACCTGAAGGCAGATACTTAAAAGATGGGATATACCTGGTCAGCATTGGAGAAGATCACCCAGGACAGGAGACACTGGTGAGTGATCATCAAAGGCCTATGCTCCAACACATAGAAGAGAAAGGCTTACTACTACTACTTTTATGAGGTAAACTAAAAATCAAAATCACTATTTATTTTTATCTTTTTTGAATGGTGAAAATAGCAGGCTAATAGTAAGGTAAAGTGAACACTATGCACTCTGTATTCTGTGTTGTGTAACAGAAATAATTACATTTGAAAATGTAAAAAAAAATTCCAAAGTACTTATAATAAACATAAATTGGCATTCCATTCTTGACAGCAAGATTAAAACAGCATTTAATTGCAATTACTTTTTACAATCAAATTAATTTGTTTTGAGTTAATTGCTTGACTTAACTGTGATATATTGACAGCCCTAATAATAAGTCCAATGGTGTTATGAGGCTTCATTTGTATTTTTTAGACAGACCTGGAAGTGCAAAGGACTGTTATTTTGAGTGTACCGACTTCTAATTATATTACTCTTAACATGGTTGCATTCAAGATACAGATTACTGCTGTCTAGGTAACAGTTTTGTAAACATGTATGTGTTTTTATGAAACCTATATAGTGCTACTTTTCCCTGGTAAGTAGGAGGCAACAAAATTAAAGTCAGATCTCCTTTATACCATTATAAATATAAAGTCACTCCACTGAAGTCAATGGAGTTGTTCCAGGTTTATATCATTTTAACTGAGAAATTCATTTTTACCATAGCCTGGCCGAGGCAAAATGTTGAAGTGAGATGAGGACTAGTTATCTCTGAGAAATGTATCAGGTACAATATGAGTCAAATGATTTTTTGAGTCTGTACATCAGTTAGTCATGTACAATAATAGTGCAGAGATAAAGATTTATGAATGAATTTTAAAATAATCAGGACATTTGCATAGTAGCCATTAAAAATGTCTAGATCCTCCAAGTCTTCTTTACATTGGTCCAGATGTTTAGCTGGCCCAAAATAATGTAGCTCCACGAACTTCCATGGAGCTCTGAACCGTGGAGTTTCTGACACTTTTCCTGCAATGGAAATTCCATATGCAAATAGGTCAAAGATCTGGCTCATAATTCAAAATGTTTATTTCCACATCAAGCTAAAAGCTTGCCAGCACACCGTACAATTAAGGTTAAGATTTTGTCACAGTTATTTATAGCAAAAGGCATGGACAGGTCATGGGCAGTAAACAAAAATTCATGGAAGCCTATGATTTGTTTGAGACCTTTGCTAAAAATAGTGAGAGAGGAAATTCAGGGGGCTGACCTTTTAGAGGGACTGAAGCCAAAGCCCCACAGCAGGTGGTGGTGAGGGGACAGAACAAGAGGGGAAGACTGTCACACAGTGGGTGTGGGGGAAGCTCCAATCCCCACTGCATTGCAGGGGCTGACAGCTCCCAGTGCTGTCACTGGGGCTGCCTGCCACAGCCATGGGAACTGACACATCCAACCGACAACTCCAACTCCCACCACTGCTGCAGGGGCTGACAGCCCCATCCCTCCTGCTGCTGCTGAGAATGACAGCTCCATCCCCTGCCACAGACACTTCCGTATTGGCTGAAGCTGAAGAAGTCATGGACGTTTGTTACAGCATGGCCTCTGACGTCTGAGACTAAGCTGTACCCTTACATATGATTTAAGTCTGTAAGGATGTGCTTATTGGCAACTCAGCAGAATAGCAATTGAACTCAGCCTTACAAAAGTATGGACATTTTCCAGCTTCCCCACAAATGCTGCTTACCTGCCCTTTACCCGAAGATTGATACTGGTAATCTAATGGTATTTTACATGCCTATTTAAAAAGTGCTCACCTCAGGCCAGTGGATAAACAGTTTTGTAAAAATTGCATAACTCAAAACACATAGACAAAACAAATACCAAGCTTGTCATGCAGGTCAAAGAATCAATTACAGATACTGGAAATGGAAGATGGAAATTACCACTTGTAGTAGTGAAAGCAGAGTAAACAGAGATCTCCTCCACATTGCGCTAAACATGGTACTAACCTAAAATGAAAAGACATGCCCAGTCCCAAACGAGTGTATAAGCTGACTGTAAAATGAGATAGAACAGATGGATAAGGCTAACAGGTGAGGGGAGCAAAAGGTAACTGAGGCAGTTAAAATTAGTGTAATAAACTGTGGCCGCTTGCGATTCCTTGACTTTGTCAGATGCATTATAGGCATCATTTGTATTCATTATTGTTTTCATCATGTCAGTCCCAGGATATTACATATTAGCTTCACATGTAAGGGAAGTTACAACCTAGGCTTCCCTTTATAAATAGAGTCTTAGAAGTTACGTACAAAAAAGATATTTTGCAATCCGCCCCGCACACGCAATATGTATTAATTGTAATCAGTTTCATAGCAGCCATAATTCCAAATTTGGTGCCAATGAATAGATGCTTTACTTTCAAGAAAGCAGATTGCAGAGGTTCCTCTGGAGACCTTGATAAAAGAACTGACTTACATCAATACAACTGCAGAGAATTATGATCTTTTTGTGAAAGCATTGCACAATACCTCCAAGAGATATATACATCAAGTATTCAGAAGTGAGCACATACCAGGGTTCAGTCCCACACTTCCAGAATATAAAAAATAACAAACATTCCAAAGATATCCTTTCTGCAATGACACTGTAGTCTCAAGGACAGCCCTAATTAGCAAGCTCCACGAAGAAAGGTGATGGAGGTGGTAAGAATTGATCAAGAGGATAGACATGACACACACTAGTAGGAAAGCATGGTTGACAATTTATAAGATGAATAATGACATGAAGAGAGTAGAGCAACACCACAGCATCCTTGCAAACCAGGTGGCACACCAGCTTCTGCTCAGTAGGAAAGCTTTGAATAAGCAGCCTAAAATACTGATCAGACAGCAAACTGATCTGGAAGAAACTCATTTCAATGCATGATATATAATTGTTGAACTCAGTGCCAGAATAAGTTACTTTGAAGAATGATAAAATGACATACACACAGAGCAGATTAGGCACTTTGATACAAGCACCAGTTTATGGGTATTATGCTTTTTCAAAAATTGCTTATCAATGCTTAAAATACCTAAATTATGGGGATAAGCCCATGTAATAGCTCTGTAGAAGCCAGGGAGGACTACCACTGACCTAAACAACTTTAGATGAATAAAGGATGAATCTCTTTATTATGTCACCCTTGGGACCTGACCAGTGCTGAATGAGAGGTCAATATTGTTTAGCAGATTACCAAATTTCCACTGCTTACTGGAGTCTTAGAAGACATTTTGGGGTAAATACAGCTAAATAACAGCACAGAACACTGAGAGCCAGGACTGATGGCTGCAAAGAAATTTTATGAAACCATGAGGAAACTTGTCCACAGCTTTGATAAGTGGTCATCTGGCTAACTAAAATAATTTTGGATTACAGATGTTTCCAGACAAGAGAGTTTCGAATTATAGAGGCTCAACCTACATACGTCACTCACCTCTGTAAACATTATAAACACCTCATGCTCAGTAACCACCCCTCTGATACTGAACAACAAACACCAGAGCTAACGGATTTAGCTGGAATGTGTTTTAGTGACCAAATATTAAGTATTACCCAACATACAGAAGTTGGATTTAGAAGAAGGATGATAACAGGTCCTGTGCTCATAGGTCTATCAGCAGCATAGGATACCAAACCCAAAATCTGCTTCCCCAAGTCCCAAATATGATTCATGACTGCTGCCTCGTGCAGCTCATCTGACCTCTTCCTGAGAAAAACTTGTTTTACATAGAATTTAACAAGAAATGGAGCCTCTGGAGAGGAAGAAAAACAAACAGTGAGCTAGCCCTATCTCCTTCAACATATATACCAATGACCAGAATAAGATGAGGAACTTCATATATGTCAAAGATCTATGAATCCTGTCATAGGTGAAGGACTTTGCTACTGTTGAGAACCGACTGACATATGCACTGAGCAAACGCTTAGCTTACTACAATAATAACCAACTTCATAACAACCCAGCCAAGATACGTGTGATGGCCTTTCATGCATACTAAAACAAGCAGTCCTGTGGCACCTTAAAGATTAAAAATTTCATTTAAATGAATTTGTTGCAATGTGTTAGTTTCTAAAGTGCAACAGGGCTGCTTGTCTTTTCTTAATTTACAGATTAACATGGCTGCCCCTCTGAGACTATTTACCTTTCATTTGCACTGTTGAGAAGCCAAGCAGAAGCTAAGCAATCTCATAAGAGCACAGGAACAGCCATTCTGGGCCAGACCAAAGGTCCTTCTAACCCAGTCTTCTGACAGTGGCCAGTGCCAGGTATTCCAGACAATTTAACAGAACAAGTAATCCTTAAGTGATCCCTCCCCTGTCACCCGTCCCTAGCTTCTCACAAACAGAGGTGAGGGACATCATCTGTGCCCATCCTGCCTAATCGTTATTGATGGATTTATCCTCCATGAATTAATCTAGCTCCTTTTGATCCCTGTTAAAGCCCTTCTCCTCACAACATCCTCTGGCAAGGAGTGCCTCAGGTTGACTGAGCATTGCAGGAGGAAATACTTTATTTTGTTTATTTTAAACCTTATACACATTAATTGCATTTGGTGTCCTCTAGTCCCTGTGTTATGAATAATTTTCCTTATGTACGTACACTTACTCTCCTCTTTTCTAAGCTGAAATGCCCCGTCTTTTTAATCTCTCCTCATACAGTACCCATTCCAAACTCCTAATAATTTTGTTGCCCTTCTGAACCTTTTTCCAAAGCCAATGTATCTTTTCTGAGATGAGGCAACCACATCTGCACAAAGTATTAAAGATGTGGGAGTATCATGGATTTATGTAGAGGCAATAAAATATTCTCTGTCATTTTTTCTATCCCTCCTTTAAGGATTTCTAACATTCTGTTTGTTTTCTGACTGCTGCTGCACATTGAGTGGTTGATTTCAGGGAGCTATTCACAATGACTCTGTCTCGAGCGGTAATAGCTTAATTAGTCCCCATTATTTTCTACATATATTTAGGATTATGTTTTCCAATAAGCATTACTTTGCATTTATCTACATTAAAATTAATCTGCCATTTTGTTGCTAGTTTTGTGTGAGGTGATGGAATCCCACTGGTTAATCACCCAAACTTTGTGTGGCTGGTGGTGACATTGTGGCTATGTCTACACTAGCCCCAAACTTTGAAATGGCCATACAAATGGCCATTTCGAAGTTTACTAATGAAGCGCTGAAATACATATTCAGTGACTCATTAGCATGCGGGCGGCCGCGGCACTTTGAAATTGACACGGCTTGTCGCCGCGCAGCTCATCCAGACGGGGCTCCTTTTCGAAAGGACCCTGCCTACTTCGAAGTCCCCTTATTATGGGAATAGTGAACTTTGGGGCTAGTGTAGACACGGCCTGTATGAAACATTTTCCTTCAAAGCACATGCAGAGGAGATAAAAGGGCACATTAGTGCCCACAACACCATGCTCCAAGGATACGTCTACACTTGCATTCCTCTTTCAAAAGAGGTATGCAAATGAGGCAAATCAAAAATGCAAATGAGGAATACATTTGCATGTTTGGCATCTCATTTACATATTCTAATTTTGAAAGACTTTCTTTTGAAAGAAGGAAGCCAGTGTAGACACTGCTCTTTCAAAACTAATCCCCATTTTCGAAAAAATCTTTCTTCCCATTAAATAAAGGGAAGAAGGATTAACCATTGTTGTCTCTGCTCCAGGGCTAGAAGGATTTGCACATGTGCTACCATCGTACTGAAAAGCTTGTGTACCTTTCATTGCTTTTTCTCCTCTCTGCCCACAGTGCTAGGAAAAGAGACATCTGCTATTTTGGTTTTGGTCAGAAGTACGTGGAAGACATCAAGGCTTGATCCTGTTCCATTGGATTGAATGTGGATTTTGCCATTGACCATTGTCATCCCATTCATAGGGAGTCATTTGGCTGCCACTGTTACTGTCCTATGGACTGAATGGTTTCCCATACTGAGATTATCCAGTGGGGCCAAGGCTGTCCTGGGGGATTATTGTGGTCCCCCTGCACTATCCACTTCAGGCTTACTTAATAAAAATGATTAAAGGACAAAAAGCACAAAAATAATCATTTTGACTATTTTCCTGATAGATCTGTTATGAAATATAAACCATTACTTCACAGGGTGCTTGGATGATTCAAAGCTTTACAAGTAACAGTAGAATGTAAGTTTGATGATGGTAAAACATTTAAACTGAATAAGACGTCAAGCACATTCCTTTTGGGCTAGTCATAAAAAACAGATCAAAAGGAAATTCTACAAGGACTGATAGCTAAATGTTAATATCACACTCAATTTATTTGCATGGAGGGCAGCATTATTTTAAAGCTCTCTGTTAGTGGTATAATTTATCGAGAGCAGTGCAACAACATTTATGGAGAGAGGGACAGCATAACACTTGATGCTGGCTGGGCTTGAGTAATAATGAAAAATAAGGAGAGCTGAAGAATCTCTATGGGATTTGCACATAGCCTGTGTAAGAGCACATGGAACTTAATGCAGTTGAAAGGCCCTACTTCAGAAGAAGAGAAGTACTCCTTTTTGCTAAGCCGTGCTCCCTGTAGGTTGTCTGCTTGTGCAGCCACTCAGCAGAAATACAAATGGCACCCCACTGATGAGCAGAAAGCCCCTGCTAGGTTTTGTGTTTCTATTGATGATCCACATTCCCACATCTCAGTGTTCATAAAAATTTATTCTGTACACGGATGGAAAAAATAAGAGAGAAAACTATGTGTAAGGCTATTGCAATTCTACAAGTATTACATTTTCCTGTGAATAACTGTGTAGCTCCTTGATGATTGGGTTTGGTCTGATAGTGCTTTTACATTAATACTCGTAACAGCTGCTCTGCACAAATTTGTAAATGTTTCTCCCTTGCAATAACGCTGCAACAGATAACCTGATTTCAAATTAATCCAGTGATAAAAGTGCCTAGAATGATCATTCATGTGACTCAAAGGGTGGCTGCTGGGTACTGAGGTGTAAAATGGTTACCAGAGCTCAAAAGCACAAAATGAGCCAGAGTCTGCACTAAGCCATTCTCTTGAAATACTCAGAAAGCAGACAGATTCACATGATGATACTGTGCACAGCATTTGGACATCATATGTAACACAGAGAAGAATTTTTCATATACATGATCATCAGCTTCACCCTCAGTGGGGTTGGGAGGGGCAATTGCCCTGGGGCCCATCATGTCAGACACAGCAGTGACAGCAGCCAGAGCCTTGGGCCCTTTTATTGCCACTGGAATCCTGCCCTGTGCACTCTGGGTAGCTCTGAGTGCTGCCTGGGTGGAAGTGGGTGGGGATAGGAGAAGCCAGGCAAGGTGCATTGCAGGCAGCCCTGAAGGCTGGTTGTACACACCTGTGCTTTCCTGAGGCTCCACCCCTTCTGGGAGCACCGTGCCACCCCCCACACCTTGCCTTGGCAATTGTGTTGGCCCACTCGGATGGAGTAGCTCCATTGATATCAACACAGCCATACTGATTTACTCTAGCAGAAAATTGGCCTGCAGTGATTTTGGCCAATAGTGATTTTGCTCTTTTTTTTTTAAGCGGCCGGTGTGTAACTTTGGTTCTAACAGTGCCAGGAGTCGTTTCAGGACAGAGTTCCAGCACTTCCTGGGGGAAACCAGATTAACTGAGCATACGCCATTTCAGAGCTTGCATCCTGAATTCATGTACTAGACAGCAAATGGGGCTCAGGTAGGCAGAAACATCCCGACAAATAGCACCAGGAGAACAGTTTCTATCACACTCTTTTGAAGCTGAATCAAGCCAACTCCACTTATGTTGGGCCAAACCGAACCTTTTAGGTTCTTTGTTTTGGCACCTAGTCATTAGCTCAATACAAAATTCTGTTAAGTTCAAGTACAAAGAAATTGACCAATAATGTCAAATCCTTGAAGCAACACAGGGGGCAGTAAACCAGCACCAGAATAGCTAATTATTTAGGGACTTTTATTCTTTAGGATAGTTTCAAATCTCAAAGTACTTTGGTAGACATTACACGCTCTAACTCTTAACACCTATGTGAGATAGACATTTTATTAGACCTATTTTACAGCTGAGGCAGCACACATATAATATTACAGATGCAAGCAAAATCTGAAGGAATGCTTAATTTGTGGTCCTGCACCAGCTATGTTTGTATGAAACGCTGGCATAGCTAAAATATATTTATCAATGTTTGTAATTTTGTGGAAATACAGAAAAATAGGACTTGTTTCAAGGAAAAGGGCTCACAGTTTTCTGAAAGAACCATGTTAATCAGGGGCTTGACTTTCAGAGCTCAATGAAGGGGAGAAGAAAGGTTATTTTTACTAGGTGGTTGTAGAACTTCCATTGCCTGGATTGGTTTGGCCTGTTCCCCCACACCACCACCTCCCTACCCCACACTAAGTAGGCATCACTAAGGGTTTCTTCCTTAGGTTAAGTGTGTTGGGTTTATGTTTCTTCTATCCTTCTTGCTAAGAGCTGAAATCACCAGGAGCTGGAATCATTGAAACTCATGGGTTGAAGTCACAGCCAGGAGGTAGATGGCAAAGGAGGATGACTGACAGCCAGCAGGCTGGAGACAGATAGATGCAGTCAGAGGCCAGCAGGGCAGCAGTGGAGCAGTGCAATGAATGGCCAGCAAGGCACAGGCAGATAGCAGCGAGCAGGCAGATGGTGAGTGGTCAGTGGCATTAGTAAGATGCCTCTTTACCTCCCTGCCATCACTTCCCATCCTGAATGAACTCTGCAGTTGCGTCTCTGAGTTCTGGGTCTGCTCTCACCAAGGGCAGCAACTGTGGCTGGGGTGCAGAGAATGGTTGGGAATGTGAGGGCACATGTATATTGCTGGATTTAAGGACCTGAGACAGGAAGGATACTACCCAACTTACTTGGAGTGGGACTTTTACTCAAGGTTTATGTTATGAACCCTGTTTCTGGTGTTTTCCCAAATTAATGCTAAGTTACTTCCCTGCCCTTTAATAAAAGTTTCTTTTCTACACGCAGATTCTGTACGTGTGAATGGGGAAGTATTGCCTCTCAGAGGCACCCAGAGGTGATATGTGAAGTTCTAGGTTACTGCGTGAGTACATAAGAACATAAGAATGGCCATACTGGGTCAGACCAAAGGCCCATCCAGCCCAGTATCCTGTCTGCTGACAGTGGCCAGTGCCAGTCGCCCCAGAGGAGATGAACTGAAGACAATGATCAAGTGATTTGTCTCCTGCCATCTGTCTCCAGCCTTTGACTAAGGCTAGGGGCACCATACTTTACCCTTGGCTAATAGCCATTTATGGACCTAACCTCCAAAAATTTATCAAGCTCTATTTTAAACTCTGTTAGAGTGCTGGCCTTCACAGCCTCCTCCGGCAAGGAGTTCCTCAGGTTGACTGTGTGCTGTGTGAAGAAAAATTTTCTTTTATTAGTTTTGAACCAACTACCCATTAATTTCATTTGAGCCGTGTCTACACGTGCACACTACTTCGAAGTAGCAGCACTAACTTCGAAATAGCGCCCGTCACGGCTACACGTGTTGGGCGCTATTTCGATGTTAACATCGACGTTAGGCGGCGAGACGTCGAAGCCGCTAACCCCATGAGGGGATGGGAATAGCGCCCTACTTTGAAGTTGAACTTCGAAGTAGGGCACGTGTAGACGATCCGCGTCCCGCAACATCGAAATAGCGGGGTCTGCCATGGTGGCCATCAGCTGAGGGGTTGAGAGACGCTCTCTCTCCAGCCCCTGCGGGGCTCTATGGTCACTGTGTGCAGCAGCCCTTAGCCCAGGACCTCTGGCTGCTGCTGCTGCAGCTGGGGATCCATGCTACATGCACAGGGTCTGCAACTAGTTGTCGGCTCTGTGGATCTTGTGTTGTTTAGTGCAACTGTGTGTGGGAGGGGCCCTTTAAGGGAGCGGCTTGCTGTTGAGTCCGCCCTGTGATCCTGTCTGCAGCTGTGCCTGGCACCCTTATTTCGATGTGTGCTACTTTGGCGTGCAGATGTTCCCTCGCAGCGCCTATTTCAATGTGGTGCTGCACAACGTTGATGTTGAACGTCAACGTTGCCAGCCCTGGAGGACGTGTAGAAGTTATTCATCGAAATAGCCTATTTCGATGTTGCTACATCGAAATAAGCTACTTCAATGTAGGCTTCGTGTGTAGATGTAGCCTTGGTGTCCTCTAGTTCTTACATTATGGGAACAAGTACATAACTTTTCAATATTCACTTTCTCCACAGCATTCATGATTTTATATACCTCTATCATATCGCCCCTCAATTTCCTTTTTTCTAGACTGAAAAGTCACGGTCTCTTTAGCCCCTCCTCATATGGGACCCTTTCCAAACCCTTGATCATTTTAGTTGCCCTTTTCTGAACTTTTTCCAATGCCAGTATATCTTTTCTGAGGTGAGGAGACCACATCTGCATGCAGCACTCAAGATGTAGGCGTACCATAGTTTTCTACAGGGGAAGTATGATATTCTTGGTCTTATTCTCTATCCCTTTTTTAATAATTCCTAACATCCTATTTGCTTTACTGACTGCCGCTGCACACTGCGTGGATGTTTTCAGAGAACTATCCACTATAATTCCAAGATCCCTTTCCTGATCTGTTGTAGCTAAATTTGCCCCCATCACATTGTATGTATAATTGGGGTTATTTTTCCCAATGTGCATTATTTTACACTTACCCACATGAAATTTCATTTGCCATTTTGCTGCCCAATCACTCAGTTTGCTGAGATCTTTTTGAAGTTCTTCACAATCTACTTTGGTTTTGACTATCCTGAACAGCTCAGTATCATCTACAAACTTTGCCACCTCACTGCTTACCCCTTTCTCTAGATTATGGATGAACAAGTTGAACAGGATTGGTCCCAGAACTGACCCTTGGGGAATACCAGTAGTTACCCCCCTCCATTGTGAAAATTTACCATTTATTCCAACCCTTTGTTTCCTGTCTTTTAACTAGTTTCCAATCCATGAAAGGATCTTTCCTCCTATCCCATGACCACCTAATTTACATAAGAGCCTTTGGTGAGGGACCTTGTCAAAGGCTTTCTGGAAATCTAAGTATATTATGTCCACTGGATCCCCCCGCCTGCATGTTTGTTAACCCCTTCAAAGAACTCTAATAGATTAGTAAAACATGACTTCCCTTTACAGAAACCATGCTGACTTTTGCCCAACAAATCATGTTCTTCTACGTGTCTGACAATTTTATTCTTTACTATTGTTTCTACTAATTTGCCTGGTACTGACATTAGACTTACCGGTCTGTAATTGCCAGGGTCTCCTCTAGAACCCTTTTTAAATATTGGCGTTATATTAGCTGTCTTCCAGTCATTGGGTACCGAAGCTGATTTAAAGGATAGGTTACAAACCACCATTAATAGCTCTGCAATTTCACATTTGAGTTCTTTCAGAACCCTTGGGTGAATGCCATCTGGTCCTGGAGACTTGTTACTGTTTAGCTTATCAATTAGTTCCAAAACCTCATCTACTGACACTTCAGTCTGGGACAGTTCCTCAGATTTGTCACCTACAAAGGACGGCTCAGATTTGGGAACCTCTGTAATACCCTCAGCCGTAAAGACTGAAGCAAAGAAATCATTCAGTTTCTTTGCAATGGCATTATCTTCCTTGATTGCTCCTTTTATATCTCTATCATCCAGGGGTCCCACTGTTTTTTTAGTGGGCTTTCTGCTTCTAATGTACTTAAAAAACATTTTACTATTGTTTTTTGAATTTATGGCTAACTGTTCGTCAAAATCTTTTTTGGCTTTTCTTATTACATTTTTACACTTAATTTGGCGGTGTTTATGTTCCTTTCTATTTTCCTTAATAGGATTTGACTTCCACTTTTTAAAGGATGCCTTTTTATCTCTCACTGCCTCTTTTACGTGGTTGTTAAGCCATGGTGGCTCTTTTTTAGGTCTCTTACTGTGTTTCTTAATTTGGGGTATACATTTAAGTTGGGCCTCTAATATGGTGTCCTTGAAAAGTTTCCATGCAGACTGCAGGGATTTTACTTTAGTTACTCTGCCTTTTAATTTCTGTTTAACTAACCTCCTCAGTTTTGTATAATTCCCCTTTTTGAAATTAAATGCCAGAGTGTTGGACTGTTGCAGTGTTCTTCCCAACACAGGAATATTAAACGTTAGTATATTATGGTCACTATTTCCAAGCGGTCCTGTAATAGTTACTTCTTGGACCACATCCTGCGTTCCAGTCAGTACTAGATCAAGAATTGACTCTCCCCTTGTGGGTTCCTGTACCAGCTGCTCCAAGAAGCAGTCATTTAAGGCATCGAGAAATTGTATCTCTGAATCCCGTCCTGAGGTGACATGTACCCAGTCAATATGGGGATAATTGAAATCCCCTATTATTACTGATTTTTTTTTATTTTGATAGCCTCTTTAATCTCCCTTAACATCTCGGCATCACTATCACTGTCCTGGTTAGGCGGTCGATAATATATTCCTAGTGCCATAGTCCTATTAGAGGAAGGAATTGCTATCCATAATGATTCTATGGAACAATTTGATTCATTTAGGATTTTTACTTCATTTGAGTCTATATTATCTTTCACATATAGTACCACTCCACCACCCGCACGACCCGTTCTGTCTTTCCGATATATTTTATATCCCGGTATGATTGTGTCCCACTGATTGTTCTCATTCCACCAGGTTTCTGTGATGCCTATTATGTCAATCTTCTCCTTTGATATGAGGTACTCTAGTTCAACCATCTCATTAGACAGACTTCTAGCACTTGTGTAAAAGCACTTTTAAAACCTACCACTATCTATATGTCTGCCCATCACTGATGCATTGGATTTTTTTTATATATATGACTGTTTCTCATCTGATCTGGCCCATACTTTACCATCTCCCATCTTCTCTTTCTGACTGAGTTATAGGGAATCTCTATCAATGGAGTCTCGTCTAAGAGAAGTCTCTGTCCAAGCCATGTGCTCCCCTGCACCAATCGGCTTTCCCCCATCTCTTAGTTTAAAAACTGCTCTATGACCTTTTTAATGTTTAATGACAGCAGTCTGGATCCACCTTGTTTTAGGTGGAGCCCATCGTTCCTGTATAGGCTCCCCCTACCCAATAAGTGTCCCCAGTTCCTAATAAATCTAAACCCTTCTTCCCTACACCGTCGTCTCATCCATGCATTGAAACTCTGAAGCTCTGCCTGTCTACCTGGCCCTCTGTGTGGAACTGGAAGCATTTCTGAGAGTGCCACCGTAGAGGTCCTGGATTTCAGTCTCCTTCCTAGCAACCTAAATTTGGCTTCCAGGACATCTCTCCTACCCTTCCCTATGTCACTGGTATCTACATGTGCCATGACCACCGACTCCTCCCCAGCACTGCATATAAGACTACCTAGATGCCTCGAAACATCCGCAACCTTCGCACCAGGCAGGCAAGTCACCATATGGTTCTCCTGGTCATCACAAACCCAACTATCTATATTTCTAATGATCGAATCCCCCACTACTAACACCTGCCTCTTCCTAACAACTGGTGTTTCCTCCCCCGCAGAGGTATCCTCGGTGCGAGAGGATAACATAGCACCCTCTGGAAGGAGGGTCCCAACTATGGGATGGTTTCCCTCTGCTCCCATTGACTGCTCTCCTTCCCTGAGCCTTTCATCCTCCTTAACAGCATCAGGGCTGTCTGACTGGAGGTGGGACAGCCCTACTATGTCCCAGAAAGCCTCATCAACATAGCTCTCTGCCTCCCTTAGCTTCTCCAGTTCAGCCACCCTGGCTTCCAAAGCCCGCACTCGGTCTCTGAGGGTCAGGAGCTCCTTGCGTCGAGTGCACACATACACCACCTGCCCACAGGGTAGGTAGTCATACATATTACACTCTACACAATAAACAGGATAGCCCCTGCTGTGCTGCTGGGCTTCTGCCTCCATTGCCTGCTCTGATTCAATTTAATTTAATTTAATTATATATGGGGATTTTAAGTAAATGCTTCAGATGTGGATTATTACAAAGATTTATGTTTAAGGGCAATAGGATAACTAGCTCCCCCTAAGCTCACCCTCTAAACTTCCCTCTCAAAACTCCCTCCTGTTAGCAATCACCCTGTTCGCAAGCACCCTGGTCACCTGCCAGCAGGGTTTATATGCTGTGGCTTTCCTGATAGCCCCTCCCTCTGACTACAGCTCAGCTCAGCCAATCAGCACACAGTGTTCCGATTCAAACCTAATCAAGGTTTACAGCTTCCAACTCCCACCCTGAGCACACAGCCTTTCAAACAAACAGACAGCTCAGCACTCCAAACAAACGGACAGACACAAGCCCAGAACCCCCAAACACAAAGGCTGCGTCTACACGTGCACGCTACTTCGAAGTAGCGGCAGTAACTTCGAAATAGCGCCCGTCACGTCTACACGTGTTGGGCGCTATTTCGAAGTTGAAATCGACGTTAGGCGGCGAGACGTCGAAGTCGCTAACCCCATGAGCGGATGGGAATAGCGCCCTACTTCGACGTTCAACATCGAAGTAGGGACGTGTAGACGATCCGCGTCCCGCAACATCGAAATAGCGGGGTCCTCCATGGCGGCCATCAGCTGGGGGGTTGAGAGATACTCTCTCTCCAGCCCTTGCGGGGCTCTGTGGTCACCGTGGGCAGCAGCCCTTAGCCCAGGGCTTCTGGCTGCTGCTGCTGCAGCTGGGGGTCCGTGCTGCATATACAGGGTCTGCAAGTAGTTGTTGGCTCTGTGTATCTTGCACTGTTTAATGAAAGTGTGTCTGGGAGGGGCCCTTTAAGGGAGCGACTTGCTGTTGAGTCCGCCCCGTGACCCTGTCTGCAGCTGTGCCTGGCTCCCTTATTTCGATGTGTGCTACTTTGGCGTGTAGACGTTCCCTCGCTGTGACTATTTCGATGTTGGGCTGAGCAACGTCGAAGTTGAACATCGACGTTGCCAGCCCTGGAGGACGTGTAGACGTTATTCATCGAAATAGCCTATTTCGATGTCGCAACATCGAAATAAGCTATTTCGAAGTTGGGTGCACGTGTAGACGTAGCCAAAGAGTCACACGCTACAGAGAGCCACTTACCCCAAGCTGCTGTGGTTTGCTTCCTACTTCTCCAAGACAGCCCTCTGAAAACTCCCTCCTGTTAGCAATCACCAGTTGCTCGAGCTAATTGCGTATTGGATGGATGGAGAAAAATCCCTAGATATTGAACTCAGCCCTGGCTTCACCTGGCGGAAGAGTTATATCTAGGAAGCCTTTGACCTATTATACCTTGTAGTTTGGATTGCAATAGCATTTATAGTCCAGTCATGTCTAATTATCAGCTAAGGTCTTATGGTTAAGACACTGGCCCACAACTTGGGTGATACTGATTCATTGCCTGGGTCTGCTTTATCTATCCTCCATAACTTGAATAAGTCACCTAAGATGACATTCCCACAACCCCCATAAAAGTCAACTGGAAATTATGTCATGAAATTCAGTGGCTAATCTTTCACCACACACCTCCCTGTGTTACAGTCCCCCAGCAATAAATTGGGAATAAAAAACAAATAGTTTCTTACTTCTTTGAGGTCTTGTGAGGCTAAACTTACAAACACTTGAGCAGCTGAAAGATCAAAAGGTGATGGGCGCCACATAAGTAGCTGGAGAAAATAATGTTTTGTTTTGTTTTTTTGTAGTAGGGAGTCTTTATGTACCATTAAAAGAATCAGAAGGAAGATAATTGCCTATTTCAAATGGGATAACAAAGCATTCATTGATCTTGTTCTGAGCATTATCTTTCAGCACAATGGCTCTGAAAGATCTTGCAGGTGTGTATGTTTGAATTATCCAGTAGTTCCAAAGCATAATTTGAAACCTTTTCAGTCTTGCATTTTACTCTGAACCTAATAGCCAAAAACTGTGAGTGCAAGATGCACTTGAAGGCTTTGAGGGGTTCTTTGGTGTAACATTGTATTCTACTGAATTAGTTCTATTGGGTTGAGCCGTAGTATCAATGCCTGCTAAAGGAATATCCTGTATCAATGAAATGTGGGGAAGTTATATATGCATTACAGTGCTGTTGATGCAGTTTCTCTGAAGGCGTGTCTACACTGCAGGTCTATGCCAGCTGACCTGACTTTGTGCTAATGGCAGTGGAGATTTAGGATAGGGTTGCAGCCTAAGCTCTGAGACCCTCACACTTAAACAGACTCTTAGGCCACACCCTCTGAGCCCAAGTCAGCTAGTACAGGCCAGCCAAGAGTTTTTAATTTGCAATGTAGACCTAGCCTAAGAAAGACTCAGAATATGCACTTGAGTATTTCTTGCTGACTGCCTCCAGTGTGAACTGAAAATAAAATGATCCCTCTGCCTGTGGAAACAAACTATTTCAGCTGTGAAGGGAGAGATTCACTGCCCTTATGGAAAGGTGCTTATAGACCCTGAAGTTTTTACATGGGTGATCTTCAAGTCAGCCTTCAAGAGGGAGTAATTTTTCTTTTCAATCATAAGACTAAAATGAAAGGCATCTCTTCTTCTGAAATAAAGGCTCCACTCACGGAGGCTACATCTACATTAGCATTCCTCTTTCGAAAGAGGCATGCAAATGACAAAAATCAAAATGCAAATGAGGTTCAAATTTACATATCTGGTACCTAATTTGCATATTCTTAATTCAAAAGAAGAAAAGCAGTGTAGATACAGCTCTTTCAAAAATAAGCCCCATCTTCAAAAGAACCCTTCTTCCTTTTTTTTTTTAAGGAAGAAGAGCTCTTTCAAAGATGGGATTTACTTTCAGAAAAGCCATCCAGCCCCCTCCTTTTTCCTCTTGTTTTATATTTTAGCTAACTTTTCCACTTGTTTATCACAGCTAAAAAAGAAGAAAAAAGGGTTCTTTCAAAGATGGAGATTACTTTGGAAAGATTTGTGTCTACACTGCTACACTGTAAATCAGCACCTCATTTGCATTTTTGATTCCCATTGTTGGTATGCCTGTTTGGAAAGAGGAATGCTAGTGTAGACACAGCCAGAATGTGTGACAATCTCCTGGATGTGAATTACCACAATCAATAACTTTACTTTCATTACAGAGAGCTTAATAAAGGTAACATCTCTGTAAGCCACTAGGACTTACATGTCTGAAATGCTAATTGATAACATATTGAAATCATAAATCGAAGAAAATACAAACACGGGGTTCAACAGACTTTAGTTTTGGGCACAGATCTAAAGAAGATGCATCTGAAACATTTTCTAGAAGCTTTGTATAAAATACGCCTTCCGGGTAAGGGCATTGTGTGGTTTCTGCTTCTTTCATCATGCCACAAAGGTAAAGCTGAAAGCCAACATTCAAATGAGGCTTAAAGTCGAAACACTATCTTTCTCCATTAGAGGGTGGTCCCTTCTCATCATAGTTGAATTCAACTGGCAGAAACAGAAGACCTGCTCTGCACTCAACTGTGTTGTATTTGACGTATGAATTGAGAAATGGCTAGAGCCTTTACGTTCAAACCTTTGCCTTCAAACTTAAAAATTAAAGGAAATTATTTACATGTTTATACACACAAACAAAATGTATCTTCATATAAGCACTCAATATATATGTGTGCATGCATGTAGGTATAAATCTATACACATGTACATACATGTATTTAGATGTAAATATATACATTCATATGTATGCAAACCCACATATTGTTTGTTTGTTTAAACAGTTGCATGCATCTGCATCACAAAAGCTGCTTTAAGGAGTTGAATTGTGTAATAGTTGCTGCAAAAGAGACAGAATTCACAGTGAATATATATTTGCTCTTCCATGGATACCACAACAACACATTCATTAAGTCTATCCTAGTGAAATGTTCATCCACATATACTATTTTTCAATGTACAGACAATAACAATGTTTTATAAAACTACAAAAACTTACATCAGTTGAATGTTAGGATTAAATATTCCAAAAAATGGGGAAATTCCAATATTCAATGTACCAGACCAAAAAAATCAGTATACTTCACTTTTATGTTAACATCAATTATGAAAGACTTCTGTATATAAAAAGATCACATTCAATTGTTCAAACAGTGCAATAAATTTTATATAGGAAAAAGGTTTTCATGCAGCATATTTTAAAGCTTACACTCATACCATCACAGACTACTCTGCCTATGCTGGAAAAAAGGAATCCAACCTTACTTACATGAACAACACAAAGTAAAAACTGTTTGTATGCAACATATACAAATTAAGTGTAACAACGAGAATTAGTGACACTTTATTGCTATACATAGTTCAGCTAGATTAACATCTACATTAGCTTAATAGTTAACTGCATTGTGTGTTTGTGTGCAAACTCCCTAAAATAAATAAATAAATGAAAAAGGACCTGGCTTGAATATTCTTGTAAATTTCAGAAAAATATCACTTTTGGGTTGAGACTGAGTGCAGAAACTATAGCACAATAGGTGAGTGCTTCAGAAAGACAGAAACATGTAATCGGTGGGTTATAGTGAAAAATATTTGGTGATGTTCCGGAAGAACCTCAGCCAAAATAGACTGATGTAGCTCCATTAAAGTCAGTTTATCCCAGCTGAGGCTCTGGTTTCTTGTCTTAGCAAGCTCCTGTTACAGAGTTTGATTCTATAAGGCACTAAACGTTTTGTTCAGCAATAGGAGTACAGCAAGACTAACAATGCTCATAATGTATATACACGAGGAAGCAAAATCAAATTATTTTTTCTGAGTCTAATATTACTTGATATTTTGTTCTGTACAGTCACAATTTCTGAAATCATGTCATTTTTGACCTGCTTATTGGCAAGATTTGCTCAGAGGCTCTATTCATTATTACATCATGCGTAGTTAGGACAGGAAATGTCAAAAAAGGAATTTTGGAAAAAAAAGAAAGCCTCTTTGGAAATAAGACCTATTCAGAATAGAAGGTGTTTTTACTGATCTCTCTGCTTTAAGATGCTATTATTAGGTCACATGTTAATACCAAAATGTATCCATGCATATGAAATATAATCTTTATCCACCAGCACACAGGTACACTACGTATACAAAACAAATATATATTTACTTTTCAAGTGGTCTAAGGTCAGGTTTTTGAGCTGCAGAAAAATTATTTCAGGTTCACTGCTCTCTCCTCAGATTTTAAAGGTGCAAGGCATCTGGGCTTGCTGTTTCTCCAATCCATCTGCCTGTTAGCCTTAGTGCTAACAAGATTGTACTTTAAAAGCAGCACAAGAACTTTTTTTCTTTTAGAATATGCATCAGAGCAGCAATAATGTTTGAAAAATACAGAGAAGCAGAGTACTTAGTACAATACAATTCATGTAGGTCAAGAGGAAAGCAAAGATATTATTAGAATAATGTTGTTGTCATCATGCATTGAAAGACTTAGGCAGCTGTCCTATGGATGAGGCTTAATACTCCTTCATTTCCCATTCAAGCCTACATCTCTCTCTCTCACACACACACACACACATGCCCCATCTTCACACAGTTCAGTTACATTTAAAAGTACCTGGAAAGCTTTATCATGCAGAGCTTGTGTTACACATTGTACATATGGTGTGAAGTTCACAGATGAGAAATGTGAGCGCCTAAAATAAATACTACATGAAACCTGAGATGTGTGAAGTCCCTTGAGAGTTCAGCAAATGAAATGCCTATCAGTCTCCACCATAGCAGACGCTCCCTACAATTGGCAGCTTCATGCTTCATTATGCATGGATCAGATATATAGGTATGGCCTCAGGCAAACTCTCTGGTATAATGGCAAAGTGCATGCTGGGGAAAGGCAAATGACTTTTGGCCATTAAAATGAAAGATGAGGGAAAGTGGGGTATGGGGTTGGTTAATCAAAAATATAAGGGAAACATTTACCCTTGAGTTTCCTCTTCACGAGTTATTTCTATGCACTTTTGTGTTTGGCAGATTTGCCAATTTTTTAAAGTGCAGTTATTCTTGTCTATCCAGCTGACACAGACAGAATAAAACAATAAGCATTCAACTTTGTTTCCCATAGAAACATAATTTTGAAGCGCTGCTATCTTTTGTTATACATGGAACTGACTTCGTGTATACAGCACAGGGTCAAGCAGGCAGACTTGCTGAAGTTTTACAAAAACTATTGAAAATCATTAAAACATACCATGCTTCCTTAAATGAATAAAAATGACCGCAAAGACATAAGTACCATGGGGAAGAAATTCATGGATACTCCCTGAGCTGGGAAAAAAAAAAAAAAATTACACACATACAATACTTTGTATCATTAAGTAAAATGAATGCAGCGAAGGCAGCAAATTCTCCTGATCCACAGCACAATGTTAAGAGGGTAAATCATTGCTGATGATCTCTTGTAAAACAATTGCTTAAAATGTTCGTGGGAACTACATTTCATTGTGCTTTGAGAACACTCTGATCCTGTGAGCTCAAGCAGTGCAGAGAAAAGAACTACTGAGCATTGGTCTATCCTCCTGAAAACCTTCCTTTCATCTTACAGAATACCCATTCTGTGATTTCAATCAAGATATAGATTGTCATTTTTTAAAAAATACCATTATCAGGTCATTTTCCTAGGAACAAACATGTCAGTTTTTCTAAGAGGTCACGTTTCCCCCCTTTGGTAACATACTGCAGAAGGACAGTATAAAATTTGTTTCTCATTCTGCAGCAAGTACCAACATAAAGCAAAGAAAATGTACAAAGCAGAGACATTTAAGAGGTTAAGTCATCAACAGATGTTAAAAAAAAACAAACCCCTTCCTCCCCACCAAAAAAGCTCACTAATGTCTCTCAGTGCTTTTTCTGTGTGTT
This sequence comes from Carettochelys insculpta, assembly GCF_033958435.1. Lineage (NCBI taxonomy): Eukaryota > Metazoa > Chordata > Testudines > Carettochelyidae > Carettochelys > Carettochelys insculpta. Next base: position 175,576,499 of record NC_134139.1, on the reverse strand, counting down.
CAGACAAGTTATGGTTAGGAATGTAAAACTCGCATTTAAAGAAAGTGCATCTGGTGGAGATTAAAAAGGATAAAGGGGAGAAATCAGTTTGATGTATACTTCAAAATGTGCTCATAATGTAGTTTGTTCTATTACTTGAAAAGAGGGTAACACTGTTATTTTATGTCTAGTTTTAATCCTATGCCTTTAATGTATCTTTTATTTGTTCCTATTTGAGGTGAATTGCCCCACTTCAAGCTTTACATCTAATTTGAGGATTTTGACTTAAGAGAGGTTTCCTTTGAATAATCGTCTGAAGTCATAGTTTATCCTCTGTTTTACCAGTCAATAAGTTGTAGTTAATATGTGATTTTCTGTAGTGGGGTGTTTCTCAAGGCTCTTCAGGAAAATCAAGAACATATGGTCAGTACTGAAGTTAACATTTCTTTGTTTTGGGGACAAGAGAGGGGTTTGGTTCCAGATCTACTGACCTATAAGCATAAATATAAAAAGTGACATTTGATTATGCAGCTACAAAGACCCCATCCCATCTCCTTATCAATCTCTCCAATCCAGACCTCCATCACCCAGTATTCTAAATGATAACAGAGAGGTAGCCGTGTTAGTCTGTACTCCAGCAAAACAAAACAAAGCATCAGAAATGTAGCATTTTAAAGACTAACAAAATTATTTATTCAGTGATGAGCTTTCAAGGGACAGACCCACTTCATCAGATCATCATCCTCTGATGATGTAGGTCTGTCCCACAAAAACTCATTAACAAATAAACCATTTTGTTAGTCTTTAAAGTGCCAAATTTCTGCTGTTTTGTTGTATTCTAAATGATATTATTTTTTCAGTCATTTTTGGAGTTTAAGCAGTCCTGAAAGTGAATTTTACTGTATAATTACCTCTGAGTCTGATTTTTGCATTCTGTCCATATCCTATAATATCACTCAAATCAATGGGGCTAGAAAACGACTTTGTTTGCTACATGGAAGATAGCAGGGCCATAGAAAGATAGAAGAACCTGAATAATTTTTACAGGGCACTTCAAAGGAGACCAGACCACAAAATGGTAAACTCCCATAGTAGGCACCTTCAGAAAACAAAAGCCTTTTCTAAGAGACAGCTGTCCGAAGTTTCCCGCAAACCCTGTCACTGCCTGAACCACACCTGGCTTAGGATTTTATTTCAAACTCAAGTGAACCTTATGAACTCATTTATGGTTTTACATCAAAGCTGTGAGGAAATTATGATTTTGTCTCACAGTAACTGTGTGTTTTTCGTCTCACAGTAACCGTGTGTTTTTCCCAGTCTGCTGTAGCCACCTGTTGCCTCTGATTCAGCCTGTAAGCTCTTCAGAGCAGGAACCATCTTTTGTTGTATGTTTGTACAGTGCCTAGCTCAGTCAAGCTCTGATCACTGAGTGAGAGGTCTAGGTACTTCTGCAATACAAATAAATAACAACAATAACATTTAATAATGGTTGGTGTAGAAGCAGAACAAGGTAACATTCAAATAAGTTTCTTTGTACCCTTAGAGGTCTATTAAGCTGTTTCTTATTTTAGCAGGTATACCTGTTCCTTCAGTGTCTTTTAGCTCATAAACCATATTTTGCAGCCCAATTTCCTTCCTAGTTCAAAGGGGTGCATTCGCCTCAAAGGGTTATGTATCTGGTTATACCAGGTTGAAAGTGGACCAATCGCTTTTGTTTTTGCAAATAATCATCAAAATCACATTTAATATACATTACACTCAAACAGAAAGAACTGCTGGCTTTTCCAAGCCGTGTTTTCTACCCAAGATTTACCTGACCTCTCAGAACTCTCAGGCTCCGTCCTCTCTGTCAAAGACACTGGTAATAGGGACTCTCCTGCTACCAGCAAAGCAAGGAGTAGCTGACTGGAGTGATCAGTACCAATGTTCCCTTTAATTGTTTCCAACAAAGTGCAGAATTAAAATTATGCACATTGAGGCACATGCGGATGTATGCCACCTGTAGAAACACACGCTAGCTGTGGCTGCTCACCTAATCAGCGGGGCAGCATTTGAATCTCTCCTGGATGGCTGCCCAAACTCTCGGCTTACAAGGAACACTAATCAGCACTACCATATAACCAGTAAGTTCTGGCTGCTTTTTGCTGCTCTGCAAAGTACAGCGGTCCCAACTGCTGTTGGCCTTGGATTGAAAACCCAAACTTGGGTACAAACCACAAATTCCCAGAATAGGCAAGTCTAACATTTTAACTACAGGCCTGAGGGAAACCAGTTGAAAGGGGGTGAGACAAGACTGGAGGAGAACTGGGTTTTACTTGTGCACTGCATAGCTAGAGCTACGTATAAAGCAGACTAAGCAATTGCTTAGGGCCCCAAGCACTTTAAAGGCCCCTCCCCTGCCCCGTGTGCTTTTTATTATCTATGTTGAGGGGGTGGGGAGGAATATTCCTGCTTTTGTCCCACAAAGCACTAGCACCACCTCTTCTACTTTGCAATCTCTCTCTAATATTATCCCTTTTCCTCTTTTAACCCTCTACTGTCCACAGGGAGGCAGCCCAGATCACTGCCTGCAGGACACACATTTCAGCTCAAGTCTCTCTATGTACACCACTTCCTTCCAGGTTCACTGGAATGGGGTGGGACAGGGGAGCCATTGCCACATCATTTTTATTGGCAGTAAGGACAAATGATGGAGGTAAGAGGAGGACAGGAGCCCACAGGAGTTAGGGCCTGGTAGAGGAGAAGGGGAGAGGTTTCATGGAAGCAGTGGCCTCAGAAGAAAGGTTGGGTGAGGGCAGAGCCTTGGGTAGAATGGGTAGTGTTACCATTTAGAAAAAGAGGACACCCTTGAGGGGGAGTGTATCTGTATCGGTATCTACCACCTCACATTGTATTAATGTGTTACAGTATATAGAGCACATTAATACATGAGCTGGTAGACATGGATACAAATACACTCCCTCACAGAAGTGTCTTCTTTTTTTGAAAGGTTAAATATGGTAAGTCTCGAAATGGGCAAGGTGGGGGCACAACCTCAGTCACAGGCAGGGAGGGGGGACCCCCACTTTTGGGGAGCTTCTGCTGCACCTGGTCCCCACTCTGAATGAGACAGTGACTAAAGCTGATAACAGAGGGAAGGCACAATGACATGTCAAGCAAAGCACCCACTTATTTTCCACCCTTCTCCCTCTTCCAAGTGTACATCCATCTACTAAGTGGTGGGTAGCATAGTGCTGGGGAAGGCTAAGCCTCCACAAACAGCCAGGCATGGTTGCTCCCTCTATCCCTCCAGCTTTAAGCACCACAACTCTTCCTTTGTGGCATGGCCCTGGCGCTTGGCCACAACACCTGGCCCCCTGACATGCTGGAGCTGGGGGCACAGGGCTGGGGCAGGGGCCAGTGGCCCCAGGAAGGATCTCTGGTCTCCAGGAGGAGGCACAGAAGAGCTAAGTCTTTGAGCAGAAGGGGTGGGGCTGGAGTCTAATTTCTCCAAGCCAGCAACCCATGCTGGTATTTGAAGCTTATTACCCTCATTGGCCATGTGCTGTAACAGAGCAGGCAGCACTGATGATGCCAGGATCTGGAGAGACGTCTGCCTATTACCCGTCTGATTTTGTTTTAACTTAGTGTTGCTTATTTCCTTGCCTCTGCTTACTTCTGTCCCATCTACTCTCTCTCACCTGTCCCTGCTGCCTATCAGATCTGCAAGGCCTTCCAAGGCCCTTCTGTCCCTGCCCGTCTTCTCACACTGCTGCTCCCTGCCACATTGTGAAGTTTGCATGGTAGGTTTCCAGGCAGCATTTGGTAAGTGCTGGTAAGTCCCTTTGCCATGGAGCCAGCAGCACACACATAATGGAGGAAAATCCTGGTGCTCAGATTGCCATTGGCTTGGGGCAAAGTGACATTTATATTTTGTTTCCCTTTGAAGACCTAACGTGCAGGCAGCAGAGTGAGATGAAGACGTGGCAGGGCAGGAATGATAACTGGAGCTGATCAGGCCTGTGCAAGATACTACAGGCAGTGAGAAAAAATGTCCCTAATATGGGACCCTCCTACTTCTGCCAGAGGCTTCAGGCTGGGATAGTGGTATACTGTAAAGCTTCTCGACCAGTAGGCATGCTGAAACTCTGAGTGTCTTCATACTCAGAGCTGCAACCCATGGAGCTGAGCAATTCTGGGCCACGTTACCCCCCGTACAATATATCTTGCCAACAAAGCTGCATTTGGGACAATTAAATTTGATTAAAGCTAATGTTAAATCATATAATACACAAGATAAGAAAAAAGCACCTGTACATCTGGGCATAGTGTTTAAAGCTTCCAAAAGCTGATTTGAAAGCGATACAATACCTATAGTACATAATCAACAATAACCCAAATTCACTGTCAAAACAAAAAGCAGTCAAGTAGCACTTTAAAGACTAGCAAAATAGTTTATTAGGTGAGCTTTTGTGGGACAGACCCACTTCTTCAGACCACAGCCAGACCAGAACAGACTCAATATTTAAGGCACAGAGAACCAAAAACAGTAAGCAAGGAGGACAAATCAGAGAAAGATAATCAAGGTGAGCAAATCAGAGAGTGGACGGGTGTGGGGGAAGATCAAGAATTAGATTGAGTTAAGTATGCAGACGAGCCCCTATAGTGACTCAGAAATTTCACATCACAATTTAAACCATGTGTTAACGTTCCGAATTTGAATGTAAATGTCAATTCGTCTGCTTCTCTTTCTACAAAGGAGCAATAATTTCTTTTCAGTAACACACATACCTTGAGGTCATTGACAGAATGGCCCATTCCATTAAAATGTTGACTAACTGGTTTGTGGATCTGGAGTGTTTTAATGTCTGTTTTGTGCCCGTTGACCCTTTGTCTAAGGGAGTTAGAAGTCTGTCCAATATACAAAGCATCTGGGCATTGTTGACACATGATGGCATATATGATGTTAGTAGAGGAGCGTGAGAAAGTGCCCGTGATTCTGTGAGTAACCTGGTTAGGTCCAGTGATGGTATTTCCAGAGAAGATATGTGGACAAAGCTGGCAGCGGGCTTTGTTGCAGGGAAAGGTTCCAGGACTGGTGTTCCTTCATTGACACTTCATCTCATCAATCCTGATATAGCAAAGTCTGATAATGTGCTCTAGGTAGATGCCCCTTGACCACCTGATAGCATCTGACTCCAGGAGTAGTGTCATCACCAGATCTAAATGCTGACTAATTCTGCACTGCCACAATACTCACTAGTTACAGCATGGTTCTAGCTCTCCGAATGATGATCGTACTCTCTGTGTTCTTCCCCTGGGCCCCCAGGACTCCCAGCTCCTGGCATTCCTTGTACCATGTCTAGTGGCAGCTGACACACTTCTCCAGTCGTCATGTAGCACTGTAGGTACAAGTCCAGAGAGAAGCAAACTCTGCCTCCCCTTACAAATTAGCCTTCCAGTGGGACACTCAAATAGGCGGTAACATCTTGGTTGGAGAAAGTCCTGGAGATTCACTTCCTGATAACATCCTGCATAGCAGAAAAATGAGGACGAGGAATCTGGTAACACCGGGCTTTTCAAGCAAATAAAGAAATTTAATGAGATCCAGAGGTTGAGAGCTGGAAACATTCATATTTGAAATGTATCAGAGAGGTAGCTCTGTTAGTCGATATCTACAAAAACAGCAAGAAGTCCTGTGGCATCTTACAGACTAACAGGTTTTCAGAGCATAAGCTTTTGTGGGCAAAGAGCCACTTCATCTGACAAAGTGAATCTTTGCCCATGAAAGCTTATGCTCCAAAAAATCTACTAGTCTATAAGATGCCACAGAACTTCTCTTTGCTTTTGCAGATTTGAAATAACGCAGAATTGAGGGTAATAAGTCACTGGAAAATTTTCCAGGCATTTCGGTGGTGTATTGATGATTGAACATTTTTAAATTAAGATTGGATATTTTTCTGCAAGACATGCTAGTTCAAGCGGGAATTAATTCAGAAAAGTCCTACAGCCTGTGTTATAGAGCAGTTCAGGGTGGGTAATCACAGTGCTCTCCTCTGGCCTGATGATCTCTGAATCTACGGAAAAGAACCCTTTCCATGGGACAGAGCTTGTGTCTTGTGTCTTTAGATCTCAAACAAGTTACAGCAAGACTTGAAACTACTCTCTGTGAAAGCCAGCTCACATGCCTTCTGCAGGTCCATGGCTTCCTGGCAAGCCCCATCTTTGACTTTGAGGAACCAGCCCCATCTGAGCATCCCCTGTAACCAAACAAGTAATTTCATTCACTTGACACCAATGACACCTTCTTGTAACAGGAGGTAAAAATATGCAGTTGCCACTCACCTGGCCATTACCAGCCCCCTCCTCCTCACGTCCTCCTCTTTTTTTTAATTTTTCTGTCATGCTGTTGCCTAGGGCCTGAGCAGCCATTGGTGCCTTGGCCAGTGATCAAGATGCAATCCAGTATGTACTTTTGGACACCATCTTCTCAGTACGTGTGGACATCTATTTCCTTCATCAATGCCAGGACACACTCAAGCTTCGAGGATGAATACCATTGTGCAGCAGGGTGCCTGAAGTGCCACCAGATCGCAGGAGATAAATTGGCATTGTGGAGTTAAGGCTGCTCCAGTTCTTAGAGTGGATCAGGAAGTACAGTGGTGAGAGACTTCCGGGTAGGAAGCCATTTTCTTACTTCCATATTCTCGATTCCCTCCACTTGCACAGCAAGTGGGAACCTTTATTTATTTTAAAATCAGGCATTTTAACTGGAATTTAAAAGATCTAAGAAACCTTTTTCTTGGTCCTAGATTTTGCAATAGCTTGATTTGGGAGCAGATTTTATTGAATACTATCCCTTTAAATGCTGTAAACATATTGCAAAATCATTCATTAACATAAGACTGGAATACAGTTTAAAAACACCATAGAGGTAATCTAAAATGCCTCTACAAATAACCACAGACAGGTAGGTATGTTAGTTGTATCTTCACAAACTTAAAAAAGGAATCATGTAGCATTTTAAAGACTAACACAATAATTTATTAGGTGATGAGCTTTTGTGAGGCAGACCTAATTCTTCACTTCTTCTTTAGGGCACTATTTCCAGATCTGAAGAAGTGGATCTGCCCCACAAAAGCTCATCACTTAATAAATCATTGTGTTAGTCTTTAAAGTGCTACATGACTGCTTTTTTGTCCTTCAAATAAGTAGTGTCAGACCTAAATAAATAAACAAAACCCCCTACCACAAATTATATTAACCTTTGTTTGTCTTAACCTGCATCTTTGCTGATAACATGTCCTAAATACATAACTTCGTGACACCAGTAAATAACGTCTGCATAAGTTAATATAAATAAAGGCCACCGCTCTGCAGAGGTCTAGATTCCTAGGGGAGAAAAACTGCATCTAGTTGACATATAGATGGTATTATTTGAGCATCTTCTCTTTCCTTGTAGATGCAGCAGCAGTTGTCATTAGGATACAATTTAAAATGTCCCTTTATAATGAATCAGTTTCTTGCTTCTTTTCAGACAGCATATCAAAATATTTTAAATGTTAATGTAAATCTTGCTTGAGTCACACTGACACATGTTCCAAAACAGCACAACAAGACATATTCTCAGCAAAGTGCAATGCTGTTAGGCTGTAGGTGCAAGATATAATTGGTGAGATTAAAAGAAAACAGAGTAAAAATTGCACCTTTCATAATGAGGAGTTGTTCTACTGTACAACTGACAAAGGTCTACCAGTGCAGCTGACACTAGCAAAAATGTCAAACCTCTGCTGGAAGAAAGTCGGTGCAGAATACTGCTTGTGCTACTCATTTACTAGCCTTGTTAAACCTCTCTCTGAAATGTCACATACACTTTATGTAATAAGACAACTTCTGCAGCAGAAGATAAACCTCCCCCTCTAGAACATAGCATGAAGAGAACTATGAAATTAGTGAAACAGACTAAAATGGTTTTCAGAGAAATCTGTGCTATCATGAAAGGTACAAGCTCTCTTTCCTGAAGCTGCCAAAAGAGATGTGTGAGAAAATATGCTTCTAGGTTTTTAAGCAGATTTTGTCTTTTTCTAGGATGTTACAACACTGCAACTGATCTTATTGTAAGTCTCAAGACCAAAGTAATGTGCATTGGCTTTTGGGAATTTAAGCAGAATGTAGCAGGGGATTTTTGTTTTCATGAAATGTTAAGGGTAGCATTGTCCACACCACATGAATTCATCTGACACACGAAAGTCTTGATATAATGCTTTACACTGCAACTGTCCTGGCAACTGAGCACAAAGCATTTGTTGTTCACATATGCTTAACTCTCCCTCCCGTTTCCACCACTGACCGAATAGCAAAAGTTTGCCATGGCAAACACTAGCATCGACAAAGCAAACATCATTCATACAGAGTGGAAATATTTTTTTTAACAGAAGTGCCTACAGTTTACACTGCCTGATTTTTTTGTGACATGACTGCGTCAACTCAGCTGCATTAAGAAGAGCTGTGTGGTGTAGACAAAGCCTTCTGTGCTACACTGACAGAGACTTTATAAAAGCCTAAGACAGATGGGTCATAGGTAAGCTGACTGATAGATTCTGTAAATATATATTCTTTCCTTGGCGTATTTCTTACTTTCCTGTGTAGAAGTAGTTCACTTCCAGGGATTGCAGGTAGTCCAGAGAGACCAAAGAAGATATTCTCTTAACTTAGATCTTTTGAGCTCCAATGGAGATGTTTTGCTAGGTTCTCTCCCAGAGCCTTCCCTTTGGGTGGAAAGGGCAATCCAAATTATATGTGGGAAGCAAGGTTATGTTAATGCGTCCCGCTGAAATCCCACAGGAGAATAAGTGGGGTTATTGTTTTGCAGAAAGCAGCTATTACCCCCAGCCCTTCCCTTTGCATTCCCTATTCACACCGCCAAGCCCAACTCTTGCTTCTGCTGCATAGAAGAAGGGTAGAATGATGCCAGAATATTAATAGTCCTTCCCTCTATACTTTGTAAGGTCTCCCAGCTCCACAAGGTTTTCACCCTCTTCCAAACAGGGTGTTTGCTATTCATTTGAAGAAATAAAACAAAATTAGACTGTATATGAGACATAGAACAAATGTGGGGAACATGGTTTAGAGGTGAGAAAGAGAGGGAAGCAGGACTACAGAGTTCTGCATTGGCTTTATCACAGGTTCATCTGAGTCAAAAAAGGAGTTAGGAAATGAATTTCTGCTTTAGGCACCTAAAATCCCAGAATCAGCTCCCCACAATTTTCACAAAATTGCTGCTCAGCAGCCTCTGTATCTTGTAAGTGCCTAAACTTGCTCAGCACTTAAATTTTCTCAGTAAAATGTCCTTGTTTTTGCCTATGAATCTGCCTCTGTGCACACACAGTGCAGTCCCACACCAGGAATCCCAATGAGTAAATGGCAGAGTGATTTAGGAACTGGGGAAAGGCTGCCTACCTTATCTGCATGGCTGAATCTTGTAAGTATGCTCAGACCTCACCTACTGGATCCGGCCTCTATAGGCCACAAAGAGACAGGGGAAAGGAGGAGGAAATCCGTGGGCTGCAGGTATAATAGCTAGGGATGGCATTACCTTTCCTGACACTGCCTCTGATCTGTGCCCATTCCCCGACAACCACACTACTGCCTCCGCTCTGCCTTGTACCTTTGAAGGTCCCTGCTGCCTACCATGTCCCTCCTTCTGAGGACAGGGCAGTGAGGAGTGATGTGTAGTGCCAGCAGTTTAAGGAGGCGCTGCCAGGTGTTGCTGGGGCCTGCTACGTAGTGTGTGTGGGGTGGGGGAAGGCTTCAGGGTAGGAGCTGCTGTCTGGGCCAGAACTGGTTCCAGCCTGGCACTTGGGTATGGGGGATGCCCCATGGCTTGTCCCAGTGCTGGGCCCAGCCTGACTCTGGTGGCACTGATGCTGGCACAGTGCATAGGGAAAGTGCTGGCTCAGCCAGTATTCAGGCCCGCCCAGCTGTAGTGTAGCTGTAGTCTTTGTGAATACATCCTTAATGACCTAATGCTTTAGTTTAAGTCAATGGTTCTCAAGGAGGGGTGCATATACCCTTGAGATAATGCAGAGGTCATTCTGGGGATATATCAACTCATCTAGATACCTGCCCAGTTTTACAACTGGCTACACAGAAAGCATGAGCAAAGGCAGTACAAACTGAAATTTCATTCAGACAATGGCTTCTTTATTCTGCTGTATGTGTTATACACAGATGCATAAATACTATATTTATATTCAAGCTGATTTAGTTCATAATTATATGGTAAACATTAGAAAAGTAAGCAATTGTTTCTATAACAGTATGGGGTGGCATGTATATCTTATTTTGTAAACCAGGAGCTTTAAAGTGAGGTGTAAATGGGCTGTTCAGCAAAAAATCAGAGTCCTTTAAAGAGTTCAGTAGTCTAGAAAGGGTGACAACCACTGGTTTAGGTTTCATATCATTATCAGGTGTGGTAGCAGCAACAAAGGGTCCTGTGGCACCTTATAGACTAACAGAAAAGTGCTGAGCATGAGCTTTCGTGAGCACAGACTCACTTCATCAGATGCTGGTCTTGGAAATCTGCAGGGCCAGGTATAAGTAAGCCAGAGCAAGGGTGGGGATAACAAGGTTAGCTCAGTCAGCAAGGGTGAGGCTTACTACCAGCAGTTGATCTGGAGGTGTGAACACCAAGGCAGGGGAAGCTGCTTTTGTATTTTGCCAGCCATTCACAGTCTTTATTTAAGCCTGAGCTGAGGGTGTCGAACTTTCAGGATTATTACAGAAGGTTAGGTCTATGTGTACGTTTCAATTCAGGATACTTTTTTTTAGAGCTTGTTTAATATTATAAAAAAAATTGTGAATATTTTGAGCCAAGTTCACCAAGAATCTCCAGCTACTTTGTATCCCTGTAACACTGAGAAGCAGTCATTAGCTTTATACACCTGGGCTGTGTCTACACGTGCCCCAAACTTCGAAATGGCCATGCAAATGGCCATTTCGAAGTTTACTAATGAAGCACTGAAATGCATATTCAGCGCTTCATTAGCATGTGGGCGGCAGCCGCGCTTCGAAATTGATGCTCCTTGCCGCCGCGCGGCGCGTCCAGACGGGGCTCCTTTTCGAAAGGATGCTGCCTACTTCGATGTCCCCTCTTCGAAGTAGGCGGCGTCCTTTCGAAAAGGAGCCCCGTCTGGACGCGCCGCGCGGCGGCAAGGAGCGTCAATTTCGAAGCGCGGCTGCCGCCCACATGCTAATGAAGCGCTGAATATGCATTTCAGCGCTTCATTAGTAAACTTCGAAATGGCCATTTGCATGGCCATTTCGAAGTTTGGGGCACGTGTAGACACAGCCCTGGACAGTTAAGGTGGGTTTGTGGTTTCCTTGCATCACCTGAATGACACAAAGCAGCCAGGGTGTAAGAGTGAGCCCAATGTTTGGCTCATATTAGGATCTCAGGTCAATTCTACCACAGTCACTTCCTTTAGTATTTGCAATTAATCTACTTGACTAACTAGAATAGCTGGGTAGATCCATGTTGGATATTCAAATAACAAATATTACCATGGAATACTTGGCAAATAATCCGCACACTGTTATTCCTTCACATTTTACACTGGATTACAGGAATAAATTCTCATTTTACTCTTACAGGATCGGTTTGTAAATGCATTGGAAATCAAAATTCTTTACATTATATAATTAGTAAATATTGTTCAATTAACTCTAATTTCTATACAGCGCATACAGTAAACTCTCAATTTAAGGGGGGAAGGGGTCTCTGTTAATGCCGAACATCCATGAAATCTGGCAGCTCCTCCAGCCTCGGCAGCGCCAGCCACACCTGAGGCCTGAGCTGTGGTGGTGGTCCCAGTTCCAGCACCTGTTATTTTCAAAGTCTATTAACATGGGGTCCATTCAATTGAGTGTTTACTATATTTTGTGTTTATTGGCTTCTGGACAGATCTAGAGGCAGGATTACTGTTGATCTTTACAAAGTCTCCTGATACTGAAATTGATGAGTACTCATGTATATATTTTAATGACACTGAAAAGGATACTTATTTTGGTCTAATAAGTACTGTCTTCAGGACTCCAGAGGCTTAGGGTGGGATCAGTTTTTGCATTTAAGTATCAATGCTAATGCTGCTAACACTGATTGCATTAAATGGCACATAAACATCTTTACTGCTTTATGCTCTTGGAAGACACAAAATTGTTCGATAAAGGATTACAGAATGCGGCTGCACTGCAGAATGCCAGGTTGCCAACAACATTCAGATGGCTTGTAGAAGGAAATTAATTTGCCTGTGCTGCCTCTACCTTTCCAGTAAGATACAGTATGTTGTTATGATATGTACAAGAGGTACTTTTATGACGTAGGATTGCAGAACTAAAACTCTGCAATTACAGATAACTATAGAAAGGTGGAAATACCTTCTCTAACCGGGTATTGAACACTTACTTTAGACAACATTATGGTCTCTGAAATGGCACCGATTAACAAAAAAAAACTAAGTGGGAAATATAAATTCCACTATACACTTCATTAAACTTACTCCTTCTGCACACGAAAGTCTGTAATTCCCCAAAGCTCCTATGCCGAGCACCACTGCCTGATGCGATCTACACTTCATGAGGATTGTCACATTGACTGAAGTTTTATCATTTTGGTTATATTTTGCAGCACTCAGCAAAAGTAAAAGGTCACTAAATGAGCTTAGTATAGACTAACAAGGCCAGATCCTATTCCCCACCTCTCAGTTCTGTATTTCTGATTTTCCACATTCCATTAGCACAAAGCAAGTGGAATACTAGCTGAAGCAGCAGGATGTCAGGGATTTCCCATTATGTAGAGGAATCCCTAGATGGGGTAGAGGCCATTTAGCCCCCAAGATGCGGGTGTGGGACAGAAAGATTGCACACAACCACATTTGCTTCCCAATCCACACCAAGAAAAGAAACCCAAGAGAAGATTCTGGGGCTGTCATTGTTGCGCTGTACTTTGCGTGGTCATTTACACAAGTGCAACGTAAAAGTGTAATGCTACAAGATCAGCAAGGTAGTGTTTCACATTCATGTTACACTTATTTTGCATTGGTAAAATCACTTCATTTATCATACATTAACAGCCTGTGACAAATCAGGTTCCTGGTCCCTTACTGATGGATTATCTTTTGGCACTCAATGGTATATATAGAGGCTAGGGACTCTACAAAATACAACAATATGTTTAGGATGTCCACCACTTACACAAGAACACAAGTCTTGTTAGGTTTCCTTTCCTGATAGAGAAAGTGACAGCAGCATGGGGATTATAATCTGAAACTCCCTGCAACAACAAAATATCAAGAAAGTAGCTGGATGATATTTCATATTGTTGGGGATGAGGTGGAAGTTCTGCATATTTTGTAACATAATTAAATATTCCTTTCTGCACATTATCCCAATCAGAAAAGTTATAATAAAATGCTTGGAAAGCTGACATACAAAACTTCAGATCCAATAACTTTACACACAGTCAGCACTATTTACTTCATGTGTGGGCCCACTGATTACTCTTAATGGTACTAGCTCAACGTGAGTACAATTTGGATGCTGGGAAGTGGGCAGGCTTTAGCCCACCCACTGCTAAGGCCCCTTCCCAGCCTAGTGGGAGCAGCTACTGGACTCAAGATCCAACTGATTTCTCAGTACAGCTAATGTGAAAACAGAGGACAGTAGTGCAGGTCACAGGTAAGGATGGCATAGTCTGGCCCACATGTCACCTGTCAACCTATTTGCTAGTACAGATCAGCTGTGCAGTTTTAGATTAAATCATAGAATCATAAAACCGTACAGCTGGAAGGGATCTCAGGAAATCATTGAGTCCAGCCCTCTGCCTAAAGCAGGATCAACCCCAACTAAATCGTTCCAGCCATGTCTATCTCAATCCGGGACTTAAAAATCTCTAGAGATGGAGATTCCACCACCTGTCTCGGTAACACATTAAAAGATCTCAGGCTTTTGTCAGAAGTTTACGTTATAAGACTGAGAGAGAGAGTCCTAAGTCAAAAAGTATGAGGCATTTTCAAAACATCTTTTTTTTACACGTAGTCCATCGTGCCCAACAATGACATCTTGAGCTTGCACAGGCTCATCAGTTGTGGATTTGCATGTGCCTGAGGAGACCAAGCTTTGAACCACATGGGTGTGCACAGTGGGGGCAGGGGAATTGTCCTGGCTCTGTTGGTGAGTCTGAGTCTGTTGCTTTCTTCCTCTCATGAGCACCAATGAGGCGCATGCATCGCTGCTCTTCAAAGTTGCTGGGATAGGCAATCCCCTATTTCACCACAGGTTTCAGACCTGCCAGCTACCCTCACCTGGTTTAGCGCGCCTGTCAAAGCAATTTATCAGGGTGTGGCTGCTGCATGCTACAGCTTCTTGGAGCCACAGGTGAGAGCTGGGTGCCAGGTGGGAACCAAAGGTGCTCAAACTGCCCCCAAAGAAACGTGACAAGTCCCCACACCAGAAGTGCTACCCCCTCCCTGGACACTGCACACACCCCTTTCAAAGCATTACCATTATATCAAAACAAGAAAACAGTCATGTAGCTCTTCAAAGACTTACAAGCAGGGAAGGGATCATTCAGTGTCTTGAGCATTGGCCTGCTAAACCGAGGGTTGTGAGTTCCTCCCTTGAGGAGGCCATTTAGGGATTGGGGCAAATAGATGGCAGGGATGGTGCTTAGTCCTGCCAAGAGAGCAGGAGACTGAACTAGATGATCTTCCAGTTCTAGGAGACATGCATCTCCAACAAAATAATTTATTAGGTGATGAGCTTTTGTGAGACAGACCTACTTCTTCAGATCTTTAAAGTGCTACATGACTGCTTTTTTTGTTTTGATAGAATACGAACTAACACAGCTACCTCTCTGTCACTATTACCATTATATGTGCTTGAGAAGCAGCATTTGCATGGTTATTTCAGTGTGAAAAGTTATGCAAGAAACTGTTAGGATAAATGAGGTATTCCCAGCCAGCATACTTTGTATGCCTAAATGAATATCATGCTAAAAATGAGCTGATGCACAAGAGAGGCAGCCGGCAATTTGCAGTTGCCAATTTGTATGGAGATATCAATTTCAGACACCCAAATTGTCACTGAGTCCATTTTTCAAACAGTTTCGTTTTTTGTCCCTTAACATGTTGCAGGAATACAAAGTAATTTGCCTTTATAAAGGCACATACCTTGTTTCTGATTGCACTGCATTTGTGTTCGATAAAATCTGAACCAATTGGGTGCAAAGGGGGTTTAAAATGGAAGTAAATTAAATTAGAACCTCTGTAAAGTTCCTCTACCCTGCCAAAGCAGTCTACAAGAGCTTTAGCACAAATCCGAATCAGAAGCTCTTTCTGCCTACTGGTTTTGTGCTAGCCTTTTTAGGCGATTCCATTCTTCACTGGTATTAAATACTTGAGAGTCTGCTAGTTAACAGGCTGGATTCTTTGCTGGTCTGCACTTTCTTATTCACACCTGTGCAAAAGGAGTGAAAGTGTTACCAGAATAATATACCCCATCAATTCCTACTGGCTGTTCACTTTGTCCTTTATGGGCCTGATTCTCATTGGCAGTAAGAGGTCTCTTTACACCACTAAGGCTGTGGTCATACTTGGCCAAAACTTCGAAATGGCCATGCTAATGGTCAAATCAAAGAGTAATAATGAAGTGCTGAATTGAATATTCAGCGCCTCATTAGCATTTGCACACTTCTGGCCGCGGCGTTTTGAAAGCACTGTTTTCGAATGCACGTGGCTCAGCATGGCTACACGGGGGTCCTTTTCGAAAGGACCCCACACATTTCGAAATCCTCTTATTCCCCTCAATTGAGAGGAAGAAAGGGATATCAAAATGTGCCAGGTCCTTTTGAAAGGAAACCCCCATGTAGCCGTGCCGAGCTGCACGCGTTCAAAAGCGGCGCTTTCAAAGCGCCACAGCCAGAAGCGTGCAAGTGCTAATGAGGCGCTGAATATTCGATTCAGCACTTCATTAGTATTCTTCAATTTGGCCATTAGCATGGCCATTTCGAAGTTTTGGCCAAGTGTGGCCACAGCCTAACAGTGTTAAAGAGCTTTAATGTGGACATAAATAATGTAATACTATTTTAACTCTCCTTAATGCTGCCACAGCCATGCAAAGATAGCAGCATAACCTATTGATTTTATTTATTTAGATTTTTGATAGCCTGCAGAAGTGCCCTTCTGAAAGCTATGGAAAATAAAAACAATACATATAACACTACAGGATAAAGGACTTTATCTCATATAGGGGAGAGCTGTATCTCATTAAGGGTAGAGCTACTAGTTAGCTGTTAGTACTGCACATTATGAAGGTCGCAGTTTATCAGATCCTGGTTTTAGTCGCTTAAAACTTTGTTAAATGTTAATCATTTGGGATAAATTTTTACACGTGCCTCAGGATGAAAATTGTTTTTTGGAAAATTTCAACCAAATGCTTCAACCATTTCTGATTTAAAAGGCTAGGGGAAAATATCTATTGACCTTTGTGAGATATGCTAGTGCCTTTATGGTTTGGAGAAGATATTTGAAATTTGGCAGAGGGGTTGACTTTGTGTCTGGAATTCACCTTTTGTTCTTCTTGTGAAAATCTACAAAAACTTTAGCAAATAATAGGACTTTCGAAGAAAAGTACACTTTGGCTGTATCTTCACTACAAAATTACTTCAAAGTTAACTTTGAAGGAAGGGGCTACTTTGAAGTAGCCTGCAGACCGTCTACACACACTTTTCCTTACTTCAAAGTTACAAGCTACCTGATTTGAAAGCAGAAGAGACAAGATCCATCCCTAGAGGTTTTTAAGTCCCAGCTTGACATAGTCATGGCTAGGATGATTTAGTTGGGGTTGATCCTGCTTTAGGCAGGGGGCTGGACTAGATGACCTCCTGAGGTCCCTTCCGGGCATGGAATACTATGATTCACTGGTCTGTATATAGCAGGTGGGGGAAAGGGAGAGTGCAATTGAATTAAACTGGGAGCGAGAACTCAGGGAGAAATGGGGATTGCAGGAGGAAGTAAACTGGAACAGTGTGTTGGGGCAAAGGGAGATTGGCAGTGGCTGGGTACCAGACAGAGAATGGTTGTGGGGATTGAGATTGGTTGCAGAACTGGGAGTAGGAGCTAATAAGGCAGAGAGGAGGTGGTAAGGGAAAAATAAAATGTGGTAATGTAATCAATGCCTATCATAATTCACATGTACAAGAGGATCAAATTAAGGGTGTGCAGACATTCTTAACTCTAGCAATTCCTAATTTTGGACTACTCAGTTTTGCAACTTTAATAATGTTCTTCAACATAGTGGGTCTGTGTGTGCACGTGTCTGGGTGTTTATAAAGATTTGCAAAAACCAAAAAAAACCCCTACAATTAAAATATAATATATTCCACCTCCTGCAACTCTCATGAAAAGACTAAGAATAAAAAATGGGCTTTGAATTATTCCCATAAGTTTAGTAAATATGGTCTCTGTCAGGCATATTTCCAAAGTTACTGATCCCTCCCATTTATGGCCTTGAAACTCCAACTCAAGCACCTCTGCTGATTGCAACCACAGGCTACAAATGGAAATGAAATTGAGTTTCATTTTCTCTGTCAACATCCTCCAGAATTTGCTTGGGGAAATGCAGAAGAGTGTTCGTATGGTGGAGTGTGAAAACAAGCAGAGTAAAAAGGCTAATCAGCTCCAACCCTGCCTTTTGTAATCAGGCTGTCCTGAGAATTGCACTCAAACACACTTTTTTCCATGCTATTTGTTTTAAAAATAAACAAATTACATAGACTATCTGCATTGAATTAGTGAACTCAAATCCAACTGACTTTTGCAATCCTGCTTATCTGCTTTGTTTTTCAAATAAGTATGACATATTCATGCAAAATAGCACACACAGCAGGATCCAGGGTTCTCTCACTGCATTTTGGAATAACATGTTCATAGTGTCAAAGATAGAGTATACGTGAAGGAAGCTGCGTGGTTGGTTCTACCTTTAGCTTATACTTTTGCTGTCCGCATTCAGTTTCTATGTGCCTGCTTTCTCTGATGGCAGAAACCGAGGGCTCATAGGATGCAACACACACTATCCATTCTTGGAAGAAGAGGCCATGCTCAGGATATATTGACGTAGTCATTCTCAAGAGAGGTGAACCACTGTCTGGCTGTACATGGGAGTAGGGCAAGAGAAGAAGTTTGGCCTCTAAGGCTGGGGCTACATGGAAGACTATTGCCAGCAGCTTCATTTTAATGAGCAGTCTCGCAATTGCAATGGCCGCTTGTTAGCATAATAGCCCTGCTAATTAGCATAGACGCCCTATAGCTCAATGCTGGCAGAAGCTGCTGCCGACAGTAAAATAGCTGTATACCAGTGCCTCTGTCGGTAAAAACCTCCTCTGTTGCCAGACCCTTATGCCTGAATTTTTTATGTGTGAATTTTTTCAGGCATAGTTGTCTGGTGACAGAGGGGGTTTTTGCCAGCAGAGTCATGTCTACATGGCCTGTTTTCAGCTGGCAACAGCTTTTGTGGGCAATGAGATCTTGTGCAGCTATGCTAATTAGCTACGCAAATATGCTAACAAGTGGCCATTTGCAATTGCAAGACTGCTAATTAGCATGAAGCTGCTGGCAATACCGCTCCATGTAGACCGAGCCTAGGGAATAGGCTTCATAAAGTGATTAATCAAAATGCAGACAAAATAAAGAAATTCAGGAAATATCAACTTGCCATAATGTAGAGATGAATATCTTCTCTCTCCCTTCCTGACTCGTTCTAGGGAACTTATTTATTAATTTATTTATGAATAGGGTTGTGATGTTAATGCAGGAATGCAAGGGTTAAGTATTAGGTTTTGCATTATCCTCTGAAATTGTATAACTCTGGCCACGCTGGTCTCTTCGGTCTGAGCATTTGATTCATGAATGCTTTGTATCCTGCTTTGATGGAATATACCCCTGTTTTCATATCCTACATGGTATCATTAGAAAACTGATAATTTGCTGGTCAGTATTGTCCTGATAATATATGTGGGACAATACTGTATATATAGTTGGGAACTTCCCCGTATGATGTTATGTACATACATTCCAAACCACACAGCTCTACACAGATCGAAGTCAGGTCTGTCCTGAATGAAGGTAGACTTGTGTGCCTGACTTAATTTGCATTTAAGCAGTAAATGGAGTCAAATCAACCAGGAAGGGACAACAAAGGACATTGAAACAGGTGAGAAAGAAAGAGATATCCTTGCTTGAACACTCTGTCTCCTGGATCTCAGATGGAAATGTTTTTAAGAGGGGGAAATTAAATTACAAAAAAAGAGAGTCAAACCTCCTTTCTACTCCCACCTACCTATGTATCTCATTCTCTGTATCTGTGAAGACAAAGGGAAACAGCAGTGTCTAGTGTCTTTAGCTTGAAGGGGCTGAGTGCTCTCTTTAACATAATAAGCTGTCATAACCTTCCCTTACAGGAATAATAGTTTTAGTATAGTTTTACTGTTCAGGAGACGGTGGGAGTACAGGACATACATTCCCAGGAGAAGATTTGGAACTAGGCACAAGGCTACTGCATCAATTTGTACAGGGGGAGTACTGAGAGCCATTGAACAAAGCTGCAAACTCTGTCTGTGATGGAAAACTCTTCAAGCCGGGGTTGCTACTACACATCCAGCTCACTTAGTTCCATCACTCCAGCCTCAGAGATGTGCGGGGGTGTGTGTGTTGGGGGGTGGTCACTCTGAAGTATAACCAAGGCTGTTGAGAGCCAGGATGGAGCTGACAGGCTATGGTTACACACACTCAGGGAGAGACTTACATGCTGGATGGCTGTTTGTGAGCAACCCACAGGACAGCTATCAGAAAGGCATAGTACGGTACCAAGGCTGAAGGGCAGGGGTGACACAGCCCCCACGCTACATCGGGCCCCAGCAGGTCACACCTGCATATATAAATGTATATAGATAGATAGATAGATAGATAAATTTCATTCTTCATGAATGGATCACATGGTGATCACATGTCCTGCTTGTATACGGACAGTCTTAATATTTGGGGCTTTTTCTTGTATAGGTGCCTCCAGCCTCATTTTTTCATTTTTTATCTCAGGGGCAAGCAAGATACAGCCCGCAGCCTGGATCCTGCCTGAAAAGCTTTTAATTCAGGCCTTGGCTTGCCGCTGCACATAGAGGAGTGCCGCTCCAAGTGGCCAGCTACTCCCTACGGCTCCCTGAACTGCGGAGGAGGTTGGAGAGAGGCTTCGCGCTGCCCCTACCCCCAGGGAAATCTCTCAGCTCACTTTGGTAAGTTTAGGGTGAAAAGGAGCTGAGAGATTTTGCTGGGGGTGTGGAAAGTGCAGCAGAATTGCTCAGATTCCATTGTCTGGTTTCTGCCCAATAGGAGCTGAGATATTTTGTTGGGGGTGGGGACAGTGTTTGAACACTTCCCCACCACACAAAGAGCCATATGAAAGCTTCAGGGCTGCTAGAGAGCCTGGAAGACTACCTGAGAGTTCTGCTAGCTGGCAGCTCTTAGGAAGCACCTCCCAGTGAGAACCTGGTTCTAGCATAACACCCTCTCCTGTGCCTCAACTCCCTCTCCAACTCTGCACCCCTTCCTACCCTGCACCCTCAGGCCACAATCTTCTCCTGCACCCGTACCCCCTCCCAGGCCCTACACCTCAGTTCCCTGTACGAGGTCACAGCCCCCTCCTTCATCTAAACTCCTTTTACACCCCCCCACTCTGTGCTGCACTCCAGTCCCCCACTCCAAGCTCCCTTCGACACCCAACCTCCATCCCAGATGCTGCACCTCTTCCACAGACAACATTGCAAAGTCTTGGAGTGCCCCCCCCAATGAAAAATTATTGCCCATCCCCATTCTACCTAGTTACCCCAGTTCCTCAGCTTGGCAGGTCTACTGTAGGTATCATGGGAGGCAAGGTCACCCACTGTAGGGCAATTCTACAGAAACTTTGGAGCAGTCCTGGGGAGGGCTTTGAAGATAAGACTTCAAAGTGAGAAGCTAATTTAAGCAAGCCACCCTTCATATGTTTTTATGGTCCTGCATCAGCCATAGTTCTGATTTTTGGGTCTTTGGATTTTGTTTTCTTTTTTAAATAAAAGCCTAATGAAGTTAGCTGTCCAAATCCTATTAAAATTGAGTGGGAGATGAGCACCAAACTCTTTAAGGCACCTCTACAAATCCCAGCCTGTATCTCTAAATTGTATTAATATTTAAAAGAACTGGCAACATAGAGCATAGTCCAGCAAGCAGAGTGGCTACCAACACTGAGAGCACAGCTGACACCTAACAGCACTGGGAACCTGTTTATGCTGGCCCTTTTCAGTGCTGTAACTTGCTGCACTTGGGGTGGGGGTGTTTTTCACAACCCTGAATGAGAAAGTTACAGGGCAGTAAAGCGGCCCTGTAGACAATCCCTTAGTTACATCAAAACAAAAAATCAGTAAAGTGGCACTTTAAAGACTAACAAAATTATTTATTAGGTGAACTTTCATGGGACAGACCCACTTCTTCATGGGACAGACCCACCATAGCCATACCAGAAAAGACTCAATATTTAAGTCACAGAGAACCAAAAATAGTAATCAAGGTTGACAAATCAGAAAAAAAAAAATATCAAGGTGAGAAAAAAAAGAGTAGAGGGGCGGGGGAGAGGGAAGCCAAGAGTTAGATTAAGCCAAGTGTGCAAAAGAGCCCCTATAATGACCCAGAAAATTCACATCCCAGTTCAAACTGTGTGTTGATATGTTGAATTTGAATATAACAGAGAGTTCAGCAGCCTCTCTTTCAAGTATGTTGTGAAAATTCCTTTTCAGTAAAACACACACTTTTAAGTAATTACCAGAATGGCCCTCTCTAGTAAAATGTTGGCTGACCGGTCTGTTGATTAGGAGTGTTTTTATGTCTATTAGTACCCGTTAACTCTTTGTCTAAGAAAGTTTGAAGTGTGTCCAATATACAAAGCATCTAGGCATTGTTGGCACATGATGGCATATATGATGTTAGTTAAGGAACATGAGAATGTGCCCGTGATTCTGTGAATAACCTGGTTAGATCCAGTGGTGGTATCTCCAGAATAGATATTTGGATAAAGCTGGCAGTGGTCTTTGTTGCAAGGAAAAGTTCCAGTACTGGTGTTCCTGAGGTATAGACTGTGGCTGTTGGTGAGAATCCTCATAAGGTTGGGAGGTTGTCTGTAGGAGAGAACAGGCATGTCACCTAGGGCCTTCTGGAGTGTAGCATCCTAATTAAAGATAGGTTGTAGGTCTCTAATAATGTGTTGCAGTGGTTTGAGTTGGGGGGCTGTAGGTAATGACCAGTCGTGTTCTGTTCTTGCCTTTTTTGGGCCTATCTATCTTGGAGTAGCTGGTCTCTGGGTATTTGTCTGGCCCTGTCGATTTTTTTTTTTTTTTTTTATTTCTCCTGGTGGGTAATTCAGTTTATGAATATTTGGTTAAAGATCTTGTAGTTTTTGGTCTCTGTCAGTAGGATTAGAGCAAATGTGATTCTACCTAAGGGCTTGACTGTAAACAAGGGATCTAGTTATGTGTGAAAGACGGAAGCTAGAAGCGTGTAGGTAAGTATAACTATCAGTGGGTTTCCGGTAGAGTGTGGTACCAATCAGGCCACCCTTGATTTGTACTGTAGTGTCCAGGAAATGTGTCTCTTGTGTGGAGTAATTGAGACATAAGTTGATGGTGCGGTGCAGATTGTTAAAGTCTCTGTGGAATTCTTCTAGAGTCTCTATACCATGGGTCCAAATCATAAAGATGTCATCAACGTATTGTAAGTAGAGGAGAGGTAATAGGGGACGAGAGCTGAGGAATCATTGTTCCAGGTCAGCCATAAATATACTAGCATATTGTGGGGCCTTGCGGGTGCCCACAGCAGTTCCACTAATCTGGAGGTATAAATTGTCCCCAAATCAGAAATAATTGTGGGTGAGAGCAAAGTTACAGAGGTCAGACACCAGATTGGCTGTGGTGACATTAGGGATGGTATTCCTGATGGCTTGTAATCCGTCTTCATGTGGAATATTAGTGTACAGAGCCTCTACATCCACGGTGGCAAGAATGGTGTTGTTAGGAACTTTTCCAATGTGTTGTAATTTCCTCAGGAAGTCAGTGGTATCTCGGAGATAGGTGGGAGTGTTGGTGGCATGTGGTTTGAGGAGGGGGTCTACATAACTGGATAGTCCGGTGGTAAGGGTGCCAATACTCAAAATGATAGGTTGTCCAGGGTTCCCAGGTTTGTGGATTTTGGGAAGTAAATAGAATAATCCAGGATGGGGCTCAGATGGTGTGTCTGAGTAAATAAGGTCCCGAGTAGCAGCAGGGAGTTCCTTAAGTAGTTGTTGTAATTTCTTTTGGAGAAATTTGTAATTTGTAATTTCAGAGGAGAGAGGTCTGTAAAATGTGGTGGTGGAGAGTTGTCTGGCTGCCTCCTGTTCACAGTCTGACTTATTCACAATGACAACGGCACCCCCTTTGTCATCTGGTTTGATTATAATATCTGGGTTATTTTTGAGACTCTGGACAGCATAGCATTCAGCATAGTTGAGATTGTGTCTCATTTGGCACTGTTTGCATATAATGTCAGTCTGATCATGGTTGCAGAAGCATTGTACATAGAAATCCAGACTTTCACTATAACCTTCAGGGGGAGTCCACATAGAGTTCTTCTTCTTTTGGTGTTGGTGGGGGGGCTAAAGAGAGTGAGACTGTTGTTCATAGTTGTGTTGGAAGAATTTCTTTAGACGGAGGTGGTGAAAGCAGGCTTCAGGGTCACCACATAATTGTATTAAGTTCACAGAGGAAGTAGGGCAGAAGGAAAGACCCTGGGATAAGAGAGACTCTTCTGCTGGGCTGAATTGGTAGCTGGAAAGGTTAACAATATTGTTAGTTGAGCTATCGTTATTGTAGTTGTAGTGTCCTGAGGTATGAAGTAATTTAGAAAATTTATTCTCTTTTCCTTTTTTTAGGAAGTGGAAGCGTGTTTTATAAATGTCTTGTCTAGTACAAGTAAAGCCTTGTCCTGTGGGGTGTTGCGTGGATGCCTGATTGTTGATGAGAGTTTCAAGTTCAGAGAGTTCATTTTTAATTATCTTTTATTTATTGTAAAGAATATTGATCAAGTGGTTCCTCAGTTTCTTAGAGAGCGTGTTGCATAGATGCTCGCTGTAGTCGGTGTAGTACGTTGATTGTAATGGGTTTTTCACTGTCAGTCCCTTGGGTACAATGTCCATTTTCTTGCATTTGCAGAGAAAAATCATGTCTGTATGGATCTGGGTGAGTTGTTTCATGTAGTTGATGGATCTCCATTCTCCTTAGTTACATGTTCAGCTTTAGAATTAAGCCAAATTCTCACCGTGCACCTGAAAGCCATCAGCAAAAGACCACTAGTCCATGGCAGGAAGTATCCACCCCACTCTTTCTTCCCTTAAGAAGTCACATACATTATATACAGCCCATCTGAGGGTGGGGAAACATGTTAGCATCCCCAAATGAGATAGAATCTGGCTTCTTTACAGACATTTACATAAGTGACCATCTGCTTTTTCTTGCATTGTCAATAATAAAATAAAATGTTGAATGTAGTCCCAGCCCATAAAGAGAGATGAATCAACTGCAGCATTAAGAAGTAATTCATTGTTATGACTTCTTTTTAGTAAGTCACTGTTGTATATTATTTTATACAGCTAAGCTATCCATGCTAATCATAAAAACTATTGTTTTGAATTGCCTTCATCATTCCTTGATCCTTTCAAACTGTTGATATAAGTGCAGACAGATTGGCAAGCCAAAGCCATTTCAATTGATTGATGGATACATCAGGTGAATAGATATGAAAGGCAATGAGATTTTGCACTGTCTAGTGAATTAACAGGTGTACACAGCAGATGCGCTGTCTGAGTGACTGGAGCATGGTTCCCTGTCACACCAATTTCTGTTAAAAATTGTATCTGTATGCTTCTGGTATATTTCAGTTATTTTTAAGTGAGTTTGGGTTCACTTAGAATCAATGGAACCAGAATAGCTCACCAGGAAATAGGACCTCCCAGGACATAGGAGTCTGGAATGAATGCTTTTCAAACATAATCCTGAAACTGAGATCCTCAGCTAGCGACATATTTTCCTCCACTAATCTAGGGTGTACAGGTGGGCTGCAATTTTTCTTTTCACAGGAGAATCCCTGGCTGCTTCAGAGTTGAAATAACTTACTCCGAAAAGTGCCCCCTCTTACCCATCCCCATCATACAGGGGGTGCCAAGGACATGAGAGGTATGGCTGGTGTGTTCCAAGGAGCCCATATAATGTAGCAGCCATGGGGGAATAATTAACATCATGCATAAATTAGTGTTGCTATAATTTCATTGGTCACCACAAATGCCCAGGAGTTAAAGGAGTGCAAAGATAGCTCTGAAGTATAGAGGCGCATAATTCACCTCAGGGATGGGCAACACGCTGCCCACAGGCTGCAAGTGCTTTGCCAGGGTTAGCCCTTCGTGGGCAGCCAGATGCTTTGTTTACCCGAGTGTCTCCAGATATGGCTGCTCGCAGCCCCCAGTGGCTGTAGCTCACTGTACCTGGACAATAGAAGCTGCATGAAACAGCATGGGATCATGCTAAAACTTCTCACAGCTGCCATTGGCTGGGAATGATAAACCACAGCCACTGAGAGCTGCGAGTGGCTATACCTGTGGACACTCAGGTAAATGAAGTGTTTGGCAGTCAGCCAGGGGCTAAGCTGGGTGAACTGCATCTGGCCTGGAGAGCGCTTATTGCTCACCCTTGGTTTATCTGGTGACCTTTTCCTATAGCTCAAAAGTAGGTTCACATTCCATCATCTGCTCCTGACTCCCCACTGACTTGTCCAATGAACATTTACACCTGGGCAAAGTGGGTGCAGAACCCTACCGCTTTGGAATGGTGATGCGCTGTGCCTGTTTGGCATAGGTAGAGGCTGTACAATAGACTGAAAAGCAACGGTTATTCCTCACTTTACATCCAAAGCTAATAGCTGGAGCAATACGACCTACACAGCTGGTAAAATATGGCAAACAAAAACTATTTGTATTGCATCTACTCATAGACACATTTGCATAATGTCTGCACGTGGCTAATATTCAATACTGCTACAGTATGCATTGCTTGTCATACACCACAGCAAAACCAAGGACAATCATATCAGATCATTTTTTCATATTAAACTAGACTACAGTATTGGCAATTAAAATCAATAGGTAATTGAATTAGCACTGTGATTAGATTACATGACAGCTACAAACTTTCTTGTCAGTCAGCTGCAGCTTGTGTTAATAAGATTCAGTGAGCTCATTATCTTTTGCAGACTGTTAATTTTGGGAAAAAAAGAGCTGTGAACAAAAGGGATGTTGTCTCACAAGCAAATGCCAGATTATTACAGACCAGGAATAATGAAAAGAAATAAACAATTCCTAGACAGTCACTTCAATTATATGGACAACAATTTGTAGCTCGTAATGCTGAAGATACCAGGAATGAAAACATCCAGATGCGGGTATTGTGAAAAGAGTACTGGGAGGGACAGGACGGGTTTAGGAAACTGGTGATGCAATGGGGAATCTTTAATTTCTTGATGAACTGAAGCCTACCTTGGTGGCAGCCATATGTCACTCTCACCTGATGGCTGTCCAGGAACATTTAATGAGTTAGTGCTCTCCAACTAGTTCCAATGCTCACATCTCATCTCTGTCAAATATCAGCTTGGGGGAGAACTCTGAGTAGGGGAGAATCAAGTAGTTTCTACCCCAGATTTCTCACTCTTTTCTCCTCCCCCTACCAGTATATTTCCCTCACATGTTGGAGGCTGGCATGGGGGGTGAAGCTGATTACACCCACTTTGTGCCACTGCAAGAGTCCCCTGTGTTAGATGACAACTTCGAGGCAGTCTCAGCAACAAGTCCAAGGGCTGAAGGTTGATCTGGATATGGCAAACTCTTCACTTGTCCTTAAAAGTGATCCCTCTGGATCAGGGAGATGGTACAAAAGTAGGAGTTTCTACTCTAGCTGTCTGTTCTTTGGCCTGGTATTCAGGGCACAAGGCCTAGTACTTTTCAGAAGCAATAGATGAAACATAAAAAGACCCTGAAGTTCCTACTACAAAACCATAATGTAGGTAGTGATTTTTAGAAATGAATTTAACATAATTTAAAACATATAAATATTCACTGAGGAATCCAGGCTGCTAGACTCGAGGTGCTGTAGCGTCATCGCTCTGAAACCTGCTGAAAAACATCTTGAAACTTACAACTGTATTTTCAGCTTTGGCATCTCCCTTTAAAGTAGGTGTGGCTCTGGCAAGACACTAGCTATTAAAAAACTCTTTGCTGTGTTACACACAGTTGAATTCATTTTGCTGAGAGCATAGAAACAGTGAGATTTCGGATACTGGGTCCCACTGCGGGCTCTGAAAGGGAGCGTGTTGTAGTGGGCATGGAATTTTTTACTCCTTCCCAGGCCCACTGATGCCAGGGGTGGGGAGAGCAAGGGTAAATGGGGGCACTTTCCCCGGGGCCCAGCATTCAAAAGGGCCTGGAACTGCAGCTGTTGCAGCTGCCTCTTTAGCAGCAGTGGGGATCAGAGCTCCCAACCCCTTTGAAATGCTATGGCAGCACTGCTCTGCATGGCTATGTATATGTGATTTGTAGATTAGCACTTCATCTGCATTGTCAAGTGCCCTCATTTGCATGACTCAGCTGGCAGCAGCACACTGGCTCTGAAGTTGGGCCAGTATGGCTTTTGGAGCAGTGCAAAGGGTTGATGCCCACGGTCCCATCCCTTCTTCCCTCATCCCTCCCCCTCGTGGGGCATGGACATGGGCCCTGCCTCCCACCTTGCCAGGGCCCACAGTGACTGTCTACCCCACTGCTCCTTTGCAGCAAACGTGACCATTTCTGTCATATTCCTTCCAGCTGGTCCCTGTCCTGGCTTTCCCCACAGCCATTGCCGTTCATCCCAGTCCCCTTCTCTTCATCTAGTCAGACCCAGGATCTGCTGGTAAGAGTTTTGATTTCAGTGTCCGTCTTTCCCCAGTCTCACTTCTATTCTTCCGGCTCAGTTCTTCCCAGTTCCCTTCCCAGAGAGCCTCATCAGATATATCTTCCATCTCTGACCCATTCTCCTGCCCATATTCCTCAGCCCCACTGGATTCCAGTCTCCTTGTGAAACCAGTGCTAGGCTTCTCTGCTCAGTCCACAGCTACCAGTTATTCTTACCGCCACCACATCCTGCCACCCTATCGTGCTATCCTTTCCTCTTCCTCCAAATCCTTATCCCAATATACTCCCTGCTGTAGTTTTTGTCCTCTCGGCATATTAGTCAGGCAACTTACCTCCTTCCTGGGTCCTGGACAGCAGCAAAAGGACAATAGGAATACAGAGAAGACAGTCTCCCTTCTCTCAGTTTCAGTATCCAGCTCCACAGCAACCCAGAATATCCATTTCTAAAAAAAGTCCTGCAAATCCAAGATTGCAGCAGGCTCTGTGTGCACAGAATCCTGATATTTTAAGGATCTATCTAAGGAGCATGTGGAAACTGTGGTTTTTTACAGGTGTATAACTTGGCTAAATTTTGGTGGTTTTCACAGGCACAGCAAAAGGCACATATTGGAAACAAAAGCCAGCATGGCCTTGGGGTGCCAGCTCCCAGCCAAATTCTGAAGTCCCTATTCCAAAGCACTGGGGCATTACAGCTCATAGAAGAGGTCGTCATAATTTAACGTGGACAAACCAATGTATCTTTCTCTAGTCGCATTCTTGAAAATAGCTGAACAGTTTTGGGTGAAATTTCCCCAAAATATTCAGACTAAGCCCAACATTCCATCACACCACCAAACACTAATATTAGAGCACGGTAATAACATACAAAAACTGTTTAATTTAGTTTGGTGTGTGGGTGGTATCACTTTTAAATTTATTTTTAACACATATGTCTCCTGTTCATATGTAGCATTTTATTAGTATCTGCTGCACCAGGAGAGTGTATCGGAGAAATAGCCTCTTGTATCTCTGACAACAGTTATACTAAACTCACTGCAGTGGAACATATTTAAATTTCAGCACAGTAATAAAAACTACATAATTTGTAGAGTTTTCATTAAGGAAGACAGTGCTGCTCATCTTGTGGATTATGTTCTTTTTAATTGGCACAAAGATTTTTCTTTCTTCCTTTTATACAGAGAATTTCACTCAAAAATTGCCCTTTTGTAACAAGAAAACAGGAAGCATAACACTTAGTTTATTGCATTCATAATTCAACTTTGCCCAAGCTTTTCTTTAAAAATTCTCAGGTGACTTTTGGGGCATCTAGCCAGGCCTCTAAAACCGTCTATACCAAGTTAGGTCAGCAAGTTGCCAGGCAACCACACTCTGTCTTGACAAAGGCGGGCCACCTTGCCTTTTCTTTTTTTACTCTAGAAATCAGTATGACAGGCTTGCTGTTGGTGATATGAGATTAGCTGGAAAAAAAACATACAATTACTGGAGTAATGCATTGTTTAGGAGAGTCTATTTAGAAGGCTAGGTCCAACTACATTACTTTCTTTCAGCTGTGCTATTACAGTTCTCTCTATCAGCCGCAGCATAATTAAAGTATTATTTACAGAGCCATTATTTCATACAGTACATCTGCTTCATCTCAGCAATGTCTTTTTCTCGAATGTTTTCATTCAGGACTGAGGCTGGCAAGTAACAGCCCAGATTTCACCATAGTTTTTCCATACAAGTCAATCAACTGGACTGATTTTTTTTTCTTTCTCCATTTAGTTCTAGTTTTCAAACCAAGGTCAGAAAAATAATTAGGGATGGCCACACATGAACAGATGCAACAGTTTGGATGCTAGAGATAGAAATGAATCATGGTGAAGGTCAAAATTCTAGTTTATTACAACGTTGGCCCCATATCTCTGACAACATGAGACTACTATAGCTACGTTTACACTGGACATCAAAATAAGCTACTTCAAAGTGTACCATCCACACATCCTCCAGGGCTGGTGCTGTCGATGATCAACGTCGACTTAGGGTTGAGCTACATCAAAGGGGGCCCCACAGGGGAGCATCTACACACAAAAGTCTCCTGATTGAAATAAGGGGGATAGGAAAGCCAGCAGACGGGGTCACAGGGTGGACTAGCCCTTCTGGGGCAACAGTAAGCCACTCCCTTAAAAAGCCCCTCCCAGACACACTTTTCCTGCACAGCATGAGGTATGTGGAGAGGACAAAAGGTTGCAGACCCTGTGCATGCGGCATGGACTCCTAGCAGCAGCAGCAGCCAGAAGCCCTCAGGGCCGTCTCCAAGGCAGGGGTTGCCCTGCTTGGTGCTTTGCAGAAGGCCGCCAAGCAAGTCCTGGAAGACATGTCCTTCTTGGGGGATGAAAGGGCCGCCCCAGACCACCATGGGGCCCTCCCAGCTCCCCCCCAACCCCCGCCGGACGTGCTGCGAACTGTGGATGTACCCCACCAGCACGGAGTGGTGGGAGCACCTGGTCCTTGAGGAGTGGGACAATGACCACTAGCTCTGGAATTTCTGGATGAGCTGGCAGACATTCCTTGAGCTCTGCCAGTGCCTCACCCCTGCCCTGTGGCACCACAACACCCCTTGCAGTGTGCCCTTACCGGCGAGAAATGGGGCAGCATCGTGGTCTGGAAGCTGGCCACTCCAGACAGCTAGCGATCCGTAAGACAGCAGTTCAGTGTGGGCAAGACCACCCCTGGGGCTGTCGTCATGGAGGTAAGGAAGCCCGGGAGGGGACCCTGAGGGGGATGGGGGGAGCCCAGGGATGCCAGGTGCAGGGGGGGGACTCTGGGAGGTGGGGGAAACCCAGGGGGTGGATGGAGCCTAGGGAGGGGGACTTTGGGGGGAAGGGAGAGCCCGGGGGCAGAGGGATCCCAGGGATCGGAGACACTAAGGGGAGGAGAGAGCCTGTGGGGGGCCAGCACACACTGCACACCCTCATGGGTGCCCACGTGTTCCCCGGAAGGTGCTCCACGCGCTGAATACTCTACTGCTCCACAGGCTCGTGCAGCTCAGGGACCTGGATGCAGCCATTGTGGGGTTTGCTGGCAAGGGGTTCCCCGACTGCTTCAGGGTACTGGGTGGGACCCACATCCCCAGTCACACCCTGGACCACAGCAGAAGACGCTTCATGAACAGGAAGGGCTACCACTCAGTGCTCCTCCAGGCCATGGTGGACAGCTGGGGATGCTTCCAGGACATATATGTTGGCTGGCCTGGCAGCACCCACAACACCCACATTTTTTGGAACTCTGGCTGTGCCACCAGCTGGAGGTGGGGCCCTACATCCATGCCCCTCTACCTTGTGGCAGATGCGGCTGCAGAAGGAGTGGGGAAGAGAGAGGACAGCCATTAGTACTGGGGCCTGACCGATGCCCCCCCCCCGGGTGCTGGGTCCCCATCCCCCAGCCATGGGTGTGGTGTCCCTGTGGGCGACCCCCTTTGGGTGTTTAGCTCCCTCTACCCTCCCAGGGATGGGGTATAGAGCTGTCCATTGGCGGGTGTGCTGACAGGCCCTGGGGGCCACGCTGCTGTCCAATGGCTGTGGTCTGGGTGGGCGGTGGTAGGCCACGGTTGGCTGGGTGGGTGGGGGGGTCCCTTGCCCCTGACCCATAACTCGGGGGTGTGCGCCTGTGGAGTACATACCTGATGGTCCACTCCCACGACTGGGGGACACCCATTGGGTGGACACCCTGCTGGAGCTGCGGGAAGGGAGGTGTACTCAGAGCTCCCCATCGCTGGAGTCCTCCTCCTCTGCTGTCCCAGGAGTGGGCTCCTCCGAGGGCCCCTGGGGCACAGGGCTGGCCTCCAGGCTAGACTCTGACTCCAAGGCCTGCTGGGGCTCCTTGTCCATGGTGTCAAGGGTGGCTGTGAGTGGGGGAAGAGGTATACTGGGGGCTCAGGATCTCCCTGAGCTCTCTGTAAAAGGGTCAAGCAGTGGGGGTGGCCCCAGACCAGCAGGCCATTATCCTGGGCCCGGGCGTAACCCTGCCACAGCTCCTTGACTTTACTGCTGACATGGTCAGGAGAGTGGGCAGGGTGACCCTGGGCAGCCAGGCCCACGACCAGGCAGGTGAATGCATCTGTGTTCTGATGCTTGCTCCCCATTATCTGGAGCACCTCCTCCTCTTCCCAAAGCCCCAGCAGGTCCCAGATTTCAGAGTCCATCCAGGAGGGGCCCCACTGCCTCTTCCCCTGCTGGCTGGATGGCCTGGAACCCTGTGTTCCCAGAGGGGGGGTGCCCTGGGGGTGCTCAGGGGGCTGTCTGTCTGCCATGGGGTCTGTGGGGCCTATGGAGGGCATGCAGGGCAGCCACGTGTCTGTGCTGCTGCCTGCACACTCTCAGCTTCCTACCACAGCATATCCAGGTGCTTGGTGCTTTAAGGGCTGCTGCACACAGCGATCATAGAGGCCCACAGGGGCTGGACAGCGCATCTCAACCTCTCGGCTGATTGCCACCATGGATGACCCCACTATTTCAAAGTAACACGGTGCGGATCATCTACACATGCCCTATTTCAACATTGAACATCAAAGTAGAGCTCTGTTCCCATCTTCTGATGGGGATAGTGATTTCGACATCGTGCCGTCTAATGTGGATTTCAAATTCGAAGTAGCGCACACTGCGTGTAGACACGATGTGCGCTATTTCGAAGTTGGGCCAGCTACTTCGAAATAGCCAGCTAGACACGGTCTATGTGCAGTAAATTGGCATGTGAGGTTACCTGATACTCAGTTATGTGTATAATGAAGAGCAAGCCAGCCTGTTTCATTTCTAAACCAGTGACAAACTATTTTAAGCAAGTTTCCTCACAGGTAGCCAAAAAAAGAATAATACTGAGCACTTGCATAGTGTTTGATGTAAACTAAGCAGCAACAAGAAAGCATCTTAACACACCTGGAAACTTCCTTTTTAAAAAGACACCTGCCTTCTCTTGTTAATATTAACAAGTGGTCAAAATTCAAGAAAAAATGAAGAATTGTTTGGATATCAATAGTCTATCGTGGTATAAATGCAGTTAGATGATTACCAGGTACAGATTTCTAATAGCAGAATTTCAGGCCCAGAAGTAATCTCACACCCTTAGTATTTTGGCTGGGAGTTTGCATATCCTGCTACTTTTCCTTAGTACGATAACATCAGTTACACTGTTTCCAGAGTTGTAGGCATTTGTGCAAGAAAATAAGGGGGGAGAGAAAAGTAAGAGATGGTGCCCTCCCTTTTTCCAGAAGCATCATTCCGTCAGAGGAGCATATACAGGTTGAATTCCTCAGCCTAGAACCAATATACCTCTTCATGGAGACTATACTATCTGAAAAAAATAAACACCACTCACATTTCTGTTCATGAGTCCATACAACAATCATGATTTTAACAAATCCAGTCATCATCTGAATAAATTTCATTGTATAGGCTGCTTGCAAAGTGTCATCTGCTTGCCATTTGTTATACACGCTGTGCAACGGGTAGCCCGCATCAAGTGCTATTATTTCTGCTCCCTGATTGGATGACTAACTTGAGAAACTGGCGAATGACTCAAGGCAAACAAGAGTGCCCAGAGTGAGTCCTCTTTGGAATGTACCAGTGTGAATGCTTGAAGGTTAATAAGGGTAAAGCCCTTCTCCTAACATCCATGGCTACGTCTACACGTGAAGCCAACATCGAAATAGGCTATTTCGATGAATAACGTCTACACGTCCTCCAGGGCTGGCAACGTCAATGTTCAACTTCGACGTTGCGCGGCACCACATTGAAATAGGCGCTGCGAGGGTACGTCTACATGCCAAAGTAGCACACATCGAAATAAGGGTGCCAGGCACAGCTGCAGACAGGGTCACAGGGCGGACTCAACAGCAAGCCGCTCCCTTAAAGGGCCCCTCCCAGACACAGTTGCACTAAACAACACAAGATCCACGGAGCTGACAACTGGTTGCAGACCCTGTGCCTGCAGCATGGATCCCCAGCTGCCGCAGCAGCAGCCAGAAGCCCTGGGCTAAGGGCTGCTGCCCACGGTGACCATACAGCCCCGCAGGGACTGGAGAGAGAGCATCTCTCAACCCCCCAGCTGATGGCTGCCATGGAGGACCCAGCAATTTCGACGTTGCGGGACATGGATCGTCTACACGGTCCCTACCTCGACTTTGAACGTCGAAGTAGGGCGCTATTCCGATCCCCTCATGAGGTTAGCGACTTCGATGTCTCTCCGCCTAACGTCGAAGTTAACTTCGAAATAGCGCCCGACGTGTGTAGCCGCGACGGGCGCTATTTCGAAGTTAGTGCCGCTACTTCGAAGTAGCGTGTATGTGTAGACACAGCTCATATGAACAAAAACCCCTTTTGTGACAGTTTAGTGGATACAGTGAGATGCATCTGACGAAGCGGGTCTTTGCCCACAAAAGCTTATTCTCCAAAAAATGTTAGTCTATAGGGCGCCCCGGAACTTACTGTTTCTGCAGATACAGACTAACAAGGCTACCCCTCTGATACTTATTTAGCAGATAGTGACAGAGAGTGAAAAAGCCATAAACACAGTCTAAATGAACAGCCATTTAGCTTTCCAATTAATGTCACACGCTGTTTTTGAAGCCACACCAGAAGCTTCAAGTGCATGTTTTTCTTTGAAAAAAAAATGGTTTTGCTCAAAAAAAGAGTCTGTGTTTACATTTTCCTGTCATAAAACTTTACTTTTCCATTCACCTTTTGAAAGATATACCTTATGGATTTCAGAATTCCCACGGATTGTACTTGCTTGAAGAAAAAAATAGATTTCCCACCTACTTTTCTTTTACAAAGTGCAGAAATAGAAATTAATACACAAGGAACATTCTGAGTGCTCTAGTCTGGCTTTCATACCCAGAACTGACATCTGGGGTAAGGGGAGGAGGGCGTTTAACCCCAACGCGATCTCCTTTCCCCCATCCACCTAATTTAGTCAGAATTCCTCAGGGCATGCTGGGGGAATGCATGCTAGGCTAGGAAGATATGGCCTTTGCTTGATATAATCAAGGTTAGGTTTTTGTCTTAATCTCATTCTAAACCATTACATAATTTACCAGTGAGGCTGGAGCCATTTTTATAGCACATGTGCTGAAGGCAGAAATAATATATTTGGTTTATAACTACTTTAAATCCAAGGATGCGGTAGCACGCTTTGTACCCCTAGCACCAGCACCTATGTAATCCACCCCACTAATCATGGCCATCATTAAACATGGCTTAGGCCTGATCTACACTACCAAGGGTCATTGATCTAAGTTAAGAAATTTCAGTAATATGAATTACAAATCTGAAATTGACATACTTCACACTAATTACCATGGTATCTTTGCTGCAGTGAGTTGATGGCAGATGTTCTCTTGTCCACTACACGTATATTTCTCATTCCATCTGTACTAGATGGGATAAAGTGACACCCCCGCCCCCGCTGAACTGATCACTGCCCATTGATCCAGCAGGTGGTGTAGACATGCGCTTAGTCCTGCAGAGTGGAAACAAAACACACATTATAGTTATATTAGAGAACCATGTGCTTTCTGTTCATATAAGCTAGAATAAAGCACATGCTTAATCTAGCCACAACCATGTTTCATTACTAAGTTTAAACATACTTAGTTTTATATTATACGCAGGACCATAGTCTAGTGAAGGTACTTGAAATAACTGGGAACCATTCCCCAAAGTGAAGAGTGCAGTCTCAGAAAATAAAATATCAGTGAGTTTTGCAGACCAAGGGTTTCTGACATCCCCAGCTTTTAGAGCTCATTAGGACAGTTTGAGAAAAATATCTGCAAAGTGTTTGCAAATTTTTGATCCCCCATTTTCTGACCAATTCTGCTTTGAATTTCACTGTTTAAAACAAACTCAGCACATCCACATGCCTGCTGTGATCTGTGATTTAAAAGGCAAATTGAAATATAAAGAAATATTCTTTTTCCTGCTAATTATGGACTGTAATAGCAAACATATAAAATTACAATTAAAAAAAGGGAATCTTGCCAAGATGAATTCAGTCTCATCCTGTACTGAGAGCAAAGCCATTTCTCAAACCCGTTAGTGAAAATGTAGATGAGTTGCAGTCACAGTTCCCCCTTTGATCTGTAGTTCCAGTGAAAGATTTCTTGGAGGACTCACAATTACCAAGAGAGGTGAGCACATTTGGTTTCCAGTAAATGAGGAGAGAGAGTTCTTGTCGCTGAAAGTACAAATCAAAAATGACAATGATCCATACAAGCAATGAAATGTATGTGTGCAGAAAAATGACTCAGTTTCCTGTGATGCTGTCAGTGAATTATATGGTAAACCTCCATTTCCACGGAATGCATTACCCTTTTTAGCACAGTATTCAAGTATCACAGGGTGGATAGGGTTTTTATCAGCTTTTAATTTAGTTCCCCCTTATGTTATTAATTCAAAGTTCAGGGATATTAGTGGCATATCATGGCAAATTAATAGGTATAGATAAAATCTTCTATAAATATTCATTACAACTCATTATTGCAAATTAATGAATAAGATTTTAAAATTAAGAGTAGTCACATTTAGAGATGGGCATCACTTTTTAGGCATACTAAATTTCAGAAATAATTTATGCTCAGGAGCAAAGTTCTGGTTTGCTGTGGGGCTGGCCTTGAGAATCTAACAGTACATTATACATTGGTTAATCAGAGCAGTGGGAAGGTGAAGACAGAACTGCTGCTTGGTTTTATGTATGATACAATGGCTATTTTGACACTTGTTTAACAGTGGTGTCATTTCTGGTGTTATTATGAACTGTGCTTTTATATGTCTGCTCTGAACACTTGGGCCCAGAGCTTCAAAGGTATTTAGGTGCCTAAGCATAGCACAAGCTGAACTTTACACACTATATGTTGTCTCATTGATTTACCTGGGACTGTTCAGAAAAGTGAAGTTTAACACATTAGTGTTTGCAGCCGCAAGAAAGTCTAATTATTGTAGTGAAATGAAGACTCCACATTTTGAAAGTGTCCCTTTAAATCTTGAGAAGACCAAGTCCTATGACCTCTGTCAATGGGAAGTTTGTCTGAGTAACGAGAGAATAAAGACTTCAGGATTTTCCTCAGATTAATAGCAGCATAAGAGGTTCATTCATTCCATCTTCAATTGTCAGTGGATACACAGTCAAATCTTTGTTGCATGATACCCGTGCTCTCGTCTTACAGGAAAATACAAATTGCTCTTTTTTTTCATAGCAGAAAAACCTCATGTTCTTTTCCAAGATAAATTTAAATGCATTTTTGCAGCTTTCTTAGAGATTTTGCGGGACAGGAGAGAAATACCGTTAAGGACACTAAGTAATTTTGATGTGTAAACTTCTGATGTCTGCTACAACACAGTATGTCTTAATACTAGAGATCTAGTACTAACTATGCCCCAGAAATTTAATATTTCTGTGGGAAGACTGCTTGGTTAGGAGAGGATATTTATCATGTGATTTCTTTGTGACAAATCAGAAATTACAGCAGTGCTCAAAGGAATGGAAATTCTAGATACTCATGACCTTCGCTGAAACCCCTTTCCTCACTTGTCAGTTCTTTAAGGGGCAATTTAATTGTGACTCTTTGGTGGTGACAAGGTAAGTGCTGGCATTTTGGCACTGTCATTCATTAGCAGCATGCAATGTCAGCAGCAGAGCCTCAAACATGTCACCATTCCCCCAGTGACGGCAAGATGACTTTTAGGACATATGTTATTCCAGTGATGTCTCCTGCATGTTTGAAAGCCCAAATGCCTCACATTCTTATGAAATACAGCATCATTTGTGAATTGTTTACACAGCTAAACAGCTTCAAGAATGAAACCATCTATTTCACAGGCACAAAAAGAAAATTATTCAGATATCATGAGGGAAAAATACTTGTAGTATCATATTCATCAAGAAAAAAATCATTCAGAAAGAAAGGCAACAAGAATCTATCAGCCATGGTGCCTTATGTTTAGGACACTCCCTTTGTATGCATATCAAATTATCCTCATACAAAATATAATTAAAATGCCAGTGTGTCAAGCACACAATACACATTATTATTTATTTTGTTTCTAGTAGCTGGACACCTGTAAAAAAAATCAGTCAATTAACAATGGTTAGCTTGAGAGGCAGAGGGCTAGCTACTGATAACAATAATTGCAGATTAATAAGAAGATTGTATATTTGTGATTTTATCCCTCCTGAACTCATCCTTTAATCAGATGCTGATTGAGGACACTGGACACTTCTGCAATATAAATATTAGTAACAATAGTTACAATAATGATATGACATACGTTTTTATTTGCTAACACAGCGGTTTTCAAAGTTCACAGTGGTTGATAGATCATTCAAAAATAACGTAGGCATCATCTGAAGACAAGAAATTTAAAAGTCTGGGGTCAGCCTACTTACAAAAGTCATTTACAAAATTTG
This sequence comes from Carettochelys insculpta, assembly GCF_033958435.1. Taxonomy (NCBI): domain Eukaryota; kingdom Metazoa; phylum Chordata; order Testudines; family Carettochelyidae; genus Carettochelys; species Carettochelys insculpta. The sequence goes on along the minus strand of NC_134139.1, from coordinate 175,538,003 downwards.
GATCTAAAGTATCGAAACAAAAAGCAGTCAAGTAGCACTTTAAAGCCTAGCAAAATAATTTATTAGGTAATGAGCTTTCGTGGGACAGACCCACGTCTTCAGACCATAGCCATACCAGAACAGATTCAATATTTAAGGCATAGAGAACCAAAAACAGTAATCAAGGAGGACAAATCAGAAAAAAATGATCTAGATGAGCAAAGCAGAGAGTGGAGGGGTGGGATCTAAGGTGAGTTTGGATTTCAAACAGTCCCAAAATTCCAACCAGTGCAAAATCCCTGTGGCTGCTCTTACTTGTGCAAAGGCACAAATAAGGCCCAAAGGCCCATGATTAAAGTGTGTAATTGTGCGTGGCAGAATGTTGGAACAGAGCCACCTTTCACTTCCCAACAAATGCAACATGCAACACCTGAGGATCAGACCCATTTTCTCCAGGCTGTTACCTATAAATGTTTGATTGTGAGCACATAAAGGCATAGGAAGGATAAGTAAACCAATGGCTTGTTTACACAGTGAGATAATACATCTGATCGAGCGTATTATTGCTAAAGCACACTAACATGCTGCACATTAATTGGTACATGCAGAAGCTGCTGGTGTGCTTGAATGTAATGCAGTTTGAAATTGCACAGTGTTAAAACTCACTAGGGAGCCTTTGGTGCTCAGCAGCAGGGTCTACATGGACTTATTAATATGCAGGAAATTGATGTAACCTAGAAATCACATCTGTAATGTGCAATACCCCACCATGTAGACATGCCTGTAGTAGCTGTAAGGAAAAGTTTGGCAAATGAGAGTGAGAACTGCTACACCACAAGAAGAGGGAGGCCTCTGTGGGAATGCTAGGTATTTACTCTCAAAAGATACCCATATTAGCACTTTGTGCCCTCCAGGGAATTTCATATATATATTTCATATATACATGATTTAGGATAAATGTGCTATTTGATGTAGCTTAGGAGTGCAGCCCCAGGGATGCATTTTAGACATATGGTTACTAGTGAATAGAGCTGATAAGAAAAATGGATTTTCCATCCCAAAAAATTTTAAGATTTTGTTTTAATGTTCACCAGATATGAATAAAGTCAACATTTCAATTTTTGTGTGCAAAATTCATGACATAATAATTTCATGGGAAACAAAACATTTGGTTTTGCTAAATGTTAAACATTGATTTCCACAAATAACAGCTATATACGAAATAAGCCACATTTTGAAGCAAAAAACTTCAAAATCAAAAAACTGAAATTCCTGAAAATGTCAAAATACTTTTTGACAATGGAGACTCCCCATTACAATTTTTAAAATAAAATCCTCCAAAGCACCACAATTTCATGGAAAAATAGCTTAATTAAAGCAACATTTTTCAATTGAAAATTATTTCAATGAAAAATTTCCAGGTTTATCATTGGGTTAAAGGGGAGTTATATATTGAATTATAGAACAATACTGAAAGCCTACAGTATAACAGTACAGGTACCTACAGTATAAGTAGCATGTGTCAGGGGATTAACCACGTTAGTTGCAGCTTCACAAATATCAAGCAGTCAAGTAGCACCTTAAAGACTAACAAATTTAAATGAAAGCTCATTATCTAATATATTTGTTAGCCTTTAAGGTGCTATATAACTGCTTGTTGTTTATATAAGTAGCATGTACCGAACTCTAGGCTGGTCAAAGTTAAATAAGTCAAAGAAGAACTGCTGAATATTTGGGGCATAAGCTGAGTCATCAATCAACTGCTGTGGTATTCCTGGGCAAGAAATAAGAATGGTTTCCAAATGTTTAGCTATCTCCAAAGGTGTAAATTATATAGATGGCTACTCTGCAATCAGAATGCTTTTATTCTAAAAGAAGATGTTTACAAAAAGTTAGGGTTCTAAAGGTGCAATAGCTGTTCTCAGAATTTCTGGGTCATAGGAACAGTGCTAGCTGTTAAGAGAAATATGACAAAGTGTTCAATTAGATAGTTAGCATTCCATTCACCAGAATCAATTTCACGGTGATGAACAGAGCATTTTAATGGATTCCTCTATTTTAAGAAATATAATTCTACTACATATCCACAACTTGGGCTCATAGAGAAAATTGCATATTGCTAATCTACCATATGATGCCCTATAGCGGATTCTTGCCAGTTGCAGTCATTGATCCAGAAATATTTGCTGCAACAGATTAAGACAATTTAAATTTTCTCTTTATTTTTTATTCTCCCCTAAGGCTGACAACTCTGATGAGTGATCGCCCTTCTGCTACACTGAGACTCAGAAACACTCCATTAATGGCTGTCATACCAATCTTCTGTTTGACCAGACGGTAGGGGCGGGGAAATCAAGTCCAAGAACAATTTGATTTGATGGCTTATTATTTAATTTTTCAGTTTATTTGATGCCTATGCACACCTTAGCCACATTCCATATTTTAAATAAATCATTAAAAATATTATTAGCATTTACTGGTGTTAAATTTGAAAGAACACATCTAGTTGCACAAATACCTTCATACAAACTCTCCTATAGAAGAAAAACAATTATTTTCCATTCAGCCAAAACCCCATCTAATTATCTTTCAGCCTCAACCCTCCTAAACCTGCCCTATGTTCTGGACTGCCCACATTTAAGAGACAAACTTTGCAGCATGTCGTCTGATTTCAGTTGTATGAGGAGACAGTATCTCTGGTAACCAATATCAAAACTTATAGGGCTTGTCTACACTAGCTCCCTACTTCAAAGGGAGCATGATAAGTAGGGTGTTGGGAGTTTATTAATGAAGTGCTGCAGTGCATATGCAGCACTTCATTAAGCCAATTCCCCCCCACGGCAACTTCGAAGTGTTAAACTTCAAAGTGCTGGCTCACATCTAGCTGCAACTCACTTGTCAGTACTTTGATGTGCCCGGCGTACTTCAAAGTCCCTTTACTCCCCAAATAATGGATCACAATGCAAGCCACTCTCCTTCAGTCAGCAATTCATGATTCAGCTTCCTCAATTTTGCCCAGCTGCAGCTTCAAACCTTCCAACTACATCAGTCTTATCTGGATTAAAACTCAGCGAGCTCACCCTCATCCATCATTAAGCTTCATAAATCATACAGGTACATGTTGCATTGCTGCAAATAGGTCTGACATGAAAAACACACTGCTTGATACCGTCAGTGGAGTGAATATACCACTGCCTGTTTCCTCACTAACTCTGGCCATGTCTACACTACTATATGGTTGCACTCCCTGAATGCAGAGACATACTACAGCAACAGATGCTGCCTACAACATCTTTGTAGGAACTTCAGCTCCTCGAGGACCAGTAGCTACATCAACAGAAACATTTTTCTAACAATCAAGATGGGTCTGTATTCAGTGTTAAGTTGACACAATTATTGTGCTCAGGGGTAGAAGTTTCTCACTCCCATAAGTGTTGTAGCTATATTGACCTAAGTGTAGACTAGGTCAAACTAAGTGTAGACTTAGAAATCTCATGTACATTTTGAACTAAAAAGGTGCTAAAAATTAGTCTTTGTGGTATCCTGTATGAAAGAGCCAGCAAGGCAGAAGAACAACTACCCAAAACCATCTCTTCAGATGTAAAAAAAAAGGAAAGACTTATTCCAGACCTTCCAGGAAGATCACAGTTAACAGTATCAGTGCAACCCGGGCTTCTTTCACCCAAGGAACTCAACACTTGATACACATTAATACATTCATTTTCTTGATACCAGAGATGCACTAGGTATTATTGTTCCCATTTTGCACATGAGGAGTCACAAAGGATTTCATGTTCATTTAAACTAAAGGTCTTTTATGCCGTCCTATAAGTAATACAGTATATTCCCCTTGGATAAATCAGGACTCACAGGCAACAATAACACTTGTGACATAGCAACCCTGTGACTCTGGATGATTGCACGTTTAAAAAAAAAATCCTTCACTGAACTCCTGTGCACAGTTTGTTGACACTCGAAATTCATCATAAATATTTTACCCTCAACATGCCCAACATTAGACACTCCAGTGGAAATATAAGGCAAACCATTTACTTTTAGTGCTCAACAACTCACTTGTATTTTTCTTCCTCAAATATATTTATAATTTAAGAGCAGAAAAGAAGTTGAGAGCTTTGTCTGTTAAGGAAAAAAAATATATTTTCTTTGACTAGGTTCCCATGTAGATGTGGAATAATGTATCTAGAATTTACAGGAAGCATTTTATATTCAGTCCCAGTTCTTCCACATCTCTCATATAGCTATTGAAGTGTTTATTGCCAGAGTTGTAGGACTACTTGCAGGAAAAGCATTATTTTCTTGTTACTTGAAATTGGGTGTCTCACTTTAATTGTTATCTTCCACACTCCAGATAAATCCTGTATTATAATCACAATGGTCAGCACTGAAAGAAATACTAAAATGTATTTAAAAAAATTAAAAAAAAAAGGCTACAGACAAACTGCATTAGAGAACATCAAGACATTTTTAACAAGGAGAACCTACTAAAAGAGGGTTACACAACTTGGGATCGTCTACACTAACCCCTACTTCAAAGAGGGCACGTAAATGTTTTCGGAGTAAAGGAACTTCAACGTTGAACGTGTACTTAGAAGTTCCCACAGCTAGACTGCTTACCAGTGCTTTAAAGTTAGCAATGTAGAAGTTTGCGTGGTGAGAATTATGCTAATGAGGTGCTGCATATGCAGTGCAGCACCTCATTGCTATTTACCAACCTGGCTCGTTTACATGCCCCCTTCAAAGGAGGGGACTAGTGTAGACAAGTCCCTGTGTAGTAACTGAGGCCTTTTGAAATGATTGTCTCAGTGTGTGTGTCACGTTACATGTTTTAGTGCCTAATGCTTATCGTCAGATTTTCATCAGCAGTACCCAGGGTGGCAGTGGACATGTGGTATGTACTCACACACGTGAGTTGTTAACCGCCGTGCAACACCAAGGGTGCGTTTACACTAGCCGGCTACTTTGAAGGAGCTGGCACAACGTCGAAATAGCGTGTGTCACATCTACATGCGCCGTCGCTATTTAGATGTTGAAATTGACTGTAGGCGGTGAGATGTCGAAATCGCTATTCCTAGCCGAAGATGGGAATAGCACCCTACTTCAACGTTCAGCGTCAAAGTAGGGCATGTGTAGACAATCCATGTCCTGCTACTTTGAAATAGTGGGGTCCTCCATGAAGACAATCAGCTGAGAGGTTGAGACGTGCTATCCAGCCCCTGTGGGGCTCAGTGATCACCATGTGGAGCAGCTCTTAAAGCACCACGTACCCAGATTTCCTGTGGCAGGAAGCTGAGAGCATGCAGGCAACATCACAGACACATGGCTACCCTGCACACCCTCCATAGGCCCCACAGACCCCATGGCAGACAGACAGCCCCCTGAGTGCCCCCAGGTCTCCCTCCCGAGGGGACTCAGGGCCCCCCCGGCAGACAAAGGGTGGGACAAAAAGCAGCAGGGCCCCTCCTGGTTGGAGGCTGAGCTCCGAGACTTGCTGGGGCTCTGGGGTGAACAGGTGGTGCTCCATGTGATGGGGAGCAAGCGGCGGAACGCGGAAGAGTTCGCCTGACTGGCCAAGGGCCTGTCTGCCCGGGGTCACCCTGCCCACAGTCCAGATCATGGCTGGAGCAAGGTGAAGGAGTTGCGGCAGGGTTATGTCCGGGCCTGGGATTTGGCCAGCCGGTCTAGGGACGCCCCCGCCACTTGCTCCTATTACAGAGAGCTCAGAGCCATCCTGGGCCCCCGGGACACCTCCTCCCCCCCAGACCACATTGGAAACCACAGAGTCCCAGCAGGCATCTGAGCTGGAGTCCACCCCGGAGGCCAGCCCAACACCCTGGGGTTCACACAAGGAGCCACCCCTCAGAATAGCGGAGGAGGGGTCCAGCAGTGAGGAGTGGGGTCTCCTCAAAGACCTCCCCTCCCAGAGCACCAGCCAGGTGTCTGCCCACCAGGGTTCCCCCAACTGCAGCAGTGCACAGTCAGGAACGTACCCCACAGGACACCCCCCCCAGGCCATGGGGCAGGGGCACCAGACATGACCGGGGGCCCCACACACCCCCAGAAGACCCCAAACCACAGCTGCCCAGCCACAGCATGATCCCAAGATGGCAGCATGGCCATCAGCACCTGTCAGCACCCATGGGCAACGCCATGGCCTAACCCCAGGGGTGGGTGGACCATGCAATGGGACCATCCAACAGGGACACCACACCCACCGACGGGGGATGGAGACCCAGCACCCAAGGGGGACTGGGGGCTTGGGCCACAGGCCAGGGCACAGTACTAACAGCCTTCCCCTCCCTCTCTCCCTTTCCACAGCTGCACCATCTGAGGCCTCACACTGCTAGACACCCTCCGTGGTCCCTGAGAGCCAGTCAGAGGTCAGGAACTGCCAGTGCCTGGGGACACCACCAAGGCCAGCAGGATGGGCACGCCACCACTGGACCCAGTTCCTGGAGGCTTTCCGGCAGCAGGCAGAGGTGGCCGAGGAGCGACTCCACTTCGACCAGGAAGAGTCCACTTGGTGCCGAGTGGCTTCGCAGGAGTTCATGGGCGTATTCCAGGACATAGCCAGATTGCTGCGGGAGGCTGTCACCCGGTTCCTGCCCCCCCACAGGCTCCCGTGCCACCCTCCCCGCTGCTCCACCTGATGCACTCCCTGCTGCTCCTCCTGCCTCACCCACTACCCCACCTGCCTTGCCTGCCCTGCCTGCTGTGCCACCTGCCACACCACCTGCCGCACCATCTGCCACCCCACCTGCCAGCCCCCCAGGACCAGAGCTCACTGGGGCGGAAGACCAGCCAGTGGAGGCATCCCGGCCCTACCTGCCTGTCCTCCTGGCCCCCAGCCGGCTGCTCTGGGGACTGCGGACAAGGTGGGGGCTGCGACCTGTACCCACCAGGGGTCGCGCCTCTCTACCCCCACCCCAGATTGATAGGCCAATGGCTGAGCTATCTGCTGACCCCCCATTTGTATATAGTTGTCCCCCTTTGTATATTGGTTCAAGTTTTTGTTGTGCACATAAGACAGTTTTAGCAGGATTCAATAATCCACAGTTTTATTTTCCAAAGAACCTGAGATGTGTGCTTGTTGAGGGGACGGTGTGTGGGTGGTGGGGGCCATGTGTGGTAGGCCCTCTGGGGAAGGCCAGGGAGGTGCTCAGGGGTCCCCCTGATCAAAATGGGCTTCAGGGCCTCACAGACCCATACCCCCTCATGGTGGGCCTGGCAACTGGGTGTGGTGGCTGGCTGGGGGAAGCCTGTGCTGCTGTCAACTGCCCACACCTTGCTCTCAACAATGTTGTGGAGTGTGCAGCATGAACCCACAACCTGGGGGACGTTCTGGGGGCCGACATCCAGGTGGGCCAGGAGGCACCACCACTGGCCCTTCAGGTGGCTGAAGCTCTTCTCCACCACCTGGTGGGAGTGGTTCAGTCAGGCATTGTAGCGCTCCTGGCTGGCGGTGAGGTGCCTGGTGTACGGGCGCATGAGCCAGAGCTGGAGGGGGTAGGCTGCACCCTCCACAAGGCAGAGGGACATGGTGGTGTCCCCCAGAGGGATCCCCCCAGAGGGATCTGCCTTTGAGGGATGTAGGTCTTGACCTCCAGCTGGCGGCACAAGCCCGAGTTCCATGGTCGTCATGTGTAAAGCTGGGCCACCCCACGTAGACATCCTGGAAGCGGCCCCGAATGTCCACCATGGCCTGCAGGATCATGAAGTGGTAGCCCCTCTGGCTGATGTGTGTTCCCCCGCTGTGGTCCGGAGTGCGGATGGGGATGTGGGTCCCATCTAGGGCCCTGAAGTAGTTTGGGAACCCCATAGCAGCAAATCTGGTGACAGCTGAGTCCAGGTCCCCGACCGGATGACCCTCCGGAGCAGCATGCCATTGAGTGCATGGACCACCTGTGGGGAGGGGACACAAGCTCCCATGAGGGTGTGCAGGGTGCCCCATGCTCCTCCCCCTGGATCCCCCTGCTGGTCACCTCCCCAGGCAATCCCTACCCACCCGCTCCCTCCAGGGCACCCGTCTCTCCCTGGCCCCACAACTGGCCCCCCCTCTATGGCTCCCCCCCCCAGTGGCTGCATGCCCAGGCCTCCTTACCTCCATGATGATGGCCCTGACTGTGGCCTTTCCCACTCCAAACTGGTGTCCCACGGACCAGTATCTGTCTGAGGTGGCCAGTTTCCAGACAGCTATTGCAACCCTGTTCTCCACGGGGACGGTGTGCCGCATCTGGGTGTCCTGATGGCTCAGTGTGGGGGTGAGCCTCTGGGAAGGTCTGCCAGCACATGCGGAAGTGTCGCAGCCACATGTCATTGTCCCACTCCCCCATGACCAGCTACTCCCACCACTCGGAGCTGGTGGGTTAGCTCCAGAGGTGGCAGAGCACCTGGCGGGGGAGGCACAGGGAGCACGGTGGTCAGGGGCATCCCCTTCTGCCCCCGGGGAGGGCTCCCCTGCCAGAACCTGCTGGGCGGCCTCCTGTGCAGCACCTAGCAGGGCACTTGCTCTCTGGGTGGCAACATGGAAGGCTTCCAGGTGCTGCTGATGCTACTGCTGCTGGGGGTCCATGGCTGCTGTGCGTCAGTCTGCGAGAGTGTGGTTACTGCTCTGCAGACCTCGTGCCATGCAGGCCGGGTGTGTCTGCGAGTGGCCCTTTAAAGGAGCAGCTTGCTGTTGCTCCGGAAGGGCTAGTCCAGCCTGTGACCCTGTACGTAGGCTTTCCTAGCCCCTTATTTTGATGGGGAGTGCGTGTGTGTGTGTGTGGACACTCTGCGTTTCCTTCCAGGGCTGCTCTTTTTGACGTTCCCTATCGCTGCTTTGATGCTGAACACCGACGGCACCAGCCCCAGAGGATGTGTGGACAATACGCGCTGAAATAGCCTATTTCAATGTTGTTACTTCGAAATAGGCTACTTCGATGTAGTGTCCTAGTGTAGACGTACCCCAGCTGTCATTCATTTCCTTCTCTACCCAAGACAGTCATGTTGATCCGAAGCAGAAGGGAGGATAGGAGCTCATGGATCACCCACAGGGACAACTATCTTGAAGAATATCTGTTACTGCACAAAGGGGGTACCTTCTCTTTTCCTTCAAGAAGGGGTCCTTGTGGATGCTCCATGTTAAGTGACTTACAAAGTAGTATTTTATTATGGAAGGCAGGGCTTTGCAATCTGTCTGTGTGCTGTTGTCAATATGGACTTTCCAAAATGTGTGTCTGCTGAGGAATGTTGCTCTGTTGACTAGTGTTTGCTGAATGCATGGATTGCTGTCTATGTTGATGTTCTCAGGGAATATTAAAACAAAAGCCCATGTTGTAGAAACAGCTTTCAAGGGGTGTGTCTGAATTGTTTGGGGAGCAAGGATATTGTTGTGTTTATACCATACTTGTATACATTGGGTGATCCATTAGAAAGTCTCTGTTTAGATATTCCTTCAACTTTGGATCATTCTGTAATAGAAATAAATTGATGTGGGGATTTCCAAAATATCTTTGTTCTCTCAATATTAAAGGTGAGTGCTCAATGATGAACCACCTGCCTAGTGTCTGTGAGTGGTTTCAGAAAACATACAGATAAGTAAATGGGTTGATTCAAGTAAAAAGGCGAGACTACTTTTGGGAGGAATTTGGGTGGGGTCTGAGATGGCTATCTTTCTGAAATATCATGTAGGAAAGGTCTGCCGTGAGTGTAGCTTATTCCCCTACTCTTCTTGCTGTAGTGATTGCAATGAGGAAGAATACGTTCATGGAGAAATGTACTAGGGAGCTCATGGCTAATGGTTTGAATGGTTTGCCCATCAGTGTGCACCATATCATATTAAAATACCCGTTGGGGTGGGTTGTCTTAATGGTGGGAAAGTGTTTTTCAGCCCTTTCAGGAAGCCTTTGGAGTTGGATGCTCAAATGTAGCTTACCCCTTGATTTTATGACTGTTAGGTGTACAGTTATGGAACTATTAGCAAGCCTTTATTCCTTGAGGTTCAGAATATAATCCAAAACTCTAGGTAACAGGGCTGAGTGAGGTGAGAGAGCCTGAGTTATACAGCAGTGCTGTATCTACACTGGCAAGTTTTTTCAAAAGATTTTTTGAAAGATGGGGCCTCTTTAGAAAGATCCCATGGAACGACTACACACAAAAAGCTTTCTTTCAAAAGTAAATTGAAAGAATGTGGTGCACCTTTCGAAAGCTCTTTTCCACTCCCATTTCAGGAAGAACAACTTCTTTCAAAAGGAAATGTATGTAGACATGCTGCAGGGACCCTTATTTCGAAAAAGCAGTCCTTATGGCACCTGATTTTTGATCCCTGGCATGTTCTCTGTAACAAGCAAGGGGTGTGTGGGAACTCTCTTTCAAAAGAGCAGATCACTCTTTTGATCTGTTTTTTTGTGTGTGTACGCTCTCTTTTGAAATAAGTTCTTTTGGAAGAGATCTTCCAGAAGGGTTTCTTTCAAAATATCACTGTAGCATAGACATAGCCTTATATTGCTACTGGGCATCCTCCGGGAGTTGGTCAAAGAAGGCTTTCATGTTGTACATGTATTTTGCTAAAAGTGCAGAATAGTTAACCATGTGGAACAGGAGGGACACTGATGAATATGATTTTCTTCCAAATATGTCCAGGTGCTTCCAGTCCTTGTTGTATGAAGTGGACTGAAAATGTGTTTGTTTGCCTGCCTGGTGTAGTACCACAACAACTAGGGAATTAGGGCCTGGGTGAAAATAAATTCTGCTCTTTTGTGTGGGACATAATATTTCTTGTCCATCTGCTTAGAAGATGGTTGAATCATGGCAGGTTTTGCCATAGGACATGATGGCTGCATTGGTTGGCAGAGACTCTTCATAAGATGGGGTGTATGAAGTAGATCAGATATTTGTGTAGACTTTGTTAACTCTTCCAGTGAGATATCAAGGGAGTCTGCCACTCTCTTGAAAAGATCACAAAACAATTTACCGTCATCCCTCGTAGTTGGTGGTGACAGATTTTAGTTTCATCTGGGGAGGAGGGTGATACGGGTGTGGACAGCATGCTCTCCTCTTCAGGTGTGTAATTTGGGTCATCCAGAGCCTCCCGTTGTTCCACATTAGAAGGAGTAGAAGGTGAAGGAGGTCAAGTGGTGGGGTTGGAAGTAACCTGTAGCTGGGCTCTATTTGTACCCAAAGATCCCAATATGGACAAGGGCAGGGTCATTGATACCAGTGTGAGCATCCATGAGTATGGATGCTACTACTGAAGTGGAATTGATGTAGTTAACAAGGTTGCTTTGAGGATAAGTGATATGGAGTATTTGGTGTAACTTCTACCTCCTCATCCTAGGAGAGTGGTGGTGCAAACCTAGCCAGTATTGTGACCAGACTAGATGCTTGACAGACTGGTGTGCAATAGGTACCAAATAATGGTTTCCAGGTGTTGAAGTTAGTGATAAATCAGTGTGTGGTATCGCAAAGATGGGTGCCAGGGTGCACATAGCTGTCTGCATGCTGGTGGTTGGTTACATTACCTTGGAGAAAACTGGTGTTGACCTCTTTGGTGCCAACGGTGCTGAGCTGCATGATAGTTTCTTATCTCACACATTGGAGCTAGGGTCTGGCAGTTCCTTTGCCTTTGCCTTTGGAACATTTATACACTGGATGTTACTGGTGTCTTTTGGTCCAAGGTGGATGATGCCATCTGAACCAGGACTGATTTTTTTGGCTGGAGAATGCTGATTCTTTGAGTCTTTTCTCTGAAATGAAGTCAAGAGCCTATGTTTAGTGGGTTGCTTAGAAGGAGGTTTTGCAGGTGGCAGATGGGATCCCTGTTTTGAAACCACTGCAAGAGACATTTCTCATGGTGCAGGCACAGTCTCTGGGTTTGTACACAGCCTAAAGGATTTCTCCATTAAGAGCAGCTTCAGTTGCAGGATTCTGGCTTTAAGGGACCTAGTTGATGACTTCTTGCATGGTGCACACTTTTGTGGGATGTGTGCCTCACCAAGACAGCATGTACATTGAGTGGCCATCTGAAATCAAGATAGACAATTTGCAAGTAGTGTAGCTTTTGAATCCCAGTGAGGCTGGCATGTGATTAGGAGCTTACCTCCAGCAGCACTGCCTGGAGGGCATCAGGGTTCAAAATAAAAGTTTTATTTAAAAATGTTATAAAGGTAAGAATGGAAGGAAAAAGCCAGGATAGGATGAAAAATAAAGGGAGCTATCTACGTGTTGTCAAGGAGTGAACTGATGATGTTCCAACCTAAGCCTAAGGCTCTACAGAAAAAAACAGAGGGACAGTTGATGGTGCACAGCAGTCAACCTCTTGCACAGGTGTGAGACACGTACCACACATGAACTACCACCCAGGGTACTGCTGCTGAAAAGCTCTGACTATTAGTACAAGGCACTGAAACACCTAACATGGAGTGCTGACAGGGACAATCCTGCACAAAGAAATGTTAGGAACTGGTGTTTGTTAAAGGGTTAAAGCAAAATCCTGGTCCCTGTGAAGTCAATGGTGAAATTTCCAATAATCTTTTCCTCAATACATTTGTTATCAAATCGTTTTAAAACTACTTTGTGCTAATCAAGTACATGGTCCACAGGCAGTCCCTGGGCAATCTAGTGAATTGGTGTGTTAGGTACTAAGATGATACATATTTCAATATTTTTCTGTGATTCTCTTCAGTTGGGGTTTGATCCAACACAAGATAAGTCAATGAAAGTTTTTCCATTGACTTCAATGGAATCCCTCTAGGCTTCTTAAAGAAAAGAAGAAACTTTTTCTTCTCTCTGCCAGGCACACATTTGACCCTTCAGACCAATGTGGAAAAACAAGCTTACTTCTGAATTCTTTGAACAAAGAAGATAGGCTGAAAACTGAGTTGGCTCAATTTATACAATTTATATGATGCAATATATATATGTGTGTGTATATATATATATATATATATATATATATATGGCTTCACACTTTAAATTGAGTATATAGTTAAAGGTAGTTTAATTTATTTCCCTGTTTGCACTCAGTGTTGCCATCTAGTTTCAGGTACACTACTTAGTGTAGTTTCCATTTCTCCAATTTCCCTGAACTATGCATTGACTCTTTCCCCTGATGATTTAGTTCTAGACTCTTTCACTCCACTATGCAAAGAGGAAAGCTGACAGAGTAACCAGACTCCTGAGCAAGGTGATGGAGATCTGGAGATATACTTATCTCATAGAACTGGAAGGGATCTTCAGAGGTCATGAAGCCCAGTCCTCTTCCCTCTCATCAGGACCTATCACCAACTCTGACAGATTTGTTTTTATCTATTTGCCCCAGATCCCTAAATGGTCCTCTTAAGGATTGAACTCACAATCGTGGGTTTAGCAGGTCAGTCCTCAAAACTCCAAGCTATTCTGGCAGGGACACACCTGGGGCAGCTAGCTCTCAATGCCATCCAGACTGCAGACTGCCACCCAGACTGCTTCCTTCCAGCCCTTAGAGCTACCTGGAACATGGCACCTGGGGCTTCAGCAACAGTTCCAAGGATCTGGAGCCCTCTTCACCTCTGCTGCTGCAGCTAGCAGTGGCCAGGTACTCAAGACCTTTTGAATTGCCCTTTTGAATTACTGGGCCACAGGACAGTTGCATCCTCCTGCCAGCGGACTTGTCTGAATGGAAAACTGCCATCAGACATTGTTCCTCTTGCAGGATTCTTCACTTATCTAACACACTTTGGCATTTATATGCCACGAGTTGTCCCTCTCTCTTTGCTTCCAGCTTCAGTGTCAGTGGTGATATGGTAGTGGCATATCCACTTGGATGTATTGTGGTACAGTTACCAATAAAACTCTTCTCCTGTCTACAGGACCCTGATGTGTGGTATAAGTATCGTTCCATCACTGTCCTCAAGAGCGAACATCTGCTGCTACCCTATCATCACAATTTTAATCTTCTTGTAGCTCCTATTTCTTTGAAGGGTCAGTCAAATCAGACTGACACTCTCTTTTTACTCTCCTCTGAATTTTGAACAGCCCCAACTCCACCAGAACCAAATGAATAGCTAAAACATTTCCCATCAGTATTCACTTAAATAAAAACGTGAATTCCCTTTAGCTGTGTCTATGCCTGTGAGCAGCCAGGGGAGTGAGATGTGACTCCAGCTTACTCACACACACCCCGCCCCGGCCCTGGTTTCTCTTTTGTTGTCCCCCGTGTCTATCTGGAGCCGTGATTCTTTTAGTGGTTCCCTCCTTGTCCTGAGAGGGGTCTTTTAGTTGTGGGGGGGCTGCGCCCGCGCACCCACCCAGCCTTTCCAATAAGAGCTAACTCACACACACACAAATGCAGCTACAGCAAATTCAATTAAATTTATGTTTACTAATGAAAGCCCAACTTCATCATGAAATAAAACATTACTCATAACTTCATCCCCATAAATTAACCTTTCTGTGTAGTTGGGGTGGCAGCTGCCTGTATTTGTCAGGTTTCTCTGGTGCTGCATGACACTTCCCTCCTTGGAGTGACGTTTGTCTCTCACCTCATGATAAATATTATTTAACATGCTAACAACTAGACAGAGAAATAATTCCATTGAATTTTTCATCATCAAAGCCTTTCCTTTGGGTGACAATTGAAGACTGAATTTCAGGCACTCATACTAGTTTCACCAGATTTATACAGGCACATTCATGTAGGGTATACTGGGAATAGTTCACATAGCAGAAAAAAAACTGAAACTTTCAAATATGCCTTTAATTAATAGACTTCTAGAGAAAGATGGAAGACTCATTGTCGCACCTGAAATTCTGACTGACACCCCCCACCGCCAGCAATATTTATTTCCTTGTAGCTGCTGGAAACAAAGTACAGAACACAGTTATTTGTGACTAAGAGAGAAATCAGGGCAAAATTCTGCAAAATAAGACTAAACAATGCTTTTTGTGTGGCAGCACACTCCAATACAGCATACCAGAACCTTTTTTCAGACCAGGGCAGGAGCTGGAGCCCCTGAGAGCCCCACAGCAGCAAGGGGTTGGAGTTGGAGTCCCTGAGATCCACAGCAATGCAGGGCCAGGAACTGGAGGCCCTGCTTACCCCATAAAAGCGCGGGGGGGGGGGCAGCAGGCTGCTGTGGGGCTGGGAGGCACAGCCCCAGCACCCATAGCAGAGAGCGGCTGGGACCGCCCCCCACTGCCATTCTGGCAGCTCCAGCTATGGAAACCTGGTGCTGGGGGAGGTGAGGAGCCATACCACCTCCTCTTTTTTTTTGTATGGAAAAGCACTGAGATGGAACAAATCTTTCTCAGCATACCATGAACAACAATATCTTCCTTTAAAAAAAAAGCAGTCCTGTAGCACCTTAAAGACTACCAAATGTATTTACTTATTAGGTAATGAGCTTTCTTGGGTAAGAGCCAATTCTTCAGATTTGACTAGAAACTTTTCTGCTGGGATCTAGAGAAGTGAGCCTTACCCATGAAAACTCATTACCTAATGAATAAATACATTTGTCAGTCTGTAAGGTGCTACAGGACTGCTTGTTTTACATGAAGCTACTGATCAGCAAGGCTACCCTCCCTGAGAACATCTTCCTTGTTTCTTAAATACAAATACGTCGTTCAGGTTAAGTTGATGTGTCTGTGGAACTAATAAACACATATGTTTTATATATTTATTTTACATCAAGCAAAACATTTTAAAATCTTGAAATAAATAATTTCAGATGCACACATCCATTTTAAAAATTGAACACTAACAAAAGGGAAAGACTGACCATAGTGTAAAGCAAAAGAATAATTGCTGTTGCCAGGGTAGAGCTATCTGTCAAAGATAATGAAGTTATCAAATGAAAACATGGACAGAAAGCATACATTTGTTGTTGCCATTGACTTTCTGCTTATAATTGGCTAGAATTCCACAATGGCTGATTATATACCAGTACCCCAAATTGTCCACAATGTGCCTGAACCATGTCATAGTGAACAAACCACTGCTCATTTTTACATAAATAGGAAGGAGCTCTTTGATGCTGTCTAAATTATAGTGGGAAAAGATTTGCATGCTAAAGTTTTTTTTTGTGATTTTGTGATGATGTTGAGTCTGACTAGACAATGAAAACTGATTCTTAAACAGTCTGCATGCTTTCTTAACTATTAGCGCTGTGTGTGGCAAGGAAAATGTTCCCGAGTACTATGTGTTACTGACAAACAACAAGAATTTGCCAAATACTTCAGGCTCAGACCAGCTGAATTTAGCATGGACAAGCACAACTAAAGGTACCTTCAAGACTTATGTATGCGTTCAAAACTAAAATCAATTCCATGAGAAAAATCCTGTTTTCAGAATGTACACACTTCGTGCCACATTCTCCTGAAACAAAATATTAAGCCTGATCTTCAGCTCTCATAAATGGATGCAACTTCACTAAAGTTACAATCTGTGCCCACTTACCCAAGTTAAGGATGAGAGCTTCAGGCTCCCATTGGCACAGAAAGATAGAACTTATATATACATGATGTGCAATTGGCTTAAAAACTAAACCAAATCAAATAAAATATCTAATGCTCTATCATCAAGTTCTGGAGATGAACTGGGAAAGTTAAAAACACCCATATAGATTCTAACCCACATTTTTAGGAAAAGTTTATGGATCCAATGCTGTTCAAAACTTTTAAAGAGCTGAATATTTTTGGATGTTAGTAGTATTATACAGTATGATTTAAAGTAGAAGTCTGCCTGAATTTTTGTTTAATAAGTTCACCATATCATGTAATTAGTTGTTTCAGAAAGAAAACCAAAACTTATTTGATATAACTGGATCAAAACAAGCAACGAATAAGCAAATCAAGCATTTCTTTACTTTATAATCCATCATAATATGTGTGGGTTGTAATTTAAAAGCTTTTACAGTTCAAAGGCCAAGTATACATACAAATAGATGCATAAGAGTAGCAAATGTAAGCTGCAAAAAGTGACAGGCCCAGAAAATGTGCCAAAACATTCTCACGTCATGGTATTGTCCTGCATTTCAATTGAAATCTAAAACATAACACCTGCTTCCTTCAGTCTCCCTGTAGTTTTCTCTGTATGCTGTGATAGGCACTGTTCTTTCATCTCCAGAAACACTTCCATTTTCTGTGTATGACCTACACTGAAGAGAAATATCCATCCAGTTCCTCCCACATCTCCTTTTGCAATACCCACGAAAGCTCATCACCTAATAAATTATTTTGTTAGTCTTTAAAGTGCTAATTGACTGCTTTTTTGTTTTGATAGAATACTGACTAACATGGCTATCTCTCTGTCACTATGCAGTACCTAATGCTAGTCTACATTAAACAGGGACAGGACATACAAATAACACCACACTTTTTATTTTCAGGAAAACTTATGGATCCAATACTAGTTATATTATTTCGGCTGTATTGTATCTAAGGATTTAGTTCCTGATTAAGCAAGATGCTTAGATCCCATATTGCCTTCAAGAGGAGCAATCATGCTGAAAGTCAGGCATGTGCTCCAACTGAGGATTTATTTTAGCAGATTATTCGATGTAGCATGCCAGGCTCAGAGGGTTGTCCTTGTGAGGCAAAGAATTGTAAGAAAGGCTATAAATGCATTGCTGACTGATGAGGGATTTAAATGGATCTGAGAATCCATTTATGACTTGATAGTACCTTTCACACATGAAGATCCCATTGTGCTTTATGAGCAATCATTCCACTTGCCACTGAACAGCATCTGCTTTGGAGGCAGAATATAGAAATTGTATACCACCAACCACCAAAACAAGACAACAGGTTAGGGTTGGAAGTGAGGGACTATATCTCAGCCACATGGAATAATCAGGGGAATTTACGTAACTTGAATGCAACTAGCCAAATTAGACTTTGGTAGGACATAGGAAGAATCCTTATTCAATCCCTTTGTGTAGAGATGATCCCAAACCAAAACCTCCTGTGCTCTAGGATAGTTTGAATTGTCATCCAGATTTACAGATAGCCCCTTTATGTATATAAGAATGAACCAAAATCTTAGATCCTACACACCTGAATTTTGGGCAGTTTATGATCTACTCTTTATATTAGAGGTTACTTTAAAAAACTAATGGCACTGAATGATGTTCTATACTTACATTGGCAAAACCTGCCAAAATTTGCCTGTTGGTCATTAGGGTTGTCAGGGAACTGGTTTTTTGTTGTTGTTGTTTAACCAAAAAGTGACCCTGATTGCTCCAGTCAGCATGTCAACCTGGCCATTAGATGTCCAGTTGGTGCTGTTGCATGGGTCTAGGACTAAGGCAGACTCCTTATTTGTTTTGTCAATGCCTCCCGGAAATGGATGTCAGTTCCCCGTGGCTCTTGGAAATTGGGATCTGTGCATTCTCCTTGTCCCTGGGTTGGATCCACAGCTCCCATGACTTGGAGACACAGCAAGCTGTGGGAGAACACCTGTGGGTCCATGGAGCTAGGAGCTGCAGGGACCTGGTGGCCACTTCCTGGGAGCTGCCATAAACACCTCCAGAGCCCCATACCCTAAAACCCCTCTCACACACCACCCCTCATCCAGATCCAGAATCCCATCCTCTGTATCCCAAACCCTTCATCCTTGTCCCCACATCAGAGCCTGAACCCACAGCAGAAGCCTTATCTCCTCACACACACTCTAACTCCTTGCTCCAGTCCAGAGGCCCCCATGTAAACTTTTCAAAGACCATAATACAGGCTCAGTTTAAATGTATGCCCCAAATTAAAAGCAAAAGAAACAAAACACAACAAAAACAAAACAAAACACAACAAAAACAGAGAACCAAAAATTGCTGCTGTGGCTAAACAAACTAAAAGAAACCACCAGAGGCAAAAAGCTACCTTTTAGAAAGTGGGAGTTAAATCCTAGTGGGGAGAATAGAAAGGATCATAAACTGGCAAATGAAGTGTAAAAATGTAACTAAAGGCCAAAAAACAGTTTGAAAAACAACAAGCCAAAGACTCAAAAAGTAATACTTTTAAATATAACAGAAGCAGGCAGCTTGTTAAACAACCAGTTGGGCCGCAGCATGATCAAGATGTTAAAGGAACACTTAAATATGATAACCATTCCAAACGGCTAAATGTAGTGCCTTGCATGTTGAATAGTAACAGAGAGAAAGCCGTGCTAGTTGATATACTATCAAAACAAAAAAGCAGTCAAGCAGCACTTTAAAGACTAACAAAATAATTTACTAGGTGAGCTTTCGTGGGACAGACCCACTTCTTCAGACCATAGCCAGACCAGAACACTATTAAATATGATAAAAGCACCATGGAAAAACTAAATGAAATTTTTACATTGGTCTTCACTGCTGAAGATCCATTGTTTTAGGTGACAAATATGAGGAACTGTCCTAGATTGAGGTGTCAGCAGAACTGGTTCTGGGACAAACTGACAAAATAAACAGAAGGGTAACCCTTCTGCCAGCAGCAGTCAGCAGCAGCCAGGGCCAGGTTCAATAGCCAGGGGTTCCTTTTCATTTATCTCACACAGAACTGGCTCGAGCCCCCACCCAGTAACCTAGGAAATACACATACCCTGGAGCGCCACAGAGAGGCAATGCTTCCCCACTTGCAAGCCTATAGTCTGAGTGCAGAGAACTTTTGATGACAGCGGCAGAGAAGTCACATAGCATTAGCTTGGGAAAAATACCATACCCAGAGTTCATAACCAACCCCCAAGTAACTGTCCAAGCTCAAATGGATTGAGCAGTGTCCTTGGCCTCTCAGGGTCAGCAGTCCAACACTGTAAGGGTCCCATTCATATATCCAGACTTTCCCTGTACCCTCCCTTCAAATGCCCTGCGTACAGTTCTGTCCAGTCCGTGCAGACCCTGACTCATCACCCTGATGACTTACCTCATTGAACCTCAGGCAAAGACACCTTTGCATTGGTCCTGTGGTCAAAAAATTCCTCCCTGCCACCTCACAATGCTCAGATGAGGGTAGCCTTGTGTGATCCATATCTTACACAGTGATGATGACCGCCGTGTACCCCCACAACAACTTCAAGCATTGATGAGATGCCACAATTCTTAAACTGGGTGATAGATAAGTTGTGACCTTACAAGAACATGTTGTTTACAATAGACAAGATCACATTGCTTTGTGCAGTTGCATGCAAATGATCTCTGAAGGACACATTCCTCATATCCTTCAGCAATATTGAGCTCCCCCTGATACATTCCTTCCATCAGTAAGTCACCAGGTTCAGATGGTAGTCACCCAAGAGTTCTGAAGGAAGTCATGTGAAATTACAGAACTGCTCACTGTAGTGTAGCCTATAATTTACATCAGCCGCTGTACCAAATGACTGGAAGATAGCTAATGTGGAACCATTTTTTTAAAAAAAAAAGTCTCAAAGATTTTTCTGGCGATTACAGACCAGATTTCAGTACTGGGCAAACTGACTGAAATTGTGGTAAAGTACAAAATTGTCAGACACACAGATGAACATAACTTGTTGGGAAAGAGTCAACATTGTTTTTTGTAAAGGGAAATCATGCCTCATCAAGAATTCATTCAGGGAATCAACAAGTATGGGGACATTCTGTGGGTATAGCATACTTTGATTTTCAGAAAGCATTTGACAAGGTCCCTTACCAAAGGCTCTGAAGAAAATAAGCTGCCATGGCATAAGAGAGGGAGCCTTTCATAGCTCACTAAGGCTACGTCTACACGTGCAGCCAACATCGAAATAGCTTATTTCGATGTTGCGACATCGAAATAGTCTATTTCGATGAATAACATCTACACGTCCTCCAGGGCCAGCAACGTCGATGTTCAACTTCGACGTTGCTCAGCCCAACATCGAAATAGGCGCAGCGAGGGAACGTCTACACGTCAAAGTAGCACACATCGAAATAGGGATGCCAGGCACAGCTGCAGACAGGGTCACAGGGCGGACTCAACAGCAAGCCGCTCCCTTAAAGGGCCCCTCCCAGACACAGTTGCACTAAACAACACAAGATACACAGAGCTGACAACTGGTTGCAGACCCTGTGCCTGCAGCATAGATCCCCAGCTGCCGCAGAAGCAGCCAGAAGCCCTGGGCTAAGGGCTGCTGCCCACGGTGACCATAGAGCCCCGCAGGGGCTGGAGAGAGAGCATCTCTCAACCCCCCAGCTGATGGCTGCCATGGAGGACCCAGCAATTTCAACGTTGCGGGACGCGGATCGTCTACACGGTCCCTACTTCGACGTTGAACGTTGAAGTAGGGCGCTATTCCTATCTCCTCATGAGGTTAGCGACTTCGACGTCTCGCCGCCTAACGTTGAAGTTGGTGCCGCTACTTCGAAGTAGCGTGCACGTGTAGACGCAGCTTAACTGTTTAAAAAGATAGCAAACAAAGGATACATATAAAGGGTCATTTTCATATTGGAGACAAGTAAATAGTGGTGTCCACAAGGGCCTTGTCTGGGACCAATCCTTCACTATATAAATAAGTTATGTGGGTAAATGGGTGAAGAGTGAGGTTGCAGATGCTACAAAACTACTGAAAATAGATAAATCCAAGGCAGACTGTGAAGAGCCACAAAATGATCTTTCAATCCTGGACAACTAGGTAACAAAATGGCAGAAGACATTTAATGTTGATAAATGTGAAGTAATGCACACTGGAAAACATAATCCCTACATACACTCTCACTCACACTCCACCTGCCCCCCCCCGGCATATTTGTGTATATAAGTAAATGAATGCTGGGGTCTAAACTAGCTGTTACCTCACAAGTTAGAAATCTTGAAGTCCTTGTGGATAGTTCTCTAAAAACCTCCAACGTGCGTGCAGGAGCAGGCTAACAAGTGATTGAAATGCTAGGAATCATTAAGAAAAGAATAAATAATGAGAGATAAAATGCCATTTTGCCTCTGTATAAATCTGTGGTACACCCACATCTTGGATACTGTCAGCAGATGTGGTTGCCTCATTTAAAAAAAGATATATTGGAATTAGAAAAGGTTCAGAAAAGGACTAAAAATTATTAGGGCATGGAATGGCTTCCGTATAAGGAGAGATGAATAAGACTGGACCTTTTCAGATTGAAAAGAGATGACCACCAGCGAATGTGATTGAGGTCTGTAAAATCGTGACTGGTGTAGAGAAAATAGATAAAGAATTGGCATCTATTCCTTCACATAACACAAGAAGAAGGGGCCTCTAAATGAAATTCATAGGCTGCAAGTTTGAAACAAATAAAAGGAAGTCTTTTTTTCAAACAATGCAAAGTCAATCTTTGGAACTTTTTGCCAGAGGATGTTGTAAAGCCAGGACTGTAACAGAATTTAGAAAGGAGCAAGATAAATTCACAAAGAAGGTATACATCAATGGCTGTTAGCCAGGATGGGCAAGGGGACAGTGTTCCTAGTCTCCATATTCCAGAAGCTGGGAAAGGGTGACAAAGAAGGGGTCACTTGTTTGTTCTCTTTGGGGCTTCAGTCAATGGCCACTTTTAGAAGACAAGATACTGGGCTAGATGAACCTTTTTTTTTGACCCATTCTTATGTTCTCATGATTAAACGACATTTCCCCATTTTCTGATGAGTTTGTTTGTTTGCTTGTTTGTTAGTTTGTTTTAATATTACAGACCTGTAAGAATTCAAAGAAACCTGAAAATTACTTCAGTGCAGTGACTGTGTGGGGTGAAGTGCAGTGTCCCCATGTGCCAGTAACAATAATATAAATCCAGTGACAGTGCTTTGTGCCTTACAATTGTTAAGAGGCTTCCATAGAACAAACATATAGGTCCTAAAGCAGCAATGAGCTCCAAATGGGTATACCCCAGGTGGAGGTCATTAGAGGAATGAGGGCATAGTTAGTTCTGTGTTTGAAGACTGCGGCTGTATCCTCATCTTCAAAATAGACAGATAGGTGTTTCTTGTCCAGTCAAAAGGAACACATCTTTCACGTGGTTACGGTGGGGGTGAACAGAATGGCGTTAATGGAAGCAAAGCAACTGGTAGGGGAATGGAATGAGTCCGAGATGTGTTTACTAAAAGGTGGTGCAAGGCTTTCTTATCCCTATTCCAGAAAAAATTCTGTGCCTTTGCCAGAAGCTTGAGTACTGCACTTCAGTTTCTCCTGTTCTTTGCCCAAGACCCATAAAGTTTATTCACCTTTAGTCTAAATAAAGCCACAAGAATCAACAGAGACATATATGTTTGAAATTGAATGGTCTACGATAGGGGTCAGCAAACCCTGGCACACATGTGAAGAGTGGCACCCAGGCCAAGAGTGGCACATGAGGTGGGTGCTTCACGCTACCCTCCTCCCCTATTCAGCCAGAAGCTTTGTGAAAGCCATGCTGCCTGTGGATTAACAAAAGACCTTCTTACGCTACCAACCACCACCTAAATGGTAAAGGTCTGCATCTCCATTTATTTATTAAGTAGGGCTATGAGTGACTATAAAAAATATCACTGGCACTTGGACCATATATAGAGGTCAAAAGGTCTCACTTTGGCAATCTGCCTCAGAAAGGTTGCTGATCCCTGGTCTATGATATACAGAAGGGAAGGCTAGGAGGCCTAATAGTTTCTTCGGGCCTTACACTATGTAGAACTGAAGACACGCTGATTTCACTTGTGTGCTAGGCAGAAGGGATTTTTTACTTATTTCATACTCAAACTGGATTTGATTTTTTTCCAGTCCAATCACTAAATTTAAACCTCCTTGGGACAGGATTAATTAATAGTTGAGTTTTAGTCTGCACCTATAATCTTGTATGGTAATATATGTGGCAGGTGAACATTTATGATGGTATTACCTATAAAACCACTAAGACACAAGGGGACAATGGTTTAATTCTAAACAAACCTTCAGGTGGTTTCCAACCTTTTCAGTAACACAGCACACTTCATGGAGACAAACAATTCAGGTGAGTCAATTGCTCATAAAAATCACATTTAATATCATTTACTATGATTACAATCTTACTAGAGAGGTTTGCAACATAATAGTACATGCAAGAAGCTAAAGAAGGATCAAATGTATTAATGTTTGAAATCCATCACAGAATACACGGGTATAGACAGTGATCACAGACATATTTTCAAAATCTTCTCAATGCCATGCTAGGGATTTTGAGCAAATGAAGAATCACTGAAAGCAAACTGCCCTCCCTACCAGCCCATTGGAGCCAGGACGTGGCATTTATGTCACATCCTAGCTCCAACAGTCTTCCCCATTCCTTCCCTCCCCCTTGCCACAGAAGTGAGTGGAAGTGGACTCCCCGACAGCTTGTTCGGGCCAGGAAGCAAGTTTCAGCTGTCTCACAGCATGAATGGGGTCCTGCGGAATTGTCAGTTTCCCCCCATGGTAGCTCTGCAAAGAGCCGCAGTGAGGGGAAATTGATGAATTTTCATGGAACACTTGGACAGTTCTAAACCACTGATTTAGAAAAATATTAGGAAGTTGATGAAGAACACTGATAGGGGAGGGCTGTCTAGTTGCACATATAATTAAGCATAGGAAATGGTTTCTGAATTGAATTTGAAAACAGAAACAGGCAGATAGCTATGTGTGAAGCCGGGTTAAAGTTCTCTTTTGAAATGTTTATTTTCTCTGCCACCGGAAAAGTAGTTTTTGGAGAAAACAATTTTGAGTGTGAACATTGTCAGCTTCTCTTGGAAATGTTCTTTATTTAACAAAAGTCAAAAACTGATCGATTTTGATTCACAATGACAGTGTGGTTCCCGATCACAGTTATAATTTTGATGGTGCATACTCCCATTTTTAACCTACAGGACCATCTCTAACAGGACTACGTCTCTCATAATTAATGAGCAGTTTCCTGTGATGCAACTCCTCCCCTCACCAAGAGGACGTATAAAAATATGTCATGGGAGATGTTATCCAATCAGTAAACATAACCTAAAAAAGAAAAATAGGAGTATAAGGCACTGGAGAAACACCTCCAAGGAGACTCCACAGCACCAGTTCGCATAGAAATATTTATTTTTTAGCCCAATTATCTCATTGGAAATCAGTCGACATTTTCTGAAGACATTTTTGACAAAAATGAAAAATACACACATACAAACATACATACGTGTGTGTGTGTGTGTGTGTGTGTGTGTGTGTGTGTGTGTTAAAAAAATACCATTTTCTGACCAGTACAAGTGATAGGAGGGAAATGACAGGATGCTCTATGCAGAATTATCCTGAAGCAAAACTCAAACCCAATGTTAGCTGTCACTCCTACATGCTGCAGTAGATGACATGATACTCAGAACTAAAAATGTAATAGCCTTCAAATCCCCAATATTCACCTACTGTAAGGGCTTGTCTACAATTACCAGAAGATCGACACCCTGTGGTTGATGTTCTGAAGTTCAGTTTTGCGCATCTGGTGAAGATGCAACAAAATCAACCCCTGGGCTCGGCCATTGACTGCTGTACTCCACATTAATGCATGAAGTGAGGGACATCAATGTGAGACTACAGAAACTTAGACTTTACTAGGGAAGCAAGTTGATTCTGATACATCGATTCAAGGTGTGCAAATTACCTACTAATAACCTTACTATTAAAAGCGCACATGAAGATACTATAATCACTATCAGAAATAAAATCAGCATTTCAGAATAGCTGCTCTTAAGTGCTCTGTGTAAAAAGTTACACCAAAGAAGCTGTGTTGTACACCACTGCCACCATTACTGCTGTAATTGAGATCACGTTATTCATATTCTATTAGGTCATATTTAAATAAATGACAATAAGCGTGATTCTCTGGAAAAAATTGACATAGCTCCATTTCATCTGGCAGTGGGCTTGATCCTCCCATGTGGTCCAATCGCTCATCTTAAAATTGTGCTTAACATTATTAACTCTGGGAGGCAAGGACTGTCATTTATACACCAAATAATACTTTGTAGTACTTAATACAAAGAACCCCTGATCGACTTGGGAAATCTAGGAACTAAAATATTTAATATCTGGATCTGAATTTTGTTGCCTGGTTCATAACTCCCAAATTAAGGATAGCCCTAATAGAATGTCTGCACTTCATATTCCAGCAATTCCCATGCCAGTTGAAGCAGCATAGAGTAGCCTACAGGCAGCTCTAATCTGTGCCATATCTGGTGCAGAGAATCAGAGAGTCATAACTGGAGGATGCTGAACATGGCAGAAAAACTGACCCTATTCTATTGAAGGATATTGCATATAGGTACCGATTGGAGGATATTACATTCCCTTGATTACAATAACACATAAAACGAAACTCTAGGGTTTGTGCTTCATAAACTACATTGCAGAACTGGATGGCACTGCTCTTTGCAGACAAAAACTCCTTTAAAATAAATCACCTGTGCTAGTAAATTATTCATATTTTGATTAATGAAAATATGCTAATTAAGGATTTGCTGTTCAAAAAGTATAAATATCTTTCATTGCCTGAAGTAATTAGAATAAGTAATTACTTAAACATTATGATTCTGAAGTAAAATAATTTCTATGATAGCAAACTTGCTAAGAAAAATGCATCATAGGCTACGTCTACACGTGCACGCTACATCGAAATGGGCTATTTCGATGAATAGCGTCTACATGTCCTCCAGGGCTGGCAACGTCGATGCTCAACTTCGACGTTGCGCAGCCCAACATCGAAATAGGCTCAGCGAGGGAACGTCTACACGCCAAAGTAGCACACATCGAAATAGGGATGCCAGGCACAGCTGCAGACAGGTCACAGGGCGGACTAGCGCTTCCGGGGCAACAGCTAGCCGCTCCCTTAAAGGGCCCCTCCCACACACACTCAGCCTGCACAGAAGGCGGTCAGAGGAGCCATAGGCACACAGACCCCAGGCGCCGCAGTCATGGACCCCCAGCAGTAGCAGCAGCAGCAGCAGCAGCAGCCAGAGGTCCACCCAGCCCTCCCAGCAGGAGCAGGGCTTGCCCTGCTCCATGCCACGCGGGAGACAGCTGAGCACCTGATTGCTACACCGGAGGAGGAGCTGCCCCCAGGGCAGCAGGGCTCAACCCCTAACCCTGCAGCACCCCGCCCCCCCCCCGCCTCACACGCCGGCGGCTGTGGAGCTACCCCACCAGCACCGACTGGTGGGAGCGGCTGGTGCTTGGGGAGTGGGACGATGACCGCTGGCTCAGGAACTTCAGGATGAGCCGGCAGACATTTATGGAGCTGTGCCAGTGGCTCACCCCCACACTCAGGCACCAGGACATGGCCATGCGGCGTGCCCTCACAGTGGAGAAACGGGTCGGCATCGCTGTCTGGAAACTGGCCACTCCCAACAGCTACCGATCCGTGGGGCAGCAGTTTGGTGTTGGCAAGGCCACCGTCGGGGCTGTCCTCATGGAGGTAAGAGAACCCACGGGAGGAGGGCAGGGCAGGGCCACGCACACTCTGCTCACCCCTCATTGGTGCTGTCCCATGTGCTTTCTCTGCAGGTTGTGCGTGCCTTCAACACCATGCTCCTGCACAGGCTCGTGAGGCTGGGGGACCCAGATGCCACCATCGTGGCCTTTGCCACCCTGGGCTTCCCCAACTGCTTTGGGGCTCTGGATGGGACTCACATCCCCATCCGTGCCCCACATCACAGTGGAGGACGATACCTCAATCGAAAGGGCTACCATTCTGTCGTCCTCCAGGCCTTGGTGGACAGCCGGGGACGTTTCCAGGACATTTATGTGGGCTGGCCTGGCAGCACCCACGACGCCCGGGTTTTCCGGAACTCGGGCCTGTGCCGCCGGCTGGAGGCGGGGACCTACATCCCCCAGCGGGAGATCCCTCTGGGGGACATCACCATGCCCTTCTGCGTCATCACACATGCGGCATACCCCCTCTGGCCGTGGCTCATGCACCCGTACATGGGCCATCTCTCCGCTAGCCAGGAGCGCTTCAACGAGCGCCTGAACCACGCGTGCCAGGTGGTGGAGCGTTCATTTGGCCGCCTGAAGGGACGCTGGAGATGTCTCCTAACCCGCCTGGATGTGGGCCCCAACAACATCCCCCAGCTTGTGGGTGCCTGCTGCGCCCTGCACAATTTGGTGGAGAGCAAGGGGGAGACCTTTTTCCAGGGCTGGGCTGCGGAGGCCGGCAGGGCAGACGTCCAGCCACCTGCTGCCCCCAGTCGGCAGGTGGACACCGAAGGGACCCGGGTCCGGGAGGCCCTGCGGGCCCACTTCAATGATGAGGCCGCGGGGTGAACTCTGCCCAGGCCCCCCACTGCCCGCCCCTTCCTCCACCACACTCCTGCCCCAACGCCCACACCATGGAGCACCCCGCCGCACCCCCTCCCACTTTTCCTGGACAAATGACAGCACGCACTTGTGGCTGAACTTAAACTTCTTTTTCTTTCAGAACTTTTTTTTTTAACTGTAAATATATGAAACAAGAACAAACATGTGGAAATAAACTAATATGTACAAAAATAAAACAATACTAAGAAGCAAGTGTCCTCATGAATAAAAAGAAAACCAGGGAGGATAAAGGGGAGAACTATTTACATGGGGGGTGCGGGGCAAACGGGGGGCACCAAATAATAACTTTAAACTATATACAAGGGGGGGGGCCACGTCCCGGGCCCCTCGCCCCTATAGCCCGGCACTGGGCGTGGCCGGCCGGGAGCCCCGCCGCGGTCACAGCCCTGTCCGGGGCTGGCTGGGGGCGGGCCAGGCCGGAAGATATGATGCCCGGCGAGTCTCAGGTGGCTCCAGGGGTCCCTCGGCGCTCCGGCCCTCGCTGGTGGGTGGCAGGGCGACGGCGGACGGGACAGCGACGGGCGGAGCAGCTGGTGGTGAGGCTGGTGGAGAAGGCAGGGCAGGCGCTGCAGCGGCCGGCGTGGCATGGGGGGCAAGGTAGTCCACCAGGCGGTTAAAAGTCTCCATGTAGGCCCCCCACGCCTCCTGGCGCCAGGCCAGCACCCGCTCCTGCAGCTGCAGCTGCTGCTCTGCGACCTCCAGCTGCCGTCGGTGGATGGCCAGCAGCTGGGGGTCCGTCGCCGTCGGGTGGTGGTGGTGCGGGGTCCGCCGTCTAGCCCGCCGTGGGGCCGGTCCGTGCTCGGCTGAGGGGCTGGCCTGGAGCAATGGTCCCGGAGGGCTCTCTGGGACCACTGAGGCCTCGCCGGCGCTCTCTTCCGGTCCTTCTGATGGTGCAGGTGTGGGACACAGGAGAGGAGGGGGGGAAGAAGAATGGAGACAGGCGTTAGTGTGGGCCCCGAGCCGTGGCCTTTGTCCCCCCAGCCCTGTGCTGCAGGTTCCCCATCCCCGTCCCCGGGAGATGCTGCTGTGATGGATGGGGTTCAGGGGTCCCCCTGCCATGCACCCTGTCCCCTGGTGGGAGCGACTCTCACTTCACCCCGCAGGGTCTGACAGCAGGAGAGGTTTCTTAGGCCACAGATGCCCATAGTCTCCCAGGAGTGACAGCACCAGCTGTCGGAAGAGACAGTCCTTCCAACCCGTCGTGGGGAGAAGACCCCAAGGGGGGCCCCTCTGAGATGCAGCTTTCCCCCTCCTCAGGCTGGCTGCCTTCCAGCTCTCCCTTCCCCTAGCCTCTACCTGTGGCCCCTGCCCTCCCCTCCCAATTCCAAGCCAGATCGGCTCCTCCCTCCTCTTTGTTCAAGGCAGAGGTGTCACCTGCCAGCTGTAGCCCCAGGATCCTCCTTTGCCCCGGGAGCTATTCGGCTTTTGTTGCTCATATGTAGCCTGAGTCTCCCTTTTGCACTCCCCCCACTCCATCACATGCTGCTGCTGCGGGGTGTCCCACCCCCTCCTCCCGGGGGCCCCTCAAGGTTCCACTCCCCCCAGCCCGGGGATGGGGCATGGCACTGTCGTGTGGGGTGGAGGGGGCAGGGGCTGATGCCGTGCTGTGAGGGCCATGGCCCTGCTGTCCTTGGGGCCATGGCCATGTGAGCATGTGGGGCGCCCTGGACACATATCTATTACCCCCTGCCCCTCAAGCCCAGGGGTGTACACCAGAGGGGGCTACCTACCTGTCAGTCCGCTCCCACGGTCCGGAGATCCCCGGGGGGTGGAGGCCCGGCTGCT
The DNA here is from genome assembly GCF_033958435.1 of Carettochelys insculpta. Taxonomy (NCBI): domain Eukaryota; kingdom Metazoa; phylum Chordata; order Testudines; family Carettochelyidae; genus Carettochelys; species Carettochelys insculpta. Next base: position 175,508,011 of record NC_134139.1, on the reverse strand, counting down.
GCTCCGGGATGGCAGGAGGAGGATCTGCAGCCCGGATTCTGCAGAGGAGGAGCCCCCCTCCTCCTCCTGCCACGATGTCCCGGGGGTGGCCTCCGGCGGGGGCCCCCAGGGTGTGGGGCTTACCTCCAGGTTGGACTCCGGCTGCAGGGCGTGCTGGGGCTCGTCGGCCGACATATCAAGGGTGGCCGGAGGGGAGGAGGTGTGCCGGGGGCCCAGGATGTCCCTGAGCTCCCTGTAAAAGGGGCAAGTGACGGGGGTGGCCCCAGATCGGCTGGCCGCATCCCGGGCCCGGGAGTAACCCTGCCGCAGCTCCTTCACCTTACTCCTGACGTGATCAGGAGTGCGGGCAGGGTGACCCCGGGCAGCCAGGCCATCGGCCAGCCGAGCGAATGCTTCCACGTTCCGCCTCTTGCTCCCCATTACCTGGAGCACCTCCTGCTCGCTCCAGAGCCCCAGCAGGTCCTGCAGCTCAGCCTCTGTCCAGGAGGGTCCCCACTGCCGCTTGCCAGCCTGACTGGCTGGGCTGGCTGCCCTGGCTCCCCTTGGGGGGGGTCCCCTGGGGGCACTGGGGGGGCTCCCAGGCAGCCGTCGCAGCTGGGTGGGTGGCTGAGGGATGTGCAGGCTGGCCGCGTGTCTGGGCTGCCGCCTGCACGTTCCCTCAGCTTCCTGCACAGGAAGGGAGGGGGAGGGGACCTTTAAGGGGCCGCTCCATGCAGCCACCATTGAGCTGAGGGGCTGGAGAGAGCGTCTCTCAATGCCTCAGCTGATGGCCGCCATGGAGGACCCGGCAATTTCGACGTTGCGGGACGCGCAACGACTACACGGTCCCTACTTCGACGTTGAACATTGAAGTAGGGCGCTATTCCTATCCCCTCATGGGGTTAGCGACTTCGACGTCTCACCGCCTAACGTTGAAGTTAACTTCGAAATAGCGCCCGACGTGTGTAGCCATGACGGGAGCTATTTCGAAGTTAGTGCCGCTACTTCGAAGTAGCATGCACGTGTAGACACGGCTATAATGTGCCAAATATAGTTGAAATTGTTGAACCCACTGGCAGTATTTTTATGTCATTTCCATAAAATATACATATGCTTCACAAGATCTTGGTGCTGATTTTTGTAGGTTACAAGTTAATCCTTTGCTTTGTTTGCTTTTCTTGGGCTCACTTGGTAGGGAACTGAATACTCTAGCCCCATGCCAGGGAAACAATTCAACACAAAAATCATTTCATTGACTTTGATAGGATTACACAAACACTTACATTTAGGCACCCACATACGCGCTGATTGGAGCAGGGCTGGAGCGACCAGCACCTTGCACAAGGGTGTGGAACCTGCAGTGTACCAGCCAGTCACCATTCACCAGGGCTAGCTCTTGGTAGGTGATCAGTCAGTTTACCTGAGCATCTGCAGGCATGGATGCTTCCTGAGGCTCCTGTTGGCCAGGGCCAACCCAAGCTGTAAGCAGCCACACCTGTGGGCATTCAGGAAAATAAAATGTCTGGCAGCCTACCAGAACCTAACCATATCTAGCCAAAGGGCTGGAGGTTTCCCTATCTCTGACATAGCAGAATCAGCGACATTCTGCCCGTGAAAATAGTGACCTGTTCCATTTCATTCTTTTCTTTTCCTCCCTCACCTCACACACAGTTGGCAAGAAAGTTCAGGTTTCATCAAGGATTTTTTTTCCATCCAGCAGAGGCCAGAGGAGCAGGGTCCTCTGTCCCCTTGCCTACCCTGACCTTGCAGCAACCTCTCTTACCCTGCAGAAGCCTCCATCTTTAGCAGGTGTGAAATGTCTTTCTTCCCCAAGTCCCACCTATGAGCCTATCTATAAACTCTAGCTTGTTTTGTTCTGCTTTTTGGTAATTCCCCACTGCTATGAAACCCCTCCCTTCAGCTCAAAGGAAGCAGTATCTTTTCCCAGCCAGAGAAAACCAGTGCCTCAAGGTATTTTACTTTGAACTGATGCCACTCACATTGGCTTGGCAAAGACAGGAGACAGACCTGCTAATTCAGGGCAGATCCACAGACATATATGCTTCCCATGATAAAGGAATTTCATGATATAATTTCATAACATCATCCAAGAGGCAGAAATGGTACTGATAGACCCATCTATTTGTCACAGCTGTGGCAGCTACAAACAGGCATGTAAGTACATTTGTGGATCCAAATCTAATGTCCACATTTTACTTACTGATTATTTTATAGGATAAAAATGTCCCAAGCATCTAATGGATTTAGGAGCCTGAGTGTCCTTGAAAGTCAGTGAAAAAAGCTTCAAAGGACCAGACTTGAAATCAGTGGGAGTTAAGAACCTAACCTTCTTAGGAACTTCTATAAATTCCAGACGTCACCTATTTGCATCTTCAGGCAGCTAAGCAACTTCGTAAACCTGCCCCAAGGTACCTAAGTTCTACTTGAAAATGAAACTTAGGCTGTGTCTACACTTGCATTCCTCTTTTGAAAGAGGTATGAAAATGAGGTAAATGAAAAATGCAAATGAGGTGCAGATTTGCATATCTGGTACCTCATTTGCATATTCTTATTTTGAAATAGTTTTTTTCAAAAGAAGAAAACCAGTGGGGTTTACTTTCAAAAGAACAGTATATACACTGGTTTTCTTCTTTTGAAAGATGAATGCAAGTGTAGACACACCCTTAAGTCCTAGGTCATTTAGGCATGTTTGGAAATTTTCCCCACAGTGGCCTACTGAAATAAGTGTGCAGTCCCCGTCCAGCTCCTAGCACCTGCCTACAAAAAAAACCAGTGTAATAACTGGTTCCAGTTGAGTGGGTGAAATGATTCCCATGGATATACTTTAAAAATCTCTGATTTGTTGAGCCTGAAGATGTAATTTAAATGTAAGGTGTTATTATTCTTCAGCACTGTAGAGGTTCCCTGCATCCATGATGAGTCAAAGGAAAATAAGGGTCAGGAGGCCATAGCAGCACAGAACAATCTAACCATGTGAAATACAGCAAAGGCAACTATAAAATCATCAGCAGAAATACCAGTGGCAATAATAAGGCATAATGTCTTTGTTCGGGATCACATTGGGGTCCCATGCTGGCTTACAGTATTCTGTTATTGGCAAAGGAGGTGGCCCTGCCTTTGGAACAAGAAAATGGGGTTTGCACTTGTCATCCATTCATTATAAGAGTGCACACAGAATGTCCCTATCAAATCTGATTGTAATTGCAAAAACTAATCAGAGATGGATCCTCAGACAAAGTAAACCAACATATATCTATTGATACTTTATGGAAAATTGTTAGACAGTGTCTGATCAAGGAAATCTTTCACTTGTCTTGTCTATGTGTGTGAAGCAGTTTAATCCTATAGTAAACCTATATACACAATATGCACTTCCCACCTATCTGTTAGGACTAGAATGAATATTGTGTTGTACGTTACCCATCTATGCAAGACTCCCTCCAACCTACCTGTCTCCATTGTCAACATTCTCTTTTCTCATTGGCTATGGTTACACTACACTGCTCTGGCTGAAGAGATTTCCCGACAAAACTTCTTTTGACAGAGTGCAGCCACACACCAAACCCAATCGGAAGAGTGCTGGGCTCTGTCAACAGAACAATTGGACTTCTTGGCTGCTCACTCAACAAAACAGGCACTCGGAAGCACAGCAGACAGGGCTGCCCATTGTCCTGGATGCCCTGCCCATCAAGAGAAGACCCCGTCACAGTGCATCCTGTACTCTTACTTTGGGGTGTGTCATTCTTTCACTGGAGTTTATGCTGATATACTTTTTCAATATTTGTGCAGCATGTCTCATATGTGTTGCTAATTAATAGCTCCATTTATTTTCTCAAGGGATAGTGCTTGTGCCTTGGGCACAGAGAGGAACCACCTTGGGTAGAGGTGCAAGGAATCATCAAAAGAATCCAAGACCCAGCCCACATGAGGAGAAGAAAGCAGCTTCTCCAAATAGTGAGTGCCAGCACCATTTAGAGAAGAAGCTCTAGCAACACCTTGCAGGAGGGGTTACATGTATTTGTACAGTACCTAGCACAATGTCAAGTCCCTATATGGGTTTCCTAGGTACTAATGAAATGGTAATAGTATTGAACAAGATTGGGTCCTTTGGGATTAAGTGGAGTAGATGTCTTATGCTGGCCCTAAATTTCACCCCTACAATCTATTCCTCTTTAGCATTATATCAACCTTTTGGATATATATGAAATATTTCATACATAAATCCAGATTGAGAGTGTCACCATAACAAGTTTATTTTTCAGTTCTCTTAAAGGGTGAACGTCCTTGCAATGCAGCTGCTGTCATTACGCTGCAGTAACCATGAAACCTGTGAGGGTACATGATTTTTACTAGGACATAGCTAAACAATGGCAATTCTGACTACTTCCTTCAGTCTCAGTTTTGCTGAAACCTGAAACTCAAAGCTTGAAAAATAAAGCATACAAACCAAAACTGAGAAAATGATGATTGGTTGCTAAGTCACGTTTTTTTTTCTAAGACCTAGTTGATACCTGCAAATATTGTGTGAAAATAAAAACAAAAATTTAATTGTGATTTTAAAGGTTCCTTTTTTATTCCACTGAAAACATGAGAGTAATTAATTCCTAAGTCCTTGCATATTACCAAAGCATGTATCATTCAGCTATAGTTATATTTTGTTCTGGTTCTACACAAGCATTTTGTTAAGATTGAATCTTCTCTCACCTCTGAAAAAGCATATTCTTTTTCTGAATGAAATATTGATAGTGTTTACCCTAACACAGTAATATGTAGAAAGTAACAGGCAATACATTTTTATGAATTCCTGCATTTATATTTACCAGCCACTGCTACACTTACCGGTTAAAGTTCTTGATAAAATGCCACATTCACAAATATTTTTTGTCTAGCACAGGAAAAATGCAATCTGCTTAGCAAACTACAATTTTACCAGCAATCAGAAGCAATGAATAGGCAAGCAGCACTGGAAATGGTGACCACCGTAATCAAATGGCATGCAGATGTTAATCATGCCATAAGTGGTTTGCATGGTGACCATTATTTGTAGTCAAACAAAGGATAAAAATGTGGGAGACAGATGCTTGTGCAAGAAAAGCTACACTTTTAGAATAAACAACCAAATAGACCTTTCATTAACAAAAAAAAACACAGCAGTGATATTGAATTGAGACAGACATGGTCTCTCTTTGCCAGTATAATATGACCATAAGAATGAAATTTTCTCAAAAAAGAGGGACATTGGATCTATTGTAGGTACCAACAAATCATCACAGAAGGAGCCCAGCTTGCATATTCTTACATCCCTAAAGCCAAAACTTAAAGTTGTCAACATCATAAACTCTGCAAGGTGAGGGATGGGCTACATCTCTTACATCACTAGCAAAACCAAAAAGATGTTCAGTGGAAGAAGCTGAGGGGAAGCTCAAAACAAAAAATATTTTAGCTGAATAATGCCGAAAAGACCACATTTTCAGACAAATCTTTTGACTGGCAACCTGCCCCCGTTCTTTGAAATGTTTCTATCTTTTGTTCATATTTGCAGGTGAACTCTTGCATAACTGTCTTCCATGCACCAGAAGATATGACACAATTTGTTTCTAAAAAATTCTCTCTCAATTTGAAACATCGTAAATCAAAACCAGATTTTAAAAGCATAGGATTGAGTGTTGTAAAGTTTAAAGTGATGTTGGACGCTGAAAAGAGTTGTCAGTTTATAAACATTGAAACAGCTGTTCATTGTAACTCAAATATCGTAAAATTGAAGCTGTCTGTATCTCTTTCCTCCCTGCTCCTAGATCATTATGTTTACTCTACAAATTCAGGAAAGCACTTAAGTATTTCAAACAATGGGACTTTAAATGTGCTTAATTTTTATGCACTACTTAAACTCTTTTCCCACTAAGCAATGACAGGCAAGATCGCTACATGCCACACTCGTGGACTACTCACCTTGCAGGTCACAGTGAAGCAAAGGAGAACAGCCTCAGCAAAGCAGCTACTTCTCTTCTCACATAGGTGGGCTGGGAATGGGTGTAGCCTTGACTTTACCTCCTTTGACACATCATTTAGCATAGCTGAGCTATGGGAGAGAGTGACATCATCTGTTATTGGTACTAGCAAATAGCTTAGATAGAGAGCAGTTCTCCAAAAATGACCATATTTTTGCAGTTTAATGTACACTCCTTACACACGCCCATATAATATCATTTGAAAGCTTCCTACTTACACTTAGATGAGGTGTGATATGGAGTTGTCAAGAGCTGTTGTAATCTTTTAAGTCAGGTCAAATGATGATGCCCAAAATGAGTGACATTTTTAAATAAATTCCCAAACAATGCATTGTCTACAAAAAAAAAAGCAGTCAAGTAGCACTTTAAGACTAACAAAATAGTTTATTAGGTGAGCTTTCATGGGACACACCCACTCCTTCAGACCATAGCCAGACCAGAACAGACTCAATAGTTAAGGCACAGAGAACCAAAAACAGTAATCAAGAAGGACAAATCAGAAGAAAATGATCAAGGTGAACAAATCGGAGAGTAGAGAGATAGAAGGGGGTGGGGGTCAATAATTAGATTAACCAAGTATGCAAACGAGTCCCTATAGTGACTCAGAAAATTCCCATCCCGGTTCAAACCACATGTTAATGTGCATTGTCTACATTCTTTTTTTCTGTTTAAATTCAACACTAATTGTAATGTTTATTAGCCAAATCCATCAAATGTCCATGTTTTTAAAGATTTTCTTTGGTTTTGCTTGGGCAAGTATTTTTCCTGAAATGATTAAGATGATTAGTATGTGGCAAATATAGCTAATAGCAACATTTCACCATATTCTTAATCAAAATAGATTTTTTTTTATATTTTCACTTGAAATCTGCTGACCAGAGCAGTCTAACACTGGAGCTTGTGCACTAGTGGCAGTGGATTGCATGCCCATATAGTTTGTACTGCATTGTGGGTAGATTATAAATTTGCAGGAATTACTAATATAATATATCTTCTTTGGTCAGCTTTAGTGTACATAACTGTAGTACCTAGTTAGCCAGGTAGAATGTGTTAATTTCTAAGTGATTATGCATAAAGTACAGGTTGCATCTCTCTAGTCCGGCACATTCAGAACCTGACTGGTACCGAACCAGAGAATTTGTGGATCCACACAAGATCAATATTGTCCAGCACATTCTCAACACTTCCAGTGCTTGCTGGGCTCTCAGAAGACATTTAGGGTTAAATTAAAGCTCAATAACAGCACAGAACACTAAGAGCCATGACTAGTGGTTGTAAACACACTTTATGAAGCCACAGAAAACTTGGTCTCACCCATGATAAGTGGACATCTAGCTAACTAAAATCATGCCAGACCACAGATATTGCTTGACCAGAGAATGCCGAACTAGAGCGATTTAACCAGCAATAATCTTTGAAATAGTAAAGAGAAGCTGCTGAACTCTCTTTCATATTCAAATTCGACACATTAACACATGGTTTGAACCGAGATGCAAATTTTCTGGGACATTATAGGGGCTGTTTGGCATACTTGGCTTAATCTAATTCTTGGTCCTCCCATCCCCGCCCCTCTGCTCTCTGATTTGCTCACCTTGATATTTTTTTTTTCTGATTTGTCAACTTTGATTACTATTTTGGTTCTCTGTGCCTTAAATATTGAGTCTGTTCTGGTATGGCTATGGTCTGAAGAAGTGGGTCTGTCCCATGAAAGCTCACCTAACAAATAATTTTGTTAGTCTTTAAAGTACTACTTGACTTCTTTTTTGTTTTGATAGTATATAGACTAACACGGCTCCTTCTCTGTTACTATAGAAACTAGCTTCTTAATTCAGTGACACATATGCCTAGGTCATTATTAATGATAGAAATGACAATTAAAAGGTTCATATTGCACTTTGATCAAACTGCCCACTAAACAAAAATGGCAATCTTGATACTAACCTATAGCTCTACTTTAGCACAAGTCTATACATTTGTACAAAATGAAAAACTGCGGTGGTAATGCTAATAAAATACTTGGGGAATTTTACTTTGCAGGGAAATTACAACAGATGAAGAGAAAAAGGACACAAGTTCCTACAACTTATATCAAAGAGAAAAAGACTCTGCAAACTTTGAATAATATATGATTTGCCAGGAAAAATAAAAAATGTAAATTTGTAAAAACCATTGGTGCTAGGCAGAATTGTGATATAGTTTATCAGGCAATGTGCTATTCTTTCTATTGAGTAAGACATATTTTAAAGCAAAACTATTTAGTAGCAGTGCAACTATAAATAATGCACCTTATGGCATTTCCTGTTTCTTCAATCAGCTAATAAAATAGATTTAAATACAAGAAGAAAGCTCTGCTTCAGTCCAAGCTGCTACAAAGATGTAACACCCTACTTTCCTGTAGCAAATTACAGACAAGTTTAGAAAATTTCTATGGCTTTGAAATTTCATTCCATGCATAACAGTGGTGGGCAACCTGCAGCCATCCAGGTAATCTGATTGCAGGCTGTGAGACATCATGCTCATGTTGACAATCTGCAGGCACAGCTCCCAGTGGCCATGGGTCTCTATTCCTGGCCAATGGGAGCTCTGGGGGCAGAGCCTGAAGGCAAAGGAACCACAGGGATGTCCTGGCATATACTTCACACAGCTCTCATTTCTGGCCAATGGGAATGCTATGCCTGAAGATGGTCAGTGTCCAAAAAAGGGCTTGCTAGCCACCACAAGATGGAAAAGGCAAATATGCAATTGGTCTGCATAGAGAAATGCCAATGGGTGATGCTACACAGCTGTTATTAATCTGAAGGAGGAAATTAGGTCGTCAGAATGTATTATGGACGTTCATTAGGTTAGTGAGCCTGATGAACAGAGTTCAAGTGAACAAGTTGTGTATACACCACTTCAAGCCTTTGATCTGAAATAGCCAAAATGAACATGTCAGAATATTTCCAAAACCAGAAGATTACAGTTTACAGAGGTCAGTTACTTTTTTGTCCCAATTTGTGTTGGAGTTTGTCCTTTGCTTGAAAGATTAAGTGGCATTTAATTCAGCCAGCAATGAGTATCATCCTTCAGAAAACATTTTAAAAGGTTCCTCTCACCTGGATACAACATATTGAATAGTTCCACAATGATCACATCACTCCCTGTAAGCTTTGCTACACAGCCACAACACAAGTTTGCATCTCACAATTCAGTTGACATACGCCTTCATGGCTCTGCATCAGTTCTTTTGAGCTGAGGATGTTTAACACTAGAGCTGCAAACACTGAAACAGAAAGACTCTGGGGAGATATATGCATTTCAAATAGAATCATATCACTTCATGCTTTGAAGGAAATTTCATCCATAAAGGAGATTATAGTATAGTCATCACTTTAGAGGAAAAGTATAGTAAAACTTCAGAGTTTTGGACATCTGAGTTTCAAAATGAACGTCCATTTGGAATTGAAAGTATGCAAACAGGCATCGGCACAGACATGAAAAAATGAAAGAGCCCACAAATACAAGACCATCCTGCATTAAACTACTACAGGTTGTACCTCCTAAAACTGGGATTCTCTGGTCTGGCAACATCCATGGTCCAGCAGAACCACAGATGTTACTGAATCAGAGAACCCCAGGCTGGGAGGTTATTAGTCTAAGGGTCAATGGCTTGGAACCCTCCCAGGCAGGAGCCCAGCAACCAGTGGGCCAGCGGTCATGTGCAGATAAGGCTGTAGGGCATGTATTCCTGGGGCTGGGGCAGCATCAGCAGCTCAGACAGGTCCATGTTGGCAGCCCGAGAGGGGCTGCAGACAGTGCCCCCAGGGCCAGGATGAGGGCGAGGGCTATATCTGGCCACAGCTGGAGCTGGTGCCCCCCTGAAGAAGATATGTAAATCAGGGAAACATGAGCCTGCCTTACTCCACATCCCCCAGTTCTCTATTTGGGCATACAAAGCCCTGAAATGCTGAGGAAATAGTACATTTTCCATGGCACAGAGGAAGGGTTCACAAAGCAGGGAGCGTGTTCTGAGAACTGTGACACCCACTATGTTCTACACAGCAGTGCTCTGCTGTGGCACTTTGTGTTGGAGAGTAGATGGTAAAAGAGCACAAGGGATCATTTGCAGTGCAGAACAACTTATAATGAACCTACTATTTAACAGATAACACTGTCGGTCAATAACCATATAGTGCTGTTTCTGCACTTTCCAAATATCTCTTAGCTGGGCATATACTCGCCATGGAAGATCAAATCCTTAGGTTTGATCTTCTGGGGTACCATTTTGTACCCACATGATGCAGTGCATTCTGGGGTCAATGCCAACCCTGGAACTCCTTGTGAGCTGCAAGGATAGTATATGGAGATACACCTGTCTCACAGAACTGGAAGAGACCTTCAGAGGTCATCAAGTCCAGTCCTCTGCCCTCACAGCAGGACCTATCAAAATCCTTGAAAGATTTTTTTTTTTTTGGTAATCTATTTACCCAAGATTCCTAAAGAGACCTCAAGTATTAAACTCATAACGCTGTGCTTAGCAGGCCAATCCTCAAACCGCTGAGCTAACCCTCCCCTGCAAGGATTAAGGAATGCTGATGGGAGGAGTGCTCCTGTCGGCATTTGGCAGTGAGGACAGGGACAAATATTGACAGCTGCCAAATCAATTTTTGGTATGCAAATGGCACACCTAAAATTGTGTAGCAGCCGGCAATGTTCAAGGTAAGTGTAGACCCAGCTTTTAAGAGCACTCCCATAAGTGAAAAGAGAATATTAGGATGGCCAAGGGTACAACTGGAAGATGGCCAGTTGCCTGGACTGGTATTCTGTTTGGAGGATTAGATGCCTCCATCTAACTAATGCCTTCCGGTGAGGTCATCTGAAGTTCAGCACCATACAGAATCTTTGCAGATCCACTAGTTCAAAGCCTTGCAAAGTGAGAGTAGCAGTAGGCCACATACATAACTTTCATGGAACAGGCCTGCAACATACAGCAGCTTGGGGCTGAGGAGCTCATTACACAGCTTGGAACACATTTCTCAGAATACTCAGCATGCTTAATTCAATCTGGATACCCTGTAGTAGAACTGGGCCTTTAATGAACCAGGCCAGATCCTCATATTTTTATTTACATCAGTGCCTCTTTATGTCTTCAGAGTGGTATACAGAAATGTTCTTGTTTATAAGAATTTAAGCCTTAGCTAGCATATATTGGCATAATTCTGCTGACTTCAGTGTTACTACTTTATTTTAAATCACTAAATGACTTGGTCCAGAACTGGATTTTAAAACATTGGGCCAGATCCTTGGTTATTATGGAGCTATACTAATTTACACTAGATGAGAATATGGTTCAAGATTGCCAAACTATGGAGATCAGATTTACATAGCAAAGAATAATCTGAATTGTGCCATAATATCCATATTTGTATTATGGGTCCAATAAATCTTTTTTCCTCACCACTATGTTGTTAATTTTACTGCAAGGCTGTTAAGCTGAACAGTACTTTAATAATGATATCAAACCCAGGATTTCAAAGGGAATAAAAACAAACATTGGATTTCCTCATAAATTTCTATGTGACATGCTTTCAGCAATAAGTCACTAAACCCAAGAGGAATCATGTAAAGACTTTTTTTTTTGTTAAATACCTTTTAAAAAGAGAATTTAATTAAAATATAATAAGAATGTAGTGGGTTTTCAAAAGTGTTTAAGAGACACCAGGGTATGTTTAATGCTGAATAATTGAGACACTTACTAACTGGCACATAGATATTTGACTTTCAGATTGCCAAATGGATTCCTTGCCTAAAATGTATTCATTCTTTTGAAAATAATGAGCATGCATGCATGTGCGCAAGCACACGCACACACACACACACACACGGCGTTAGATTGTAGTTTTCACATTGCATGAGGCAGCATGGTGGCATATTGTCCCTGAGGCAGCTCACAGGTGACAATCCCTCCCTGCATCAGTAGGATAATAATCTGCTGCTAGTCCATACCAGTAGTAGGACTACCTTCCTGGTTCATACAGGTAGACAATTAATCCTACCTCTTGCAACTCTGTTGATTAGGTGATGGATGGGGTGGTGTACAGGAATACTCCCTCACCCTTTTCCTGCCTTCCACATCCACTTACTTGGTAGCACTCATAACCTGCTTACCTTTTTATGATCAAAGCCAAGGTCTGGACAGAGTTGGCAAGAATGTAAAGATGATGCACAGGTGCATATCCAATCAAAATGCACCCATTAAAACATTGGGGCCAGATTCTGGCACCCTGAGTTGCAGAGTAGTACTATGTAAATAGTCTTATTCACTTCAGTGGAATTACTCATGGAGTAAGCTACTACGGAATATGAGTAAGGGTGACAAAACCAAGCCCTTGGTGTTTTGGCTTGACAGCCCTGTGTTCTGAAATAGTGAGTAATAGGAAATGCATTCCATGAGGGGCACCCCACAATGACAAAGAACAACTCACTATAAATTTCAGACAGAGACTGCTTGTTAGTATGTGCCCAACAGGCAGTTATCAGAAGAAAGACATGATTTAATCGTAGATATAGAAGACATGATTTGTACAGTTCATGGCGTTGCTGTCTTGTTAGAGTAATTTATATTAGTTTTTGAAATGTCTTTGGGTTATTGGTTTAAAATGATACTTCCTGTAGTCCCATAAAAAGGAACACAAATGAGAGATTATAAATGTACCAAGAATGAAGTTTCTGAAAGGGCTAGGAGAGATCTGCTGCGGCACCGTGAAAACATACGTTATGTCCAAATCTATACTGATTTTCTGGGACAGAAATATGATTTGTTTTTCTTTTCTGACATCTGTTTTCATATAGAAAAAAAATATGCCATCATTTCTTGAGAACATTCTTTTCAATTCACTGATACATATCAGCAAATTTTAAAATTATGTGGCATTACTTTAAATAAGAGCATGAAAATCTTTGATTTAGTACGGGAGCCTATACATAGTTAATTTTCCAGACATCATTATAATGTCTCCTCACAGACTACTGTATTCTCTAGCACCTGAGAACCTCGAGGTTAGTTTAAAGTGTTGCTCAAGGAAAGAATATAAACAATAGTAACCCTTTACTCAAGTCACAAGCATTGTCAAAGGTCCTTGTGCGAGCACATGGGGGACGAATGTGCTAGAAGACAGCTGTTACTTGAGTAACCTGCCCAAGGATTTATTCCAAAACCCTTCAGTTCAGCTTCACTCCAAAGGGAGCAGGAAGGAGGTCGGGTGCTTTAGGTGGTGCTGTTTCTCTGCATAGTGGGCTGTTTGAGTTGTCTAGTTACTCAGGAATCCCTCATGTAAATTGGAAGAACTCACTTGAAACCAATGGAATTAGATCGACTTACAATGGAGAAGGGATGTAGCCCAAAGATTTTGACTGTAGAAAGTATTTGACAATCATGAAATAAGCCTCCTGAGATTGCCACAAGATAGATATTCCAATTTTACATACAGGCAGACCAGAGAGCTTATGTCCAGAATTGTCAAATTTAAGTGCTTGAAATTATGCGCTTAAATTCTTATTTAGGCAACGATATCAGAGGTGAAGGGCACCTGTCGATCTCATTGTATTGCAAATACTCATCAACTAAGAAAATTGTGTTTAACTACTAGACACACTGAACATAAGATGTGAAACTTCAAAACAAGTCACAAATAGTGCTTCACCATGCATGAAGGCAAGATGCATTAGCTCTCTTTGACCTACCAGAATAACATTTAACTTCAAAAATGGAGAACTACACAAACACGAGGAAGCTTGTTAAGTTAAAATGAAAAGTAATGGTCACAAAAGTGACATGCCCGCAGGCTGCTTGAAAACTGTTCAAAAATACCATACTAGAAGCTCAGATTAAATGTACATGCCAAATAAAAGCAAACCACAAAAGAGGACTGAAAATGACACCTGGTTTGAACACAGACAGAGACAAAAAGAAAGAAATCTTTTAACAGCTAGTAGGCAAATTCTATGGTGGATAACAGAGAGAAGCATAAATTCTGGAAGTCAGGTATAAAAGTATAATTGGCAGGCCAAAAAAAGGTACTTGAAGGGCAACTAATAAGACACAAAAACTAAAAGCAAATTTTTTGTTAGTACATCAAAAGTAGGAAGCCTGACATACAAGTAGTGAGGCATTGAATTATCAAGGTGTTAAAGGAGCACTCATGGAAGACAAGGCTGACGTGGAAAAGCTAAATGAATTCTTCACATTAGTTTTCACTGCAGAGAATGTAAGCAAGATTCCCACACCTGAGTTATTCTTTTTAAATCTGAGGAACTGTGCCAAACTGATGTGTCAGTGGAGGTTTTTGGACAGTAAGAAGTCACCAGAACTAAATGGTTTTAACTCAAGAGTACCAAAGGAACTAAAACCTCAAATTGCAAAATTATTACCTGTGATACGTACCTATTAAATCAGCATCTGTACCAATAATTGAAGAATATCTTACATGATACTGCTGTTGTCATGTATTTTTAAAGGTGCCAAAGGCAAGTGAGGGAGCTCAGAGAACTCCCTTTTTTTGGGTGAGATTGTGACAGGGATACAAGCGTATTAGAAGTGGGGATCAGGGCCTAATCCACCCTGGCAGAATCCCTCACTAAAATCTCTTAAGCAAATTCAGCATTCATGGGAAGAGAAGGATGATCCTGTCATAAATCAGTAATTCATTAAAAGACTGGAAACAAAGGCTAGAAATGAATGTTCAGTCTCACAATGAAGGCAGGTGAATAGCAGGGTTGTCCCAAGGAAGTGTACTGGGATCTGTACACTTCAACATATTTATAAATTATCTTGAAAAGGGGGTGAACAGTAAGCCCAAATTGGACTGTGAAAAGTTACAGAGGGATCACTGAAGAAAGAGCTCTTCAAGTCATCACAAATAGTTCTTTGAAAACATGTACTTCATATGTGACATCAGTTTAAAAAGATAACAGACTATTAGGAACCATTAAGAAAGAAAAAAGTGAAATATCATAATATCACTACATAAATCCATTGCATATTCCTCTTCAATACTGGATGTACTTAGGGGTATGGATCACCTTCTGTAAGAGGAGAGATTAAAGAGACTGAACTATTCAGTTTAGAAAAGAGACAACTAAGGAGGACATACTAGAGGTCTATCAAGTCATGAATGAAGTGGAGACAGTCAATAACAAAGTCTTATTTACCTCTTCATATAATAAAAGATCTAGGGGTCACCCACAACATTATTAGGCAGTTGGTTTAAACCTGGCATAAGGAATTTCTTCATATAATGCACAACAAAACTGTGAAACAAATACCCATAGGATGTTCTGGTGGCTAAAATGATAAGTGGTTTCCAAAAAAAAAACAAACAAAAAAACAAACAAAAAAAACCCAAATCTGTTCATTCAGCACATTAATTGCTCTGGTCCATTCACTTCTTCTAATTCATCTGGTACTAGTTACTGTTGAAAGCAAGATCCTGGGTTAGCTGGACCACGGTCTGGCCCAGTATGGCTTTTCTTGTTTTCTTTCAGTTTTATGTGGGTAGAGCACAGCCACTGAAAATTAGGAAAGGCTGGGTTACCGTGTGGACATTCCCTTTTATGTCTTCAGTGCAGTTGGCTCTTGATTTTCATCAGTTAAAAACAATTAAAAGTGTTCCTTAAAAGAATTAATTAAAATTAATGAAAAAGCAGCTGCCAATATGACACAAGTGGCCTTAGTGATCCATGTGGTTTTCACAATCCTTACTGAACAGGGAGCAGAGCTTGTTTTCACTAACATGATTGTAACAGCTGATGTTTAATTCTGTGTTTCATTTGAATTTTGTTTGTTGTACTAATACCCTCTGGCCAATTGCCAGTTCAACACCCTGCCAGGTCAACTATCAGGGAGTATCTACATAAGATTCATTTCTGTAACATTGTGAACTGTATTAAAAAGGAAAAGAAGCATCATTTTCATAAAGTTCTTCACACTTTCCTCTCCAGTTAAAATTTATTGTTTAATCTACTGTGAGGAAGATCAGCAGAGATATTAAAGCAATGTGATGAGCAATATAGATGTTGGAGTTTCCTGGTCTGGCACCCTGAGAGCCTGACCGGTCCCAAAGGAGGGAGTTTGCTGGGCCATGGGAGGTCAGTTCTGGTCCCCCTGCCCACTTTGCTCCTGGACCCAGCTGCCAGGCCCCTGGATGCCCCCCCCGCCCACTTTGGCCCTGGCCACCAGCTCTGTTCCCTTCATCCCCACTCCACCCCAACTGGCTCTACTTCCAGACTGGCCTGTTGCTGCAGGTTGCAGCTTAGCTCCTGGTAACTGGATCTTCTTAAGCTGCTGGTGCTGCTGCCACCCCTGGCCAGGCTCCCAGCTGCTGGTGGACCTCCTCACGGTGGTGTCCAGCCCTGATTCCACTGCCCCAGTTGGGCTGCCAGTCCCACTATTGCCAGCCCCAGCCAGGATCCTGGTTCCCAGCCATCTGCCCTGCTCTGATTTCCTGCCCTGACCAGGGTCCTTGCTGTCAACCCCATTTGAACTACCACTACTGCCACCAGCCCTAGCCAGGCTATTGGTTTCCAGCTGACCTCCCTGCTCCAGTGGCCAGCCCCACTGCCACAAGCCCCTCTTGGGCTCCTGGTCCCACTATTACTGGTCCTTTCTGGGTTTCCAGCTGCAAGCTGCCCACCCTGCTACCACTGAACCTGGTGAGGCTGCCAGCCACATGGCTGATGGCCCACTTGGGTTGCTCACCCTGTCCAGTCTCCAGAGCGCAGGCCCTCCTGCCACCAGAGTCCAAGTTTGTAGACATTCAACCTGCATCAATTTATCACATTCTGTCCTAGTTCAGAAAGTCTGATACAGTTCATGATCATTTACCCAACTACAAGAGAATATATCCCTGTAGTCACACCCTACCCACTACTGTAACAATTTCAGGTACCATGTGAAGATGCATATTTGCTGGTCAGTATTGCCTCAATAAACTATTTGTGGCACCACTGTAAGTGGAGTTATAAGATTCCTCTCTGTGATGTTACAAATATATGATCCAAACCCCACAGCATCATAATGGCAAAAAGTCATGGTGGTCTTGAACAAAGGAAGGAATGTGTGATTGCTTTAATTTTATTTTTTTAAAGCAATAAAGAGAATCATCAAGCAGGAAGAAAAGACCAAAAAAAAAAACAGTCAAACAATCAGGTAGAAAAAACCTGACTATCCTTCCAGCGTTTTATATTTGTTTGTCTTGTAACCACTTGTGACTTTCATTGTTCTTTAGAGGTATTCATTTAAAATCACACTGTGCAGGAACTCTTGTCCGAGTGCTATACAGCTAAGATTTTTTTTCAAGAGCTATTGGAGGAGGTGGTCAAGGTTCCCGCTTTTTGCTTTTAGCTCAATGGTTAGCATACTCACTAGTGTTCAATCCCCCTTTTGCACAATGAGGGGAAAGAGACCAATGTTTGAATCCTACCTCTCATCACTGAGCTAAGGAATATTTCAATGCATGTGTCCCTCAATCTCTCCTGTTAAAGCTGTCATACTTTGGCTAATTGATTAAAGAGTCACAGGGACAAAAAGACAGTAAGAAGTACCTGCTGTTTAGAGCACTCATTTGGGAAGAGATGGGAGACCAAGGATCCAGTCCCCCTGCTCCAGTGAATTCCAGACTTCTTTCTAGTGGGAAGATTCATGTGACTAGAATGTTTAAAAAAAAAAAGAAAAGAAAATCACTGGTTATTTAGTAATAACCTATTTGGGCAGGATTAAGTGGGCAAATGGGGAGTGAGAGTGCCACTTTTCTCTTTGTCAGAAATGAGTTTACCATTTTAGGAAGATAATATTAATTTAGAGTGCAATACCTGTACAGTTGCCATGGGGGAATCTGAATTAGAATCTGGAACTTTGCTCCCCAGATTACATTCTGGGCATCTGCTATCTGGCTTTCAACCTATGGTTTCTAGGCTTCAACAGTCCTATATAGGGTATGGAGATTTCCTACCCAAATCAGTATTTTCCTTATTAGGACTAACAGAACTGTCCCCTCAATATAATGCTGGACCACTAGTGTAGCTTTCCACAAAGCCTCTATACTTAAGGCATCTCCACACTTATCATGACATTCCTCAGTTCATTAAGGCTACTTGGTTCTGGTTAAGGCAAGTTTTTCCAACAAAACACTAGTTTTGTCAACAAAACTGGTGCAACAGCCACACACAAAATACATTTTGTCCACAGTTTGTTGACATGACTTAACACTTTCACTGGCAGCATTCTGCCTCTCAGACTTGAGATATAACACTGCCATCAATAGATTCTGTCAGCAGAAAAGCTGTGCAGACCATCTGGGGGCCCTTCTCTCCACAGACAGAGTATCCAGAACAATGGGTAGTCCTGTCAGCTGCACTTCCAGGTGCCTTTTTTGTCAAGAAAAGAGCTGGGCAGTCCAGCCCCTCCGTCAACAGAGTAGAAAGCTCTTCTGATTGGCTTTTGTGTGTGGCCATGCTCTGTCGACAGAAGTTTTGTGGGGAAATCTCTTCAGGCAGTGACTCCTGTCGACAGATCACTGTAGTGTAACCATAGCCTAAGAGTTGGTATTACTTGGTGTTTTACAGATACGGCAGGTGATACCGGCATATACCAAGAGAATGTATAAGGTCCACAAAAGTCTATGGACATATGCAGTGCTGATGATAACCTAAATGCCAATAATGCCCAGTCAAAGAGGCTAGGTCTCTTGACCTATATGGTGCCAATGTAATATTATGTGGGGGAGCAGGAATGGCGTCTCCTGGCTGTTGTCTCTTTCTCTGTTGTAACAGAGATGACTACATCAAAGTTGCTAGCTACTTGTGTCACCTGTGACATTGCGTCTCTCAGTCACGAAATAATTATGTTTTTTAAAGGCACTGCTAGTTTGCTATAAGGTGGACACTAGCAGAGGAGAGGATATATCCTCCCTCTTTGCTCCACTCATCTCATCATTCATATCTCCAGTCACTTCCTCTAAGATGACACTTGACTTCACTCATGCTGTGCAGTTCTGGTAGTTCCCTTTTCTACCTACAGACTGCTCCTGAGGCTTAATCTCCAACTCCACTCCAGAAGGTACTGTGTCTGCATGAGCTAACTCTCTCACCCTCCTTCTAGTTGGCCCCGTACCTTGTGCTATCTCCATTGTTTCCACTGTATCAAAGGGATGAGAATCAATGCTCTATCCTCTTTTAACTTATCTCTTATCTCTCTCACAATATGGCACCATCTGCATCTCTCTGCTTGATCTCTCTTTTAGGGAGCTCTCAACAGCAGGTGCTCCAGTGCTGTTACATGCCTTATTTTTTCTACAAAACATTACAAAAACTCTTTCCAATGCCCTGATTCTCTCCAACAGCCAAACATAGTCTGATTAATAAACATCCAGCAATTCTAATCTGGCAGCCACTCACTCCTACCAACAGCATGTTTCCTTTCTGCTTTCTGTACTTGATATCTACACCATTCTAACTTCTTTTCTAAGTTTTACTTCCTTTGAAAAATCACTAATTGTTCCCCTGACACTACATGTAGCTGATTAACTCCTTAATTGTTTTTCCTTTCTCCTCCAAAGTTTGCTGTGGTTTTCTGAGTTATCAAATTTCTTATTCAATTTCCTCCCCTGTGAGTTATAAGTTATGAGCAGATATTCAACAGCTATTCCTTTACCAGTCTAGACTTTCTGTTATTCTGTTCTGTTTCTACATCAAATTTTCAACTTACTGTAATGGGAGTTCCCATGGAGACAAATGAGGCCACTCAGTTAGAGTGACCTGCAAAGACTGAACAGACACTCCCAAAATCTGATGGCTATTCCAATACCTAAATGCACAAAGCCATGTCAAAATAGCTTCTGTATTTGCTTACTGATTACCCAAAAGCCAATGAACCACTTCCATTAAGACAACCCAGCTTCAGGCATCCATCCAGTTACCCAAGTCAAATAAGAGGAGGATCACAGAATTTAATAAGTTAAAAAGAATTGGCCTATGAGTGTGTATTTGGACAATATTAAGTTAAAAATCTATGCCAGAGCATAGTACAGAAAAGGAAATACTGTGATAACTTTCAAGAAGTCATCTCAGGAAATCAGATGTCCTGTGCTCTAAGACAGCCAGTCTGACAAGTAAGTCAGATACAGCTTTACTGTGTAACTGAAATTGTTTAATTTTTGCCTTAGGAGAGATACCAACAGGTTGAAAAATGCCTGGAATTCCTGTTACATGCTCCTGAAGTCTCCTGGCTGGCTGGCTGGCTCACCAATTCTGTTGCCTTATTTTGGGAAGTGAACATAACTAATTTGTATGTTGGGGGGAGTGGGGTATAGGTTTGCCAAGTAATGTGAACAGAAGATAAGGTATTTTGCTCCAGAATCAGACTACACAGAGTTTGCAAAGAAGTATGCTAAAGACAACTTTGCAGACAAAAGCAGCCAGAAATATTTTTATTGAGATAAATGAAGCAATATTCAATGAGTAATTAAATAGAAAAATAATCAGAATTACAAATGCAATAATATTGTTCTAGTGATGCATGTAATATACTGTAAAGCCTTTGATTAGTGTACTTACACTCCTACTTGACAATCTGGTGGTAAGAGACGAAGAACCAGGCTTGCCTCTGGCATGCCGAAAGTGTTAGGTCTAAGTTCTTCAATTCTTGAGTGGGAAGTGCAAAGCTTAGGAGAAGCTTACAACCTATCGAAGCCAACTGAGAGTTTTACTCAACTAACTGACTTAACAATTACATAAAACTAATGTACTGTTAGACTAACAAATAAAGAAGTCTTGATATTCAGAAGCTTAGCAAAACAGAAACTCATAATCTAAAAAACATAGAAGCTTTCTTGACTGGGTAGTTTACCCCCTTATAGATTCTGGACATTTGAGCTCCTCTTCTGTAATCAAACTTCGTTTCCTCTCTGACAAAATGTTAGGGTAGACTTCATACGCTGTTGTGTGTACCTATTGTGCCCATATTGATGGCATTATATCATTTTCATATCTGTTACTTTTGTCCTACCTGTTTCACCTGTTCCTTCCTTATGGTGTTCCTGTTAAGTATAAGAGTATAAATTCAAAAAGTCCCCTATACCAACCCACTTCCACATATCTTTTACTTATGTTAAAGGTTACAACCATGTATAAACCTTTTGCTTTAATCTGTTACAACCTATCTAGGAAATAAGTTCCAAAAATATGTATGCTGACTGCTCAATATACAAAATATTGCCTTTAGGTCCTTTGCTTTACAGCTAAAATTCTTTAATATAAGTGTATAAACCCATTATAACAATAAATCAAATAATCAAACTCAAATCCACAAATATATATAACAAGCATACTAGCCCCATAGTCTACAGTCCTCATCTTCTCCAATATAACTCCAATAATGTCCAATGAGGAACTGTATCAAATGCCTTATTAAATCCACATAGAGCAGATCCACAGCATTTCCTTTGTTTAAAAAATCAGTTATCTTCCCAAAGAAGGATGGCAGGTCAGTCTGGCACCATTTACCTTCTGTAAAACCATGTTGAATTTTATACCAATTGCCATTCACCTCTATGTCTTTACTTTCTCTTTCAAAATTTATTCCAAGACTTCGTGTAAAATTGAGGTCAAACTAACAGGCTTGTATTTTCCTGGATGACGTTTTCCCCTCCTCTCTTAAAAAGAAGAACTATATTATCAATTCTCTAGTCTTAGTGTCTGGCTGCTGCATTTCCAGATCATTAAAAGTCTTTGCTACTGTGCTTACAATTTCACTTGCTAGTTCCTTTAATACCCTAGGATGGAGATAATCCAGGCCCACCATTTTGTTCTATTGAGCTGTTTGAGTTTGACTTCTACCTTAGATGTGGTCATTTCTGCTTCTGTCTATAGTCTTATTGCCATTAACTATTCTTTCTACCACTACCGTTAAGCTCTTCATTACACTCATTAAAAACTGAGGCAAAATATTTGTGTAGGTTCTGAATTACGCTTAGATAACTCTTAATCTGTACCCCATCCTCAGTGCTTAGTGGTCCCATTTTCTTTGTTTTCTTTTTATTTATATGAATAGAGAAGCTTTAACAATTCATTTTTAATTTCCTTTGCAAGTTCCAAACCTGCTTCACTTTTGCCAGTTTTGCCTTATCCCCACACTTTCTGACCTCCAAGAGGTTGCTTTTCCTGCTGATCTCTCCCATCTTCCATTTCTTGTAGGTTTTCTGCTGTCTCTTAAACACCTATTTGAGATTCTCACTCATTCACCTTCTCTTTCCATGAATACCTCTCAGTAGTCACAAATTCCAAGGCCCTCCTTATTGAATTATTGACTGAGCCATCTCTATCATCAAAATCTTGTCTTACCCTTCGTTCTCCTCTGTGGCCAGGTACAGTTCCAATGTATATCATCTGAGCCGCTACTTCCTTAAATTTCTTTCCCCACCCTTGAATAGTCTCACTTGACATGTTTCTACAAGAATCTAGCTCTACCATTTGCTCTCACAGGAAAGATACTAATAGAGTTGTCTGAGCTGACCAGAGAATTTACACAAGTGATTGAAAGGCCTGTGACCAAACACCTATATTATTCAATACAAGACAAATTTTGCTCTCAGTTACACTCCCATTGAACTTTGCATGGCAACAGGTATAAAGAGGTCAGAATTTGCCCAATAAATGTGTCAATTTTTATAAAGACTCTTAAAGGCTGCTTAAAAGAGGTCATAATTTGGTATCTAAGTAGTTAAACATGATTTTGCACAGGTCAGCATGATTTAGCAACACACTAATATGAAATAATGTATGTAAGTAAATATACCAGATGTAATCCATGTTGCTAGATAAGATGAAGGGAATTAATCCTAGTAATGCTGTTATCTTAAAATAAATGCAGATGCAGACAAATAGCTCCACAAACAATGCAATTTATCTTGGGTCTATCCAATCATAGTTCAATTCAGCTAAATTTTCCTCTAAATTATTTGCATTATGGATGTATTAAAAAAACATATATAATATGATTACCTGGTGTTCTACAACTGAACTGTTCTATCAACAACAAATGTGATAAGACTGTCATTCTCCCATCAAAACATGCCATTCATTTGCATAATGTTTTCCCTGCAGAGGTCTGAGATTGCTTCTTTCTGATCAATTTCAGAAAAGAAGAAACAGATCATGACTAGAATAATTGCATACAATGAAAATAATCAGGCTGATATGAGGAGAAAGAAGCCATTTCAAAATTTTATAAAAAGAAATTGGCTTAGGCTTATATTTTTTCAATAAAAAGGTAACTGAAAATTAGAGTGTTTTAACAGGAGTCTATTGCAGACTATGAACACATATAATTAAGTTTGAACAAATAATGCTAAACATTTGTAATTATCAGATATCAGACCCCATCTTTAGAATAGAACTGAAGTGCTACCATCACTCCTTTTATGCGCACAATGACATCCAACTACATTTTAACATAGGCTGTGTGCCTCTGATGCTTCCCACACAACAACACATGGTAGAGATGCCTAGAAAAGGCCAGTTATGTTCATGTTTTACATGAAAGTAAAACAATAAATGACATAAAGGGGTTATTAGAAGGCATACATCCAATGTTGCTCTCCTGGAGCTTTAATCATAGGATTGCATGAAAATAACCGTAAAGAAAATGTCTTGCTTCAAATCTGTAGAGTAGGGACAAATTCTGTCAATAACTGAAGAGTAGAATTCCTTAGTACTGGCACAGATCTCCTTTACCTCAGTTCTGTTGAAGAAAATCATGTGCCACCCATTTGCTAGTAAACTATTTTCAGGGGTCAACATTTCAGACTGGGGCTGAAGAGCTATAACAACTAAACTGTGAAAAGATAGAAGAGGAAAGGAGAAAAAAAGGCAAAAGTTGGTAAATGGCAACTGCTATAAAGAGATGATTTGTAATGATTCTTAACAGATCCCAACACATAGGCTGTGTCTACCCTAGCTCCCAACTTCGAAGGGAGCCTGGTAAGTAGGGTGTCAGGAGATTACTAATGAAGTGCTGTGGTGCATATGCACCACTTAATTAAGCTAATTCTGCCATGTGGCAACTTTGAAGTGGTGAACTTTGAAGTGCCGGCTCATGTGTAGCTGTGGCTAATCCGCGTGTACTTCAAAGTGCCCAGGCTATTTCAAAGTCCCTTTACTCCTCAAAATTTCTTTCACAGGTGCTTAAGCCCCCTGCCCTAAAAGACAAAAGTTTTGCTGTGACAAGTGTCAGTGTAAACAGCACTTTGTCTGGAGGAGAGCTCTTCTGTCCACAGTGCAAACCCTGCTTCTAGGGAGTGGAAGTATTTTGCTGGCCAAAGTGCTAACATGTTGCCCTGGAAGGGCTAGTCCACCCTCTGACCGCACCCTCACACTTTCCTGGCTCCTTATTTCAAAAGGGGCCACTTTTGTGTGTAGACGCCCTCCTGAAGGGCCCCTTTCAATGTTGCACATCACTATGTTGACATTGAACATCGACAGCAGCAGTCCCTGAAGATGTGTGGACGATACGCATCAAAGCAGCTTATCTCAATGTCACTACTTTGAAATATGCTACTTAGACGTAGCGTTCTAGTGTAGATGTAGCCTATTACTTGTTCCCCTTTGATGTACCTCCTCAGACAATTAGAGCAGAGGGCACAAATCAATCAGATTTGATGCACTGCATTTTTCACAAAAATACAAGATAAGTATTTTTCATAAAGTTTCAGCAACTCAAATATGATTTCAAAAACCTGGCAAACAAACTTTTTTGAGGAACAACTGTTTCTCATAATCAGAAATGACATCTCTCTACCCACATGCAAAGATAGAACATGGTATATTTGGGGATCTCTTAGACCGTAGAGTCCTGTTACTAAAGAGCCTTCCAGAAAAGATACCTACAATTTCAGTAACCATTTTGAAGAGAACTTTGATTGGTATGTTGCTAAATGTCATTAAACCATGCAAAAAACCTAAATGACTCAAAAGATCACTTACATTGTATACATTATATTTTTGATAAAAAGCTATTTGTTATCATTTGCTAATTTTTTTCTTACACAATAGGCCCCATTGAGACTTATTTAGTAAGAGTAGTTTCCATCTACTTAAAGTTTATTTACATGGAAAAGAGATACCACCATAAATTGCTGTAGTTCTTCCTTTATCATCGCCAGTGAGTACTTATTCTGAACTCAGAGTGACATTTTTCAGTTTAGTTTAACCTCCTTCCAAAACAGCTAAAGCTAAACAACAGCAACAGCAAAAGAGCTTTCTAATTCTGAAATAAAAGTAGTCACAGGGACCACTGCTACATGGCAAGATTATTTTCAAAATAGTTTACACTATTTGCATAGCAAAAAATAGCATACATTATTTTGAAATAACTTATGTTGAACTTGGTGCCATTTGGATGGCACCAAATTTCAGAATAAGGGGCAATTCTGCTATTTCAGGCTCTTTGTGAAAAGCTGCTGTGTTGCTATTTCAAGATACTTTTTGTTTCCCAAAAGTGCACCTGCCATATAGCTGTAGCCAGGGGAAATTATATAATGTTATTTGTTTGTTAATTTCACACCTTAGTTTAAGCTGGTATTATTTTCCGAGGGAAGTCAAGCATTTGAGACCCCAATGTACTTTAAAGACTAAGTTGAGGATCCTGCAAAACAATATACCAGCAGAGCCCCACTGAGTCATGTAGTGACTTTCAGGATCATAGCTTATATAGGAATCAGTGTTCTCCAGTGAAAATCAGCCACTTCCCTGGTGGAACTTGCAGGATTTATAATAATATTTCAAAGTGGTATAACAAAGGATTAGAATTATGCTATATCCCACTGTGCCTATGGAATGTGCAGTAAAAACAAGAATCGTAATAGTTGTAAAGCAAACAAGGTAGGTTCAGAGATCTATTATCTTTGCTATAGAAAAAAAGTTCTATGGGATCTACAGATAACAAGGGTTTATTTTCTCCCTCTTCTCAGAGACAAAGAGGCTCCCCAAAGCACTAGACGATTCATCTGGAATAATGAAAGATTCAGGTAGGAACAGACCTACCCTTAAAAATTGTAATTTTCACATTGTGAAATTCATGCAATATGTTTTCCCAACCCTACACTTTGTATAACAAAATATAAAAATTCATTTCTGTGGGTATCTTTTCTGAAAGGCTCTTTAGTCACAGGACTCTACAGTCTAAGAGATCCCCAAATATATCATGTTCTATCTTTGCATGTGGGTAGAGAGATGTCATTTCTGATTATGAGAAACAGTCGTTCCTCAAAAAAGTCTATTTGCCAGGTTTTTGAAATGATATTGGGTTGCTGGAATTTTATGAAAAATACTTATCTTGTATTTTTGTGAAAAATGCAGTGCATCAAATCTGATTGATTTGTGCCATCTGCTCTAATTCTCTGAGGATGTATATCAAAGGGGAGCAAGTAATAGGCTACATCTACACTAGAATGCTATGTCGAAGTAGCTTATTTTGAAGTAGTGACATTGAGATAAGCTATTTCATTGCATATCGTCCACACATCTTCCAGGGCTGGTGCCGTCGATGTTCAATGTTAACATAGTGATGCACAACATCAAAAGGGGCCCTTCAGGAGGGTGTCTACACACAAAAGTGGACCCTTTTGAAATAAGGGGATAGGAAATCCTGAGGACAGGGTCACAGGGTGGACTAGACCTTCCAGGGCACCAGCAAGCTGCTCCCTCAAAGGACCCCTCCCATACACCTCGGCCTGCACAGCACAAGACCTGCGGAGCTGACACCAAAATTGCAGACACCATGCACGCAGCCATAGACCCCCAGAAGCAGCAGCAGCAGCAGCAGCAGCAGCCAGAAGCCCTCAGGTCTGTCACCGAGGCAGGGGCTGCCCTGCTCGGTGCTGCGAAGGAGGCTGCCCGCTACCTCCTAGAAGGCGAGCCCTCTTTAGGGATGAAGGGACTACCCCAGGCCATGGGGCCCTCCTGCTCCCCCCACTTCCCCCCCTTCCCCCCCTCAGGGTGCTCCACCAGCTATGGAGATACCCCACCACTTCAGAATGGTGGGAGCGCCTGGTCCTGGCGGAGTGGGATGATGACCACTGTCTCCAGAATTTCCAGATGAGCCAGCAGACTTTCTTCAAGCTCTGCCAGTGGGTCACCCCTTCCCTGAGGCACCATGACACCCGTATGCTGGGGTTAGAAGAATTAGAGGCCCTGGCACAGTCAAAGAAGTATGAGGTGGATGGAATAATGGAGACTTGGTGGAACGATCCACATAACTGGAGCACGGTCATGGAAGGTTATAAACATTTTAGGAAGGACAGACAGGGGAGAAAAGAAGGAGGATCTGTGCTTTATGTGAGGGAGCAGTATGATTGCTCAGAGCTTCAGTATAAGGAGGGAGAAAATCCAGTTGAGCATCTTTGAGTTACACTTAGAGGTGGAAGTAACAGAGGTGATGTTGTAGTTGTTTTCTATAGACCGCCAGATCAGGGAGATGAGATAGATGAGGCTTTCTTCAGGCAGCTAAGTGAAGTCTCCAAATCTGAGGCCCTGATTCTCAAGGGAGACTTTAATCATCCGGACATTTGTTGGGAGACCAATACATCAGCACACAGAAAATCCAAGAAGTTTTTGGAGAATGTTGGGGATAACTTCTTGGTACAAGTGATGAAGGGACTGACCAGCAACCATGTGCAACTTGACCTGCTGCTCACAAACAGGGAAGAACTTGTAGGAGAAACAGAAGTGGGAGGAAAACTGGGCTGCAGAGACCATGAGATCAGAGATGTCAGGATCTGGACAAAAGGAAGAAAGGTGAGCAGTAACATACAGACCCTTGATTTCAAAAGAGCAGACTTCAACTCTCTGAGAGAACTGATGCACAGGATCCCTTTGGAAATGAAGATGAAGGGGAAAGAAGTTCAAGAGAACTGGCAGTATCTTAAAGAAGTTTTACTGAAGGCACAGGAAGAAACCATCCTGCTGCATAGTAAGAAATGCAAACATGGTAGGCAACCAGCCTGACTTTACAGGGAAATCCTTAGTCAGCTTAAACTCATAAAAGATGCATACAAGAAATGGAAACATGGACAGTTGACTTAGGAGGAGTATAGACTTAGGCTGGAGAATGCTAGGGAGTAATCAGGAAAGCTAAAGCACAAGCGGAACTGCAGCTGGCAAGGGATGTGAAGAGTAACAAGAAGGGTTTCTACAGGCATGTTAACAGTAAATGGGTTATCAGAGAAGGTGTGGGGCCATTACTGGATGAGGGAGGTAACCTAGTGACAGATGATGTAGGAAAAGCTGAAGTACTCAATGCCTTTTTTGCCTCAGTCTTCACGGACAAAGTCAATTTCCACATGACGGTCCTAGACAATGCAGTATGGGAAGGTGGAGGGCAGCCACCTGGGGGAGAGGAACAAGTTCTGAGCTACCTAGAAAAAAATCCAAGGGTATGGATTTAATGCACCCAAGGGTACTGAGGGAATTGGCAGAGGTCATTGCTGAACCTTTGGCCATTATCTTTGAAGACTCTTGGAGATAGATCGGGGGAGATACCGGATGACTGGAAAAAGGCAAACGTAGTGCTCATCTTTAAAAAAGGAAAGAAGGACAATCCAGGGAACTATAGACCGGTCAGCCTTACCTCAATCCATGGGAAAATAATCCTCAAGGAATCCATTTTGGAACACTTGGAAGAGGGGAATGTGATTAAAAGAAGCCAACATGGATTCACCAGGGGCAAGTCCTCCCTCACCAATCTGATTAGCTTCTATGACAAGGTAACAGGCTCAATGTACATGGGGAAGTCAAGCAATGTGATATACCTTGACTTCAGCAATGCTTTTGATATGGTCTCCCACAACATTCTTGTCCATAAGTTAAGGAAATACGGATTGGATCCTTGGACTATAAAATGGATAGAAAGCTGGCTTGACGGTCAGGCCCAAAGGGTAGTGGTCAATGTGTCAACATCTGGATGGCAGTCGGTTTCAACTGGAGTGCTGCATGGCTCGATTCTGGGGTCGGTGTTATTCCTCATCTTTATTAATGACCTGGATGAGGGACTGGACTGCACCCTCAGCAAGTTTGTGGATGACACAAAACTAGGGGGAAAGATAGATACATTGGAGGGTAGAGTGAGAATCCAGAGTGACCTGGATAAATTGGAGGACTGGGCCAAAAGAAATCTGGTGCGGTTCAACAAAGAGAAGTGTAGAGTCCTGCACCTGGGGCGGAAGAATCCCAAACATTGTTATAGGCTGGGGACTGACTGGCTCAGCAGCAGTATGATGGAAAGGGACCTAGGGATTATGGTGGATGAAAAGCTGGATATGAGTAAACAGTGTGCCCTTGTAGCCAAGAAGGCTAATGGCATATTAGGGTGCATTAGGAGGAGCATTTTGAGAAGATCTAGAGAAGTAGTTATCCACCTCTATTCAGCACTGGTGAGGCCACATCTGGTATATTGTGTCCAGTTTTGGGCCCCCAGTATAAAAAGGAAGTGGATTTGCTTGAGCAGGGTCAGCAGAGGGCAACAAAAATGATTAAGGGGCTGTAGCACAAGACCTATGAGTTAGGCTGAGGGATTTGCTCTTGTTTAGTTGTTGGGCTCGAAGAGAAGACAGGGGTGATTTAATATCAGCCTTCAACTTCCTGAAGGGTACCTCTAAAGAGAAGGGTGAGAAACTGCTCTCAGTGGTGTCAGATGGCAGAACAAGGAGTAATGATCTGAAGTTGAAGAGGGAGAGGTATAGGTTAAATACTGGGAAAAACTACTTCACCAGGAGGGTGGTGAAGCATTGGAATGCATTGCCTGGACAGATGGTGGATTCTCCACCCCTCGAGGTTTTTAAGTCCCGGCTTGACAAGATCCTGGCTGGGATGATTTAGCTGGGGTTGATGCTGCTTTAGGCAGGGGGCTGGATTAGATGACCTCTGAAAAGTAAACCGATGAAATAGTATTTACTAAATTAAACATGTAAACCAATTATTTACAGAAACGAACATCCATGAGGAAACTATTCACAGAGAGGAAACAGCTACCTAAAGTCGGGGGGAGACAACTATTTACAACAGATGTGGGAGGTGAACTATGTATAGTGGAGGGGGGCCTGTGTGGCCCAGTCATTGTCCCCTCACAGCCCCTTGTCTAGTATAGAGGGACATGATCCCCACCGGGTATGGGGTCCCTGTAGAGGCTGGGTCGGGGCTGGGAGGACCTGCAGTTATGGCTGGGCTGGCTCTGGAGCCCCACGGTTCCCTTTGGTGGACTCCAGTGCAGGGCGGGCGCTGGCAGGGATGGCAGCTGGAGCAGCAGGGGGAGACACCTGGTCTGCTGGCCTTCGAGGGTCCCAGCAATCCACTCGAATGTCCTCATGAAGGACCCCCCGGTCTCCTTGTGCCAGGCCAGTGCCCGCTCCTCCAATTGGAGGCGGTGCTCCACCACCTCAACCTGGCACTGGAGGGTGGCGAGGACCAGGGTTTCAGCAGCCACCCATGGCTGGCTCTGACAGTGGTGGGCCAGTCCTGGCACTGGTCCCTGCCCAGGCTGGCTGCTGCGGTGTGATGGCCCCAGTGGGCTGTCTGGCACCACAGACACCGCAGCACTGTTGTGCTCGTCGGCTGCAGAAAGAGCAGGCAAGAGAGAGGATGGCCATTAGTACTGGGCCCTGGCCCAAGGCCCATGCTCCCCACCCTCCCTATGGGCGCTGGGTCCCCATACTCTGTCCCCCAGCCATGGGTGTGGTGTCCCTGTGGGCAGCCCCCTTTGGGAGTGCAGTCCACCTCCTCTCCCCCAGGGATAGGGCATGGCACTGTCTATGGGGACAGGTGCTGACAGGCCCTGGGGGCCATGCCACTGTCCTGGGGCCGTGATCTGGCTGGGCCGTGGTGAGCTGGGGTTGTCTGGGTGTGTGGAGGTGGCTCATCATGTCCCATGCCTCTCCCCCATAACCTGGGGGTGTGCACCCTGTGGGGTACATACCTGAAATCCCACTCCCACTGTCAGGGGACACCTGTTGGACAGACGCCCTGCTGGACCTCTGGGAGGGGAGGTCTACGTGGAGCTCCCTGTCACTGGACCCCTCCTCTGCTGTCCCAGCGGCTGGATCGTCTGGGGGCCCTTGGGGTGCAAGAATGGCCTCCAGGATGGACTCCAGCTCTGAGGCCTGCAGGGGCTCCTCAGCCACGGTGTTAAGGGTGGCTGGAGGGGAGGAGGTGTCTCGGGGACCCAGGATGGCCCTGAGCTCCCTTTAATAGGGGCAAGTGGCAGGGGCGACCCCAGACCAGTTGGCCAAGTCCCAGGCCCAGGCGTAACCCTGCCACAGCTCCTTCACTTTGCTCCGAACATGATCCAGAGTGTGGGCAGGGTGATCCCATGTGGCCAGGCCCTCGGCTAGTTGGGCGAATGCTTCTACATTCCACCACTTGCTCCCCAGGATGTGAAGCACCTCCTCTTTCACCCCAGAGCCCCAGTAGGTCTCGGAGCTTGGCTTCCATCCAGGAAGGCCCCCCCAGCTTTTTGCCCCCCCCATTTAGCTGCTGGGGGCCCTGGGTCCCTTCAGTGGGGGAGCCCTGGGGGTGCTCAGGGGGTTGGCTGGCTGCCATGGGTGCTAGATGGGCAGTTCAAGGCCTCTGGAGGGCATGCAGGATTGGCAGGTGCGTGTGCTGCTGCCTGCACGCTCTCAGCTTCCTGCCACAGGAAATCCGGGTCTGTGGTGCTTTAAGGGCTGCGGCAAGCGGCAACCATAGAGCCCCACAGGGGCTGGCCAGTACGCCTCAACCTCTCAGCTGATAGCTGCCATGGAGGACTCTGCTATTTCGAAGTAGCGGAATGTGCATCGTCTACGCACACCCTACTTTGATGTTTAATGTCGATGTAGGGCGCTATTCCCATCTTCAGATAGGAATAGTGATTTCGACATCTTGCTGCCTAACGTCAATTTCAACATCAAAGTAACACATAGTGTGTGTAGAAGTCACACGCGCTATTTCAAAGTTGGGTCCGCTACTTCGAAATAGTTGGCTATGGTAGACACAGCTATTGTGTTGGAAATCATATTCTTTTGTTTCCCAAAGGTCAGGGAGAGGGGGCGGGACAGTGGGGATCATCTGTGTGGCGTGTGTGTGTGTGTGTGTGTGTGTGTATGAGAGAGAGAGAGAAAGAGAGAATGAGAGTGTGCGTGTAACATATTACATCTTGAGGTACTGTTTCCTTAAGTCTCACACTAAAAATCACATGCTTATCCTAGAATCCTACAAGCTGAGGACTGGAACAACCTCTTCTAATATATGCACTGTTCAAACGCTGGCTGTTGCTTAGGACTCTCATCTTGCTTTAAAGCTGAAAATTTAAAGTCTTTCTTCTGGCTGCCATCAGCTACTCAGAAGCGTAGCCATGTTAGTCTGTATTTTCACAAATAGTGAGTTCTGTAGCCCCTTAAAGATTAATAAGGACTCGCCTGCAACACTGCAAATTTTAACAGTCACCATCTTGGTGATCTTTCAGAGGGGTGGCCGTGTTAATCTGTTTCAGCAAAGATGATGAGGAGTCCTGTGACAAGTTAAAGATTAACAGATGTATCTAACAAAGTGGGTTCCAGCCCTTGAAAGCTGATGCCCAAATAAACTTGTTACTCTTTAATGTGCCACCAGACTCCTTGGTGTTTCATCTTGATCATCATTACCGGCCTGTAGCGCATAGGAATCTGCTATAGCGGCCAGCCAGGGTATTTGGTCCTGTTGCAGCTCATACGGTAGAGGCTTGGGATTTAGCTCTGAAAGTCCTGGGGCCAGTCAGTAGAGTGAGCTATGTAACACATGCCGAACAGTTAAGCTAACCTGCTCTGTTAGTATATCACATACCACTTCTGGAAGTAGTTCAGGATCATAGCCATATTGGCCAGTTCAAGTGTTCCATTCCTTGATATAGCTGCTGGTGCTTCTTCCAGTACATCACTATCAAAATAAATGCACAGTTAAGTTTTTCTGGCAGAGAATTCTATGGTGTTTGAATTAACCTTGAGATGTGTGGCCAAAGGATCATATTAGTACTGTGGAATTCTTGTACAATCAATGAAGCAGATCATTTAAAAGCTGGCTGCGTGCATTATAATGCCAAAATAAGTAGAGGCAGAAAAGGAGGACAACTGACAACACGACATGTAATTAATAAACTATTAGGCTCTGCCACCTGCAGTTCTAGGAAGAGCAATGTACTTGTGATGGAAACAGTTTTCCAGCTATTGAAGAAGGGATGTATCAGATGGGACACACATGCTATTAACAACCTGATTTTCCAGCTCCTGGGCATGATTTTTGTTGTATTGTGCCTTCTGTAGTCATTTACTCAAGCAGGTGGAGAGTGCAAAGAGAATATTCAAGCAGAATAGCAGCATTTTATACCTAATTTACTCTGGTTGAAGCAACTATCCTGAGTGCAAGAATATAGCAAATTACACCCTTTGAGGAAAGGGGGATTACTCTTGTCAGTACATAACTGTTCAGCATGAGTTGACCAACTAGAGGAAGAAAGGCTGAGGCTATGTCTGCACTGAGGGCTCTACAGAAGCACAGCTAGCATCATACCTGTGCTCCTGTTACTTCATAGTGTAGGTGCACACTGGAGCAATGGAAGCTTTTTTTTTAACGCTGTCATTCCCACTTCCCCAAGCAGCAGCACATAGGTTGACAGAAGCGTTGTTCCATTGACCGAGGATGAGCTTGGCATAGCTACAGTGCTAAGGCTGTGCATTTTTCATTGCCATGAGTGCCATAGCCATGCCAGTCTCAGCTTTAGGCCTGAATAGTGGAGAATAGTGGGTTGGAGGAAAGTGACTGAAGCAAAGCAAGGAAAGTGCCACGGCAGAAGGAGAAGATGGCTGGGGAAAGCAGTCTCTGTCCTCCAAGACAAGAGGGCTGCCACAGATTGTTATCACAACCCTACTCCTCTCCAAAGACATGCAAGCGCCAGAGGGGAGCAAGGTCTGTTTTTGTTGCAGTTAATGGACTGGGTAGAATGAAGCTCTGATTTGCTTTTGCTCGGATTTTTTTTTTTTTTTTTTTACTTTTTGTCTGATAGGAATTAAGTAGCTTTTTCATTTATTACACTCTGCACATCAGTGATCGATAATCTCTTTAATGCATAATTTTGAAAGATGTGGTGCTCCAAGAAAAGCCTGTTTGGTTTTGGTCACAGTTCAGCACCATCTGATCAGGCCAGATACCGGTCTGTGAATGACTGTCAGATTACAGATATCTGGAGCTTCCAAGCGATTTCTGTGATCAGCATGCAGCTTCATTAATCTATCCCTCCCCATTATTTTCATATGTCATACAATAGTGATAATGAACCAGGAAATGCATATTTGTAGTCTGAATGATAGACATAAACAATTTATCATTTTTTGTTTAATTAAAGGAAAAATAAAAAGAAAATTATCCACAACAGCCTAGAGTCTTTTGAAGGATTTATGATTAACGCATGGCTAAATGTCACTGAGGCCAGCAGTGCCTTACACAGATGAGCACCAGGGGACAAATTTAGACATGGTATAAGAGGGTGCAAAATTTCTTGGAAGTCTCTGGTCCAATTCGACTATTCATGGCTATAATGCGGTAAACTGTGTGTCAGGCAGGCGACTGACATAAAGTGAGTACAG
Source organism: Carettochelys insculpta (assembly GCF_033958435.1). Classification (NCBI taxonomy): domain Eukaryota; kingdom Metazoa; phylum Chordata; order Testudines; family Carettochelyidae; genus Carettochelys; species Carettochelys insculpta. Next base: position 175,473,330 of record NC_134139.1, on the reverse strand, counting down.
GCTGAAATGCCCAAAGCCGGCATTCTCTCATCTGGCAATATCTGTCATCCAGAAGGACCACGGATGTTACTGGAGCGGAGATGCCAGTGTGGGATTTAGTATGGAGAGCCTGGCAGGGGAACCCAGTGGAACTTGTATCCCTGGCCAGAGACACAGCCAGCCAAAGCCAGTCTCTGTGAGGCATGGGCTTCTCCCTGTGCCTGCGGAGCTGGGGCTACACCAATCTACACGAGGCCAGGGCCAGAGCTGGCAGCTTGGCCTGAACTACAGCTGATCTCTGCGGGGCTGAGGCCACAGCTGGCAGCGCGGCCTGTGCCAAAGCCATCCACCAGCCTCGGGGGCCATGCCAGCACCCCACTAAGGGCTGAGCCATTGCCAAGTGGCCTTGGCCCTGGCTGTGGTGCCCATGGGGCCTGGGCTATGTCTGGCAGGCTGACTGGGGCTGAAGCAATCTCCAAGTCCAGTAGTCCACTGGGTCAGTGTTGTCCCAGCAGGGGCCAAGGTCCAGGCAAGGAGTAAGAGGGTCCTGGGGCTGGAATTGGGGGAAAAGGGCAAAGGAGGAGCTGGCAGCAGACTGAATGGCCAGAGTGGGGGACCTCTCTTCATCCTGCAAATTCCCTTATCCAGCACCAGTCAGGTCCCAAGGCTGCCGAACAAGGGAGGTGCAACCTCTACAAAGTACACACTGAGCAGTGAAAGGATATAGAAGAAAAGCAAATAGCAGAAGGTGTAAAATAAATCAACTCCTTTTTTATTAAGAGAATAGTTTCTTTACATGCGCGCGCGCGCACACACACACACACACACACACACACACACACACACAGAGGCTGCATTCTGTGGAGCAAATTATCCATTTGAACTAGTGCTACTGAACAAATTTTCCTGGCAGTTTAATTACAGGCAGAAAACTACCCTTATGGATGACACTCTTCAATTGTTTTTAATTGGGCTCTATTGTGCTTTGACAGCACAGGCCTGGATTTGCATTACCACAGCATGGAGCCATCTCTCAGGCTACTTCTAGCCTATAGAGTTCTGTCGACAAAACTGGCATTTTGTTGACAAAACCTGCGGCGCCTCCAGATTACCAAGGCTCCCTGTCCACAGTAAATTGACAGCCATTTGTCATTCCCCCTGAGGACGAAGGCCTTTCTCAGCAGAGATATGTCGACAGAAAGTTGGTCTTGACTTTCTCGCGGGGGGGAGCCCTCTGCCGACAGAAAAGACCTGTAGGGCACCACACAGGTGCCCAAAGGAAATCCTGTCCACAGCAATCAGAGCTCTATGATCCCTGTCTCCAGCCATTTTGAAAGCCTTAGGGAGCCCAGGAAACCCTGTGGCAGGAAGCTGAGAGCGTGGAAGCAACAGAGGCACCACGCATGCTCCCTCACACCCCAGCTACCACTCCATTCCCCAGAACCTGACCAGATGGCTAAAAGGACAGGCATCCCAAGACCCCCCTGGCCCTCACCGGACCAGCCTCAGGGGTCCCAGGACCCACCCTAGGTTCCTAAATGGCAGGCTCCCTCCTGAACCTGTGGGGCAAGGAAGAGACCCTCTTTTACGCCAAGGGAAGTGGTGCAATGCCCCTGTGTATGCCTGGCTGGCCACCACACTCACGGAACAGGGCCACCGTGCCCGTACTATGGAGCAAGTGTGGGTCAAAGTAAAAACTTCAGCAGGGCTACACCCAGGCCCACGACATCAGCCAAAGATCCTGGACCTGGACCTGTTCCTGGTGGCTGATAATACATCCCCTCCAGTTGCCTCCTTCTACATGGTGCAGGAGTACCCCCTCACCCTCCACAGCCAGAGCCTGAAGAGCAGCAGCACCCCAGAACCCAACTCCCACTGGAGCTGCAAGTGGACATGGGTTCTGAAGCCAACCGCAGCATTCTGGTCATTGTGCTGGAGTCAATCTCCATGAACTTGGCCTCCTCCAGCAGGTCCTCAGAGCTAGGCAAGGGTCCCTCGCGTTAGCACCGCACGCACCATACAACCCACGCACCATACAACCCATGGGAGGTGGCTGCAGATGGGGTGTGCTGCAAGGGTCACCAAACTGCCTCAGGCAGGATCTTGCACTGTGGTCCCAGCACACAGAACCACATGCAAGATAATGTGTCCCACCTGGACCCAGCAGGCAGCCCTGGGAACAAGCACCAGCATGTTGCCAGCCTCATGGGAGACCGGATAAATTCCAGGCCTCATCGTGAGGGCACCCTGCCAGCCCAAACACTAAGAGCCAGAGAGGTGTGTGGGAGCCCCAGGGAAAGAGGCATGCAGCAACACCTCTGTGGCAGGATGCCCCCTTTGGCTGCTAGTCCATTCACTCCCGGGGCATCACTGTCCCTTGGTTGCTGCTGCTCACAGTGGGGGCCAAGGCCCTAGGGGCTGTGTTTTATGCATGACTCACCATTTCCCTTCCTTGTCTTCCTTGCAGCTGGACCCACACCATCTGAAGTCTCGGCCAGCCCCATCTCCCCAACAGGGTGAGCCAGCCCCACCCCAGTACTAGAGCAAGCCATCCCCAAATCAGCACAACAGTGAGCCAGTGCTGCACCACCACCAGTGTGGACCCACAGCTGGTGGGGCTGTTGCTGGGTGCAGGAGGACCTCCAGAGAGACCATAATGCCTCCCTCTGGAGGATGGTGAAGCTCATGGAGTGGTGGGTGCAGAAGGACAGAAAGCAGCAGTCACAGGCCTGGGGCCAACTCGTGGCCTGCTTCGACACCACCACCAGCCTGTGGTGGGACATGATGGCTCAGCCCACCCACGGCTGCCCCTGCCCCTCCCAGCCATTCCACAGGGCATCCTAGACGTCATGCAGTGGATGAGGGTCATGGCCACCCCCACTGCTCCTCCTGCCCACCCAGACCCTGCTACTGCCCCACCACCTCCATATCTCCCCCTGCTCCCAGCCCCAATCCTGACCTGACAGGGACTCCAAACCCATGGCAGGAGGGGCTTCTGAGGCTGATGGCCTCCCAACCCATCCCATGCCCCACATCCAAGTTCTCACCCCCCATTTCCCAAGCCCCCACAACACTGTACATACTTCACGGCTTATGCACTTTGTACATAGATTTTTTTATTGCAATGCTTATTGTCCACGTTTATCTTTTTTCAGTAAACCAGTTCTTTGAATACCATCCCTGCCCCTGCCTCTGTGTTTGTTGGGCAGGGGATGAGAAGGAGTAATAGGTGAGGGGTCATGGTGGGGACAGGGTAGGGCTGCGGGCTCAAGGCCTCTTTTGGAGGGCCATGTGGAGGCTCATTGGGGGCTGTGGGAGAAACTCTCCCTCAGGGACTTGTGGATCCACAGCCCATCCCAATGATACTGCACCTGGATGCTCATAGCTATGGCCAGCATCCGCCTCCCACCTTGGGAGGAAGGACCACCTTTCTCTCCACTATGTTGGGGAAGGCACTACATGCAGCCAAAACTTGAGGAAAATTGTGCTCCCCCACATCCAGGCAGGCAAGTAGTCACTGGAAGCATGCCTTCAGGTGGCCAAAGGCACATTTGTCCTGCATCTGAGCCCAGTTGAGTTGGGCATTAAAGAGTTCCTGGCTTGGGTCCAGCTGCCTGGTATAGGGCTTCATAAACCAGGACATGAAGTGTTAGGCCACATCCCCCACAATGCACAGTGGCCTGTGCACATCCCTGATCACTCGCTCATGGGTGAGGACAAAGGTGTCCATGTCTATTCTCTGGCACAGGCCAGAGTTGCAGATCACCTGCATTTCATGTGCCCAGCCTGACCCCCCAACATAAATATCTATGAAGTGTCCATGGTGGTTAACCAGGGCCTGCAGCACCATGGAGAAATATCCCTTGTGGTTGATGTACTTGGCTGTTCTGTGATCTGGGACATGGATTGTGATGTGGGTTCCATTGAGGACTGAGGGAGGGAGTTCCTGGTCCCTGGGTGTGTCCCCTTTCCCCTCCCATCTCCTCCCCCCCTGAACTCTCTGGGGAGCCACCCCTGTAAGGTCACCCTTGTCCCGGGCAGCAGGGCTGTGTGAGGGTGGGACAGCATGGTGTCCTAGGAATGGAGCTTCCCCCAAACCCCAACCCCACCTCTCTTACCCTCAACCTTGATTCCCAAGGGTCCTCTTTGGGAGGGACACCCCTCTCCCCATTCAGAGACTGCAGCCTGAGTGTGTCTTACCTCCATGGGGAAGAGCCTAATAGTGCACTTCCCAATGGGAAAATGGTTTCCCATGGAGTGGTAAGTGTCCCCTAGAGCAGTAACCATGATAACTAGACAGGTAACTGGTGAGCTTCCAGAGGGCAACTGTGACCTGCTTTTCCACAGGGATGGCAGGCCACAGCCAGGTGTCCTGTCTCCGGAGGATGGGGGTGAACCTGGCACAGAGCTCCAGGAAGGTGTCCTCCTACTATCAGAAGTTCTGGAGCCACTGATGACCATTCCTCTGCCCCATGACCAGCTGGTCCCACCAGTCAGAACTGGTGCTGTGCTTCAAGATCTGCCTATGCACCCAAGGGTGGGGGTGGGGGTGGGGGATGAGCATGGGTGGGACTATGAGGCAGCAATGGTGAGTTCCTCAAAGCTGGTGGCAGGCTCACCCTCCCAGAGGAAGAGGAGGATAGCCATGAAGAGGTGCAGCAGGTGCTGAAGCTCCTCCGGGTGGGTCCAGTGCAACCCTAGGAGCTTCTCTGGCATCATGGCTAGCTGGAAAGTGCTGTGTCTCTCACCAAGCATTGGAGCCTTGCTGTCCCTCATAGAAGGAGGCAAGCCTCAGCATGGGCAGGGAATGGGTGACTGGAGTGTGGGGCTTTAAGGGTGTGCCTTGCTGGGACTCCTGGAAAGGACTGCTGGCCATGCAACCCTGTTTGATGGTGTTCCAGGGGCTGTTCTGTAGACAGAGTGGCTGGGCAGTCTGGTTGCTCTCCATTGACAGATGTTTCGATGGAAGATATCTTCTGACAGAAATGTCTGTCAACAGATCACTCTAGTCTAGCCATAGGCTCACTGTGTAGAGGTATTCTGTAGAGAAGCATGTTTTCCCCTTAGCCCCAATGCAGCTGGCCAGCACTGCTTCCTGGTGTATGTTGACATACAACAATCTTCGAATAGCAAAGGAAGGAGTGCTACTCTCTTTCTCCTCCAGAAGATAACATTCAGTTTCCCCTCAGCAGGTGCACAAAGGAAGGAACAGCATAGTTTTAAATGAAATTTATTTCAGACCCTCCTAATTGACCAGAAATTTATTCATAACTTGCACCATGCAGTGAGGTTATACACCCCATGCGTGGAAATGCAAAACACATTAGTCATGATTAGATTTGCAGGGGACACTCATGCATCTTCATTCCCTTTCACTTGTATTTGCATCAACTATCTATCTATCTATCTATGTATTTCATAGGCCCACTTTCTACCAGGAAGAACAGTCGCAGAAAAATGATTAAGCAAATTGCAAAAATAACATAGACGAATGCATTAGTCTTCCGGCTGCCACTGTTTAAAGTCAAATACACACTTAACATAATGAGCTATGATGTATGACTTCACCAAAGGAGAACTATGTAGCACAGAACATTATAACAACTGCAAGAGAATTATTTGATTCCTTTTGCACATTCAGTTAATGTTCCTTCCTGATTAAGAGGAATGATGGTTGTGCATAGTTGGGGTCGACATATCTTAGGTTGAATTTCCGGTGTAGCCTCACTGTGGGAGGTCAGTGGGAAAATCCCTCACATTGACTTCTTTTACTCCTCCTGACAGTGAGGAGTCCTGTGATCAATGGGGTGCCCCCAGGGTTTGATTTAATACTGTCCTACCTGGTGTGCTAAATCAAACCCCAGAAGATTGACCACAGCAGCATCCATCTTCCCCTTAGTGTAGCCAAACAGGTAGCTTTGAAAGCATATAGTGGTTTAAAAGACCCCTGTAATGGGGCAATTGCCCCACTCTGGCAGGAAAAGTGTTAAACTGAGACTTGAGAGAGAGAGAGATGAAGCTGAAAGAGCCATCAGCTGGGGCAGTTAGCTGCCAATTAGAGCTGCAGCTAATTAGTGCCCAGCTGAGGCTGTATAAAACAAGGTCCTTGTGAGGAAGAGGAGAGAGGATTCTTGTTCCAGTGGTGGAGTAGGAGGCCCTAGCTGTCAGGGAGAGGTCTGGGAGAAAGGCAGGCAGGCAGGCAGGCAGGCAGGCAGAGCTAGGGAACTCTTGCCAGGCAAACTCCCAGGCTGCAGGGCTTGAGGCAAGGCCTGAGGGTACTAGAGCTGCATGGAGGCAGCAGGTCCAATATCTTGCCAATACAGAGTGGCCATTTCAGACTGCAGTTTACCTCTGAGGTAAGGGGCAAGTTGATGACTGGTCATGGGTACTGAGGCAAGGTAGGCATTAGGGTTCAGGGCTCCCCAAGAAGGGAAGACCCCAGAGAGAGGGTGGGGTAAGAGCCTGAGGGAGGGCACTGTGGTCTAGGAAGGACATGTGTGTTGACACAGGTGGTGGAGAACAAGCAGGTAACAGCCGGCAAGAAAACAGCCAGAAGGTTAAGGAGCTGATTCCCTAAGAATCCTGCAGGAGGCACCATGGTGGTTAGGTGCATGGAATTACAAGCCCCAGTAGCAGATTATCCTATAGGCTGCTAATGAGGGCTCTGCCCTTGTGTTATGGGAGATCCATTTTCTATAGAAAAGAGGAGTGAAAGTGGGTGTCTCTCCTCTGGGGTGAGTGGCCTATCGACCAGGCCTTTTTTGAAAACAACATATTTAGGACAAATTAAATTTCTTGCTCAGAACAAAATTAACTTTAAATTTACTGATTTTTTTTTTCAAGATTTTGAAAGTCTCCTAAATCTGAACCATTTTTTCCATATGCATTGGAATTGACAGCAAACCACAAAAAAAAAAAACCTCTCAACTAAAATAACATTTAAATAAACCACAGCCAGATCTTAAATTAAGAATCACTTGCTCTCTTAAAGGCAATGACAGGTATTTTACCAGCAAAGAGGCTTCATAAACTGGATGCCCTATTTGCTATAAAATAATTATTCATGCTCAGTCAGTGAAACTTTGGGAATCTATGAATATTTTCACAAATAAGGGTCACTCAAATACAGCTCTATGAAGAAAGGCAAAATTAAGATGACTTTGTTTCTCCAGAAGCACAGTAAGATTGGCAAGGAAAACAATGCCTTTTCAAAAGTAGAATGTCCATTATACTATTTAAAAAATCAATAAAGTGGGAGACACCTCCATTTGCAAGGTTCTGCGAACACGTGCTGTTAAGTAGATTTATAATTCTCTAATGAACTAGGGACAGCATGCACTTTAAATCCTCCAGTGTCCAAAGCTTTTACAGCTAGTGCACTCTTCCTTTACTTCTGCTCACCTCATGTGCAGGCCACATATAGACTGGGTGGGAAATTCCTGCTTCAGCTATTGAGTGATTTGATGTTATAAGCCTACTCCTATACGTTCCTGTAAAGTCTTATGGGCTGGTGATACTTGGTGGACATTTCTGATGGTCTTTAAGACAATAACTTTTAGCTAAAGTCCTAGACTGGGGGTTAGGAAACCCAGTATGGGTGCCAAGAGTGGCACAGAAGCCAATTTTCATTAGCACATGAGGTGGGAGCTCAGTCCTCCACATCCTCCCTCATGCTGCCAGGAGCTTGTTCATAGCCATGCCACCTGTGACTTAACAAAAGACCAGTTAATGCTACCAACCAGCACCTAAACAGTAAAGCTCTGCATCTTAATTTATTAATGAAGCTGTTGTAAGTAGGTCTATTAGTGACTTTAAAAAGTGTCACTGGCACTCAAACAATACATAGAGGACAAAGGTTAAATTTCAGCACTCCACCTTGGAAAAGTTGCTGAACCCTGTCCTAAACCATCCAGCAGATTAGGGATACAGGAAGTCTAATGAGGTTCGAGTGGTGAAGAAGTTCTTTCTCCTAAGGTGTGTAATCTCTGTGATGCGGCAGTAGTTTGGCAGTCACTGAATCCCATTTATAGCTGGATTTCCTTCTTTCAGCTCTTTGAAAGAGAGCTTATGAAGTAGAAAGGTGCAAATAATGTACTTGAAATATCTTACACCATTTTGAAAAAGAAAGTGTTAATGCCCTGTAATGTAAAAATTCCAATATGAACCTTAGTATATGTAGATAGTTTTCCTTCGCTCCATTCCCCATTGGTATGCAATCATCTACAATGGGAATAATACCCCCTTAAAAATGGCAGGACTCATATAGGAACAGAGTCATGTTCCTTCAGTTTTCCTCTGAGTTTTGTTGTAATTTGTCTCTAGTATATACTAATAATAACAAGCAGTCCTGTGGCACCTTATAGACTAACAGATATTTTGAAGCATAAGCTTTTGTGGGCAAAGACCCACTTTGTCTTTGTCCATGAAAGCTTATGCTCCAAAATATCTGTTAGTCTCTAAGGTTCAACGGGACTTCTTGTGGGTTTTTGAAGATGCAGACTAACATGGCTACTTCTCTGATACTAATAATATAAATGTAGGCTGTATACACAATGTACAAGTTATGGTTTAAAATACTGGGATTTTTCAAAAAAAAAAAAAGACCATCTAAACATACAGCTAGATTAACATTCAAATGTGGTATAGTCAACACAATGCCCTCTTATTTCCTTTTCTATCTTGCATATACTCCACAAACCTTTTGCAAGCTGAATGAAGCAGTATCTCTCTTTAGCATGCTGGAGATCATATTACAAAAAGCATTACTTGGCTGCTTTCTTCCACAGAAGCATCTGCTCAGCTGACAGTCCCTAGTGTACCAACTTTGTTTTGTCCAAGGCACCAAATGTGAGTAATGGATCTGGCTAAGCGTGATAAAGAATGATGTAATTGTCAAAGGGGTTTAATTATCAGACCATTACATGTGGGATTATTTTGTAGTAGAGGTTTTTTTAGTTCACTTGCAGGAGGTCTTGAATTTGCACAAACTACAATGAATTACATATATTAAAGTAGTCATCATATTATTTCTCCAATGTCTGGAAGCATGGAGGGATGGCACTGAAGCTTAGTCAGCAAATTCTAGAAGTAGATGATCTATATTTTTCTATAAAACTATCATGAAAGCACTTGTGAGGATACCATATATCCAGATAGTTGACAAAAAGCTTTTAAAATATCTAAAATGTCAAAACCACAAGGCACTCAAACACATAGGAAAAGTTTTACAGTAAGTGAAAGTGATGATTACTCAGCATCCCCTTATGCAACTCCCCTTGGGTTCAGAGAAGTCTGAATAATATACAGTAGTAGCACTGTGCTATGTCTTATTTAAGAACAGATGCAAGAAACGTGGAAAGTGTCAGAGTGAGAATGCTCTGCTGTGTTCTGTACCTACCCTTGAAACAAGTATCCAAATACAAAAGCTTCTAACCTATATATCTTCACTATACATACTTCGCCCAAAAGCTCTCTGTTGGCATGTTTCTCTGGGACATGTTGTAAGCATTGGCAGTGAGAGGAAAAAAAGGCATTAAAGGGAGACATTGCCAGTCGCTGGGTATATTTCCCAAGTGGCACAAAACATGGCAAAATACACAGAGAGGTGTTGAGCAGGTAGTCCAGCTCCTGAGCACAATCTAGTGCTGTGGCTCTTGGATAGCTGATTGGGGCTATAATCCATTACTGCTGTACAGATATCAGAGGGGTAGCCGTGTTAGTCTGTATCCACAGAAACAATGAGACGTCCTGTGTCACCTTATAGACCAACAGATTTATTGGCGCATAAGCTTTTATGGGCAAAGACCATTCATGACATGTATGTGACGAAGTGGGTCTTTGTCCACAAAATCTTACGCTGAAATAAATCTGTAAGTCTGTAAGATGCCACAGGACTTTGCATTGTTTTTACTGCAATACAGATAATAAATAATTAGATAGATAGATAAATACTGTATGCTCCTCTTCCTCCCAACCAGTGTGAATGAAAAGCAGATCATTTTCAAATATCTATTGTAGCTTGTTACGCTTACATTCCATTGGCTCTCGTACTCAGGAAATGCAACAGCTGGGATGGAGCCATCTCTGGCTCATGCATGCCATCACATGAAGCAGCTAGAAATTAGCTCTAAGCTATATCATCTTCCTTTGGTTCGACATATCAGTATGGCAGTTTGAGGGCTAGTCTGTCCATATAGTAGCACGTCTTGAAAAGGACCGTGGTTTAGCAACTACAGATGGGTCAGTCTCCTAGTGTATCTTTACAGGAGTGCTCCAGACTCCCAGTATGATTTTGATCAACCAAATATATTTAATACACTAAAAACAAAACCATGACATGTACCTGCCAACCGTGGTGGCCAATGTAATCTAGAGATCACAGCCATCATTGGTTCTCCCAGGTGAAGATCATGCCACTGTGTTCTGCAATGGGGCAGAATATTATTGGTTTTCAAGGTTATCCTCCAGCAAAGCACATGCCTATAATCTGAGTAGCAGTGAACAAAGAGGATTTTTGGAGAAGGTTTATACCCAGACAGGACAACAAATTCCAAATCTTTTAATATGTGCAAGCTCTTCCTGACGGAGTTTTAAACCTGAGCTTGCAGGATTAGCTCTGGGTCAAAATGACTTTTTGCTGCACACTTTATCTTTCTACTTAGGATAGACTCCAAGACATGGAACTACAAATATCTTATACACATTGCTTATATCTACGCTGCAGTGATCTATCAACAAAAGTTACTGTCAGAAGTTATCTTCAGACAAAACTTCTGTGGACAGATTGCGGCCACATACAAAAGCTGATTACTCTGTTGATCCTCTCTGTCAACAGAGAGCAGCTAGACTGTCTGGCCACTCTCTCAACAGAACAGCCAACCAGCAGCACAGCAGACAGGGCAGCCTGGTGTCCTGGAAGCCCTGTCTGTCGACTGAGGTCTCTCCTGGAGTGTCCACACTGGCTTCCTGGCAACAGATTCTCTCAAGAAAGGCATTCTGCCTCCTGAGGGAATAGTAGAATGCTGTCAACAGAAGTGCCACATTCTGTAGATTTACTGTTAACAGAATGCATTTGTAATGTGAACACTCTGTGAGATTTGTCAACAAAATGCCAGGTTTTATCAACAAAACTCTGTAGTGTAGACATGACCATTGTGCTGGAACCCTTCAGGGAAGGAAATTTCTGCAGAAAAAAAAGACAGCGTTAGTTTCTAGCAAGCACAGAACAAACTTAAAATTTTAAATACATTCACTGAAAGCTAAAAGAATAGTTTCAGACTATTCACAGCATCAATCCTGGTCTTCTACAATAGAATGCTCCAAGGCCAGGTGGACCTAGACAGGTAGACTGAAAGTCTGCATGCTTCTGATTGCACATTGTGTTAAGCCAACAACCCAGAAGTGTCATTTTCATATAATCAAATCTTTTGATCTTTGTTCATGTAATGTTGAAAATTGAAATGAGTGTTGACATATATAACGCTCTTGAGAAAATACCAAACCTATGTATACTAACTTACAACAGACAATATTATAGTTATGTAACCAAAGATGTAAACCTTATGCTAAGTGCAGCCAGCAGCAAACAAGGCTGGGTTCAACATCTAGGAGTGTCTGAGACAGGGATGAGGAAGGTGTCTGAAAGCACTCATGGCACTTCCAATTTTGTCTGGATGTGAACAGGTTCACCTGAAGATTTCCCCAACTTTAGAAGATTTACATCAACCATCTCTGAATTGAGGAACCATTCATGGTGAGATGAGAAGGTCCTACTGAGGCAATCTGCCAGGACATTCTTGGAGCCACACACAAAAGTCCCAAAGGGTGAGTGCCAGTTAACAAATTCTTGAAGATCTGGCACTACCCAACCTGTTGATGTAGTACATTCTGCCAGTATTGTTTGTCAGGACCTGTACTAGCTGGGGCTTCAGGCAGGTGGAACCCCCGAGCTCTGATACTGTTATGGAGAGTTAGGTTAGACTATAATCAATGGCCTTACCTATGGAGCTCTTCCAGCTGGGTTCCCCAGCAAAGATCCAAAGTGTCAGAAACCAGGGTTAGTGACAGAGATGGGTCACAAAGGGAATTACCTGAAACACTGACTGGGACTTTGGCCAGCACATGGACTCCAGCCCATGCCTGCTGGGGGTATAGACTCTTGAACAGTCAGTTTTGAAGAGTCTTATGGGTAGAACCATGGCATAGTCATAGAATTGGAAGTAAACTTGAGAGGTCATCACGTCCATTACCCTACTCTCATGGTAGGATCAAGCACGTTCTAGACCAAGCCTGACAGGTATTTGTCTAACCTGATCTTAAAAATCTCCAGTGATAGAGATTCTGAAACCTCCTTAGGCAATTTGTTCCAGTGGTGGCCCAGCTCCTGAGCCCTATGTTCTCTAATGACTCTGGCCTTTAGGCTGCATGAAGGAGGTTAGTTTAAAAGAAATTAAAAGCCAGAGTGACTAGAACAAAAACCATGCAAGCTGCATGGAAGCTTCTCAAAGACACTATAATAGAGGCCAAACTTAAATGTATACCCTAAATTAAAAAAAAAAAAAACATGCTAAGAGACTGAAAAAAGATGGGCAAAAGTCAACATGGTTTCTGTGCAGGGAAATCATGTCTTACTAATCTGTTAGAGTTCTTTGAAGGGGTTACCAACATGCAGACAGGGGATTATAGTATACTTAGATTTCCAGAACACCTTTGACAAGTTACCTCATCAAAGGCTATTAGGTAAATTAAGTTGTCATGGGATAAGAGGGAAGGTCCTTTCATGGATTGAAAACCGGTTAAAAGACAGGAAACAAAGGGTAGGCATAAATAGTAAATTTTCCGAATGGAGAGGGGTAACCAGTGGTGTCCCTCCAAGGGTCAGTCCTAGGACCAATCCTGTTCAATTTATCATAAATGATCTGGAGAAGGGGGTGAGCAGTGAGGTGGCAAAGTTTGCAGATGACACTAAACTGTTCAAGATAGTCAAGACAAAGGCTGACTGTGAAGAACTTCAAAAAGATCTCATCAAACTGAGTGACTGGGCAACAAAATGGCAAATGAAATTTAATGTGGATAAGTGTAAGGTAATGCACATTGGAAAAAATAACTCCAACTATACTTACAATATGACGAGGGCTAATTTACCTATAACTAATCAGGAAAGGGATCTTGGAGTTATCGTGGATAGTTTCTTGAAAACAACCACGCAGTGTGCAGAGGTAGTCAAAAAGGCAAATAGGATGCTAGGTATTATTAAAAAGGGGGTGGAAAATAAGACAAGGAGTATCTTACTGCCCCTATATAAATCTATGGTACGCCCACATCTTGAATACTGTGTACAGATGTGGTCTTCTCACCTAAAAAAAAGATATCCTGGCACTGGAAAAAGTTCAGAAAAGGGCAAGTAAAATGATCAGGGGCTTGGAACAGGTCTTGTATGAGGAGAGGCTAAAAAGATTGGGATTTTTCAGTTTAGAAAAGAGGAGACTGAGGGGGGACATGATAGAGATACATAAAATTATGACAGGTGTGGAGAGGGTGAAGAAGGAGAAGTTATTTACTTGTGCCCATAATACAAGAACTAGAGGACACCAAATAAAATTAGTGGGTAGCAGGTTTAAAACTAATAAAAGAAAGTTCTTCTTCACTCAGTGCATAGTTAACCTGTGGAACTCCTTGCCAGAGGAGACTGTGAAGTCTAGGACTACACGGGTGTGTCTACACGTGCACAGTATTTTGAAAAGACTGGCCCTCTTTTCAAAGAGCAAAGGGAGCATCTACACATACCATGCACTCTTTCGATGTGAAATCGAAAGAACGCAGCCCAGACATCGAGAGCTGGGCCCCGATCCCGCATGGGAAAAGTGCCACCCATCGAAAAACAACATCGAAAGAAGGCATGTGTAGACGCACCATGGCCCACTCTTTCTAAAGAGGAGTCCTCCACAATGGTGCCCAGTTCGAGCGTGGAGGCTCCCTGCCCTACCAAGCGGAGCTCTATGACCCGTGCATCCGGCTGCTCTTAAAGCCACACAGACCCAGAAACCCCATGGCAGGAAGCTGAGAGCAGGCGCCCGGTGGATGATCCCACCAACCTCCGCCAGGTGGAACTTATGGAGCTCCAGCTGCAGCTGCAGGAGTCCGACCTGGCGTGGCAGAGGGAGGCCTGGGACAGGTCATGTCCCGCCTGGATGCCATCCCTGGGACTTTGCAGGAGCACATGGGCAATGTGGCCCGGCTCCTGACCCTCCGCACCCACCCCCAGTTGCCCAGTCCCCTGAGCCCCCTGCTGTGCCCCCCCCAGGAAAGGTCACACCCAGGGTCCCCTACCCACCCCACATCCCCCACAGAGTCCTCCACCCCACCTCACATAGATGCCCCCCCTGCTGTCCCACCATGCCCGTACCTTCTGGCGCTCCCCGCCCCATCCCAGCCCCACCTTCGCACCTGATCCCGGAGGAAAGGGGATCTCGGGGCCAGCATGGATTTCAGCCCACCACCCCCTTGCCCGAGTGACCCTCCGAAGTCTGGCCCCCTCCCAACCCCCTTCCGAGTTCAGGCCCCCTGCCCTGCAACACATTGTACATAGTTGTTGAAACTTTACACCACAGTTTTTACAGTTTATTATTGATAAGGGTTTATATTGTGCACCACTACCTGTGTCCCGTGGTCCTATGGGGAGGAGGCGTGGCAGTGCATGTGGTGGGGGCTGGAGGTATGGGGGGAGGGGGAGGTGGGGCCATTGAGGTGCTCAGTGCGTCCCCAGGGCGAGACTTTCACAAAGGGCCTCCAGGATCCGGACACTGTTGCGGTTCGCCTGATGGCTAGTGACAGCAGCCTGCTGCTCGAACCCCATGGTGGCCTTATCTGCCCACCCCTGAATATAAGCATCCCCCTTGGCCTCCACAATGTTGTGGAGGACGCAGCAGGCGCCCACCACTTGTGGGACATTGTGCATCCCCACCTTGAGGTGGGCAAGAAGGCACAGCCACCGCTCCTTGAGGCACCCAAAGGCCTGCTCGACCACGTGCTGGGCCTGGTTGAGGTGGGCGTTGAAGGCCTCCCTGAGGGGGTTGAGGTGGCCAGTATAGGGCCACATCAGTCACAGCAGAAGGGAGTATGCCGTATCTGCAACTATGCATAGCGGCATGGTGGTGTCCCCAGCTGGCATTTCCTGCTGGGTGGATGAAGGTGTTGGCCTCCATACACTGGCACAGGCCAGAATTGTGGAAGACCCTGGTGTTGTGGGTTCGCCACGCCCAGCCCACATAGATGTCCATGAACTGGCCTTTGTGGTCCACCAGAGCCTGGAGGACCACCAAGTGGTAGCTCTTGCGGTTGACATAGCAGCCGGCGCTGTGTGGTGGGGCATGTATGGGGATGTGTGTCCCGTCCAGGGCACCAAAGCAGTTCAGGAACCCCAGTGAGGAGAAACCCTCGATGACGGAGTCCAGATCCCCAACTCAGACAACCCGGTGCAGAAGTATGGCATTCAGGGCATGGACAACCTGCAGGGAGGGAGGCCGTGCACACTCATGACGGTGTGGCAGGGTGTTCCCAGCTGGCGACCCTCTCCTGCCCCGCCCCAGCTAGTGACCCCCCTCTCAGCCCCCCTGGCGAGCAACCTCTGAGGGGCCCCTGTGTCCATGGGCCCCCTTCCCGTGGTGGGAGTGTGCCCTGGGCCCAGCTTACCTCCATGAGCACTGCTCTGACAGTGGCCTCGCACACCCCAAACTGGTGATCCACTGAGCGGTAGGAGGCTGCGGTAGCCAGTTTCCACACCATAATGGCGACTCGCTTCTCGAGGGGGAGCGCAGGCCGCATGGTGGTGTCCTGATGCCTCAATGCAGGTGCCAGCCAGTGACACAGTTCCTGGAAGGTGTCCTGGCTCATGTGAAAGTTCTGGAGCCAGGTGACATCATCCCATTGCCCCAGAACCAGTCGCTCCTACCAGCCCGTGCTGCTGAGGTGGCTCCACAGGCGCTGGGGTGCCAGGGGGCAGGGGGCAGGCTGGGCATGCTCCGTGCCCTCAGGGGGGCTGTTCTGTCTCCCAAGGGGGAGGGAAGCGGCTGCGGCGACTGTGCAGACAACATGGGCAACAGTGCCCACGATGTCTGCATCCAGTGCAAGGAGCAGGGTGTCCTTGGCCAAAGTGTTGCTGCACTGGGGTCCTGCTTTGCTCCTGGAAGCTCAGCAGGCCTTGGCTAGTGCAGGGTTGGGGAGGTGAAGGGGGCCCTTTAAGGCAGCGGCTGGCTGCAGGCCCCGGAAGGGCTTGGTGGCCATGCGACCCTGTCCGCGGCATCTCTGCCTCCCTTCTTTCAAAAGAGTGCTCGTACATATGTGGATGCTCTCTTTCAAAATAATGGGGTGGGGTCTTCGAAAGAGTGGGTTGGAACTGCGATCCGCCTTTGCCGTGTGGTTGTGTTCTTTCGAAAGACGGTGTACTGATTTCTGAATTTCGATTTTGCTTTTTCGATGGTGAGCTCTCGTGTAGACACAGCCTAACAGAATTTAAGAAAGAGCTAGATAAATTCATGGAGGTTAGGTCCATAAAAGGCTATTAGCCAAAGGTAGGAATGGTGTCCCTGGCCTCTGATTGTCAGAGGCTGGAGATGGGTGGCAGGAGACAAATCGCTAGATCGTTGTCTTCGGTCCACCCTTTCTGACTTTAACTAGTAAATGCCACTCAATCCCTGTGGCAGGAGGCTGTAACTGATTAGCATAAACTGGGCACAGAAGGGGGATGCATGATACATACTTATCCATAACATATATTTCTTGAGCAAAGGAACTATTTAAGTGTCTAAGGTCTACAGCAATTCAAATCCTAAACAAACCCCCACTAAAATGATGACAAAGAGTATGTCTAAACAGCAGCATTATTCCAACATCAGCTATTTTGGAAGACAAGTATCAGAGAGGTAGCCGAGTTAGTCTGTTTCTTCAAAAACAAGAAGAAATCCTGTGGCACCTTCTAGACTAACAGTCATTTTGGAGCATAAGCTTTTGTGGGCAAAGACCCACTTTAGCAGATGCATCTGAGGAAGCAGGTCTTTGCTGATGAAGGCTTAAGCTCAAAAATATCTGTTAGTCTAAAAGGTGCCACAGGACTTCTTGTTATTCTGCAAGTGCTATTCCGGAATAGGTTATTTCAGAATAACACTGCTACATGCAAAATGTATTTCAAAATCACACGTAGCTATTTCAAAATACAGCATCTATACAAAATAGATCCTTTTTTGATATAAAACCATTGGCCACACTTTGGCTTATTTCAAAATTTGTTCCATTCCCTGGGACTATGTCTACACCGCATTCCTCTCGCGACATTGCATTACACATGAACTACTGTTTTACGAATCTCGTGCTCCATTTACCTGATCTCCCACAATTGAGCTGTTGTGTTTGGCAAAAAAATGCCAGCCGTCTATATGGGGTTCTGTCAGCAAACCTCCCCCCAAGTCAACAGACCCTTATACGTCATTTTTTTCAGAGATAAGGGTTTGTCCACAAAGAGACTTTTCGCTGATAAAATCCCATCTTCATGGCTATCTTTTTTCACCAAATCTCCCAACAGTGAGATTGCATGAGATTATGCAAATGAAGTGCAAGATCTGTAAATCAGCACTTCATTTACAATGTTGGGATCCCTAATTTGCATACCTCTCTCGTGAGGAATGCTGTGTAGACAGCCTGTCTAAATAGCCCCTATTTTAAAATAAGTTCTATTCCTTGTGCAATGAGGCTTATCTATTTTAAATAAGCCAACCACTATTTCAAAATAATTTTGAAATAGCAGTTGTCTTGTGTAGACACTAGGAAAGATATTTCTAAATTACAGCTGTTATTGTGAAATAACTGCTTTGTAGACATGTCCTAACAGACCAGAGATTTGCAGAGCTATAAAAAGAGGCATTTGGCTAAGAAGCCAGGATCTGACATCCTCAGGGGACTTGGAATAGAGAGGAACATGTAAGCCAAACTGACCAATGAACTATACAAATGCACCAATTAATAATGTGCATAAATAATTCACACATCTGCTCACAAATTAGTCATTTTTAATTGTGTACTCATTTTGTTGAACATGGATCAAATTTGTGCTTTGTTTACTGACTACAGAGGAACTGTAGGAAACTACACATGGTCAAGAATCATTACTTGGCTATTGTTGTTAAACATTTCGGAAATATGCGTAAAACCGTGACCTCTCCTTGCCTCACTAAGCTATAGGATATATTTTACTTCTACCCAGAATAGGTCACAGTGAAAATTTCCACACACATTCTAGTGTGGGGAGTGCAATACTTTTGTTTTTTGCTGGTAAGTGCTTCTTTCTCCCCAAGTGGACAGTAGGAAGACTCTTTGGGAAAGAGGCTGGGCTGGGGAAGAGCTTTGGGGATGGAGGGTAGTGGTGATGGTGGTGGTAGTGGAGCTCAGGTGGAGAATGAAGCAAAGCCACACAAAAGATTAATCTGGCCCTACAATTGCTGAGTTGGTGCCTCTGGTTTTGGGAAAACATGCTGCTTAATCTTGTTTTTGCCCACCTGCTTCATCTCACACCCCTAAATTCATTCTTTCGTGTCAGTAGAGAATGGAAAAAGCGTCTTGGAAGAGGACACATTTGATCATCAATCTGTGCACACTGTCAGCCACAATCTTTCAGAGACTCACTGATCATCAGTCTTTTCAAGAAGAGTGACAAGTCGGGCTGTAGAAACTATCATGGGATCTCCCTTCTGGCAACATCAGAGAAAATCTTAGCTCAAATCCTCACAAACTGACTCCTGCCACTCTCAGAAGAAATTGTCCCACAATCCCAGTGTGGCTTCCAACCTTTCCAAGGAACAGCGGACATGATCTTCACTGCCCGGCAAGTACAAGAAAAATGGTGTGAACATAACCAAATCTTATATAAGAGTTTCATCAACCTGAGCAAAACCTTCAACTCAGTCAACCATACAGCCCTGTGGACCATCCTCTCAAAGATCGGCTGCCCCAAAAAATTCATTAGCATTTTAAGACTACTTCACAACAACATGACTGCCACTGTATTGAGTAACAACAGATCCCAAAGCAATGCCTTTGAGGTCAAACCAGGAGTCAAACAAGGCTGTGTCATTGCCCCATTACTGTTCTGCATCTTTATCACCATGAACCTTCACATCATTGATGGCAAGCTTCCAGAAGGTGTGAAGATTGTCTATAGAATGAAGGGGAAGCTTTTCAATCTTAGGAAACTGAAGGCTAAAAGCAAGACCTCTACAACCTTGATCATAGAGCTCCAGTATGCAGATGACAATATGGTTGATACTTTCTCCCACAGCGCTTCAAACAATCCAAAGTGCCTCTGCTGAAGCATACTAGAATCTCAGCCTTACACTGAACATGAAAAAAACCAAGGTGCTCCACCAACCTTCACCAATAGGACTATCTCATGTACCTTCTATTGAAGTCAATGGAGAACTGCTGGAAAATGTGGAGCACTTCCCATACCTTGGAAGTCATCTTTCCAATAAAGCAGTCATTGATATGGAAATCCAGCACCGTCTGAGCCGTGCAAGCTCTGCTTTCTCCCAGCTGAGACAAAGGGTCTTTGAGAATGAGGACATCTATTCAAAACAAAGCTCCTTGTATACAGTTCCAATGCTACTATATGCATGTGAAACCTGTAAAACATAAAAGTGTCATTTGAAGGCACTTGAACAATATCTTTAATGCTGCTTCAGGAGAATCCTAAATATCACTTGGGAGGATGGGCACATGAACACTAGCATCCTGGAAGAGTTGAACATGACCAGCATTGAAGCCATTATGAACAACTTCATTGGGCTGGTCAGATCGTTCAGATGTCTGATCTGCACCTCTCAAACCAGAGTCTGTTTTCTGAATTGGAGGAAGAACAGAGGAGCACTGGGGCCCAGCGAAAGTGATATAAGGACGTGCTGAAGGCACACATGAAAAAGTGCAGCATTGGTGTCAACACTTGGGAGAAACTTGCCCAAGACCATCCCCAGTGGAGAATTGAAAATCCAGGAAGGAGTGGCGCAGTTTGAGAGGTCCCTCTGCAGTGCAGATGAGGAGAGGCAGAGAAGAGGAAAGAAGCATCAAAAACTTCTCTGAGCCCCTTCAACAGCTACCAACACCTGCCTCTTCTGTGATAAGATCTGCGGCTCCAGAATTGGGCTGATCAGCCATCAATGGACTCACAAATAGGAGGGTGACACGGAGACGTCCAACTCATTATCAAGTGACTGCCAAGACAGGATTGCTTGGTTTTTTTTGGAGGGAGGGGATTGGGTTTTTTTTTGTTTTTGTTTGTTTGTTTTTCAGTGAAGCTACAGATTAACACAGCTACTTCTCTGAGTCTGCAAGTAGTTTTAAGCTGCGTACATACAGTCGAATACTGAAGTTTACTCTCACAAGACTAATTTCTTCCATAGGGCCTTGCTTGCCTAAGCCAGGGTATTAAATCCTATAAACCCTATGGGGCAGAGAATATGTGGCCCCAGTCCTGCAAGGTGCTGGGAGCCCTCAATTCTCACTGAAGCAAAGAGCACCTCTCAGCCAGCACTCAACACTTTATGGGCTAAGGCTCATTCTCCTTGCATTCTTACCTCAGGAGTGTATGTCTAGGAGATATTCTGTCCCTCATTGCTTCATTTCTCTCTCTACAAAATTCTATAAGAAAATGAAAAATCATGAGTTTTGCATTTTGAATAGTAACAGAGAGATAGGTGTGTTAGTCTATATTCTATCAAAACAAAAAAGCAGTCCAGTAGCACTTTAAAGACTAACTGTTCTGGTCTGGCTATGGTCTGAAGAAGTGGGTCTGTCCCACAAAAGCTCATCACCTAATAAATTATTTTGTTAGTCTTTAAAGTGCTACTGGACTGCTTTTCAGTTCTGCATTCTGTGTATTAGAAGAAAGCACAAGAACTGAACAGACAATGAAATCCTAAAACTCTTCACAGCCAAACATCCTCACACTCACTCTCCCTCCACCTTCACCATAACAATAGCACTGGGGAGGGTGGGTATAAAATGTCATTTAAAGTATATTTCTCCTTCAAAGCTTTTACAAAAGCTTTTAAAATGAGTTTTATGGCTCTCCACTGACAGCAACATTATCTTTATCTGTTCTGCCGTTGAAGGTAGTAGATCACTGTATGCCACATTGGTCATTTCTAAACTTGGATTATGCTGCGAATTATGGGTAACCTCTTAAACACTCCCTCACACACAGTTTCTTGGTGTCAACATTGAATGCTAACATGCAGGAACATCTTTCAGAATGCTCTTCAAAACGAAGCAGCTTTGAGCTACGTCTACACGTGAAGCCTACATCGAAGTAGCTTATTTCGATGTAGCGACATCGAAATAGGCTATTTCGATGAATAACATCTACACGTCCTCCAGGGCTGGCAACGTCGATGTTCAACATCGACGTTACGCAGCGCCACATCGAAATAGGCGCTGCAAGGGAACGTCTACATGCCAAAGTAGCACACATCGAAATAAGGGTGCCAGGCACAGCTGCAGACAGGGTCACAGGGCGGACTCAACAGCAAGCTGCTCCCTTAAAGGGCCCCTCCCAGACACACTTGCACCAAACAACACAAGATCCACAGAGCCGACAACTGGTTGCAGACCCTGTGCATGCAGCATGGATCCCCAGCTGCAGCAGCAGCAGCAGCCAGAAGCCCTGGGCTAAGGGCTGCTGCACATGGTGACCATAGAGCCCCGCATGGGCTGGAGAGAGAGCGTCTCTCAACCCCTCAGCTGATGGCCGCCATGGCGGACCCCGCTATTTCGATGTTGTGGGACGCGGATCGTCTACACGTGCCCTACTTCGATGTGCAACTTCGAAGTAGGGCGCTATTCCCATCCCCTCATGGGGTTAGCGGCTTCGACGTCTCGCCACCTAACGTCGATGTTAACTTTGAAGTAGCGTGCATGTGTAGACACGGCTTTGGAGAGGTAGTGTCTTATGGACATCTATTAGGTTTGTATTATTCAGAGTATGCTGCCTGTTACTACATATTTGATATGGTTATTCATCCAGGTCTAGTGTGTTCTTTTTGTAGCCATTAGAAGGTATTGGAGTGCATTAAGAGAAGCATTTCCATTAGAGCTAGAGAAGTTATTATTCAGCACTGGTCAGACCACATCTGAAGTATTGCATTCAGGTCTGGGCCCCCTAATACAGAAAGGATGTGGATGAATTGGAGTGAGTTCAGCAGAGTGTAAGGAAAATGATTAGTGGGCTGGAGCATGTGACCTATGAGGAGAGGCTGAGGGATTTGGGCTTATTTACTTTGCAGAATTAAAAAGTGAGGGGGCATTTTGATAGCAGCCTTCAACTTTCTGAGGGGGGCTCTAAAGAGGATGGAGAGAGGATGTTTTCCTAGTGCTGCATTCCAAAACAAGGAGCAAAGATCTGAAGTTGCAGAGGGAGATATGTAGGTTGGATATTAGGAAAGTCTATTTCACCAGGAGAGTGGTGAAGCACTGAAATGCTTTACCTAGCGAGGAGGTGGAATCTCCATCCCTAGGAGTTTTTAAGTTCTGGCTTGACAAAGTCCTTGCTGGGATGATTTATTTAGGGTTGGTCCTACTTTGAGTAGTGGACTGGACCTCCTAAGCTCCCTTCCAGCCCTAGGATTCTATGATTCTAAGGTGGGAGCCATTGCAGACTATGAGAACATATATGGAGACATGCTGGACTTCTCAAATGAGTAACTGTGAACAAACACTAAAGTGTCAGTATCTGCTCATCAGTGGCTACTGGGCACTCAGGGCAGGCAGCTTTCTGTTCACTTTATGTCTCTGCCCCAGAAATGTCTCAGCTCAAATGATTCATGAAGCTATTCAAATTGGAAAAGTCAACCACAAATCTAACACTTATAAAAAAAAAAAAAAAGGAGTTCTTTCTAGATTTCATTCAGTGTTCTGTAACACTCCATCCCACCAGCTGCTGATGTAATGTAATTTGATGTGTGACCCATGCAGTCAAGTGTGACATTTCATTTTTGGATCAGATACCTGATGATAAATGTTATAGTGGGTATCAAAACTGTTCTCCTGCTAAAAACAATTGCTGTATATAAGCTGTCACACCTAGAGTGGAATGGAAATTTCATTTCATGAAAGATTTTGACATTTGTTTTCATTCTGATTAGGTACATCAGTAAATTTAGAAGTTATTTGCAAAAGTAAATCCCAGAAAAATATTTCAGGTCAATAGAAACATTGTTTGGGCTTTTAAAAATATATTGTATTATAATACAACATTTAAAAGATTAAACAAGATGTTAAAAAACAAAGCAGTTCAAAATATTTAATTCTAAAATATACTGCAATGGCAATTATGACATCCCCAGAAATACCTATATCACCTCCTCTTTTTTTGTCTCCTAAATTAATTTTTGGCAAATTCTAGATGAATGTTTTGACATCAGATGAACTTAATTCTTGGACGCATAATGATTGCATCAGAGTTTCTGGCTCATTTTAGTCAACCATATATTATGTTTCCTCATTGAGGCGCCAATTCAGCAAACTGTGTAACTAACCACTACCTATTCAACAAGCACATAAGCACTTGCTTAAGTTTATGTATTTAAGTTTCTTTGTTGCCAATGGAACTGAAGCATGTTCCTAAAGATAGCACTGACAGACCTGGGTTGCCAGCTCCTGGTGGCACTGATCTCAAGCAGCTCCTGGAAGCAGTTGCATAACCCTCCTCCAACTCTTAATGTTTAAAGGTAACTTGGTGCGTTTGTAAAGAATAGCAACGAAGGGTCCTGTGGCACCTTATAGACTAACAGAAAAGTTTTGAGCATGAGCTTTCATGAGCACAGACTCATCTGATGAAGTGCATCTGAGTGCACAGAGTGCATCTGATGAAGTGAGTCTGTGCTCACGAAAGCTCATGCTCAAAACTCTTCTGTTAGTCTATAAGGTGCCACAGGACCCTTCGTTGCTGTTACAGATTGTTGCTGTTACAGATCCAGACTAACATGGCTACCCCTCCGATATTTGTAAAGAATAGTAGGTCTGGTTCTGGTCTTTGTTACTGTTGCAACATTGCAATGCCACTGACTTCAAGGAAGTTACTCCTGATTTACGTCATTATAAGGGAGATTAAATCACATAAGGCATGTATTTAAATACCTTACCATAAGCTTGTTCTAATCAATGCAAAAAAGGGTTGCCAGGCATCCAGTTTTCAACTGAAATGCCCAGTCATAAAGGAACCCTGGAAGCTTCAGTTGTCACCTCCAACTGGGCTATTAAAAGTCTGCTCAGAGGTGCAGCAAGGGCCCAGGGCTAAGGAAGGGTCCCTAACTGCCTGAGTCTGTGAGGTTCTGGGAAGTGAACACCAGGTCCCTGCTGTCCCTAAGTGCAGAGGGACTTCAAGCACTGCTCCTGACCCAAGTGCAGACTTCCACAGCTCCCATTGGCTGTGAACTGCAATGGAGGACCTGGTGACTGCTTCCTGAAGCTGCAGTAACTGCTGCTCAAATTCCAAACCCCAACCCCTTGTTCAAACCCTTGTCCCAACCCAGGATATCCTCCTGTACCCATATTCCCTCCTGGAGCCTGGATTTCACACCCCTTACATTCCAACTGCCTGCCCAATCCCAAAGTTCCCTTCTGCATCCCAAACCCCTCATCCCTGGCCCCATATCCCCACCAGAGTCATCATCCACGTACAAGACAATCCTCTACCCCAACTCAGAGCCTCCTCCTGAGTCCCAAATCCCTCCTACCTGTCCCCACCCTACAACTTGTGCCCTTATGATAGAAACCCTCACCCTCAACCACCTGTCACTGGTAGTTGTAAACAAAATTTGTGTGATTGCAGGAAATTTGGCCATACCTATGATAAGTGGACAACCTGCTAACAAAAATCATGCTGGGCCATGGATGTTGCCAGATCAGAGACATCCCA
The DNA here is from genome assembly GCF_033958435.1 of Carettochelys insculpta. NCBI lineage: Eukaryota > Metazoa > Chordata > Testudines > Carettochelyidae > Carettochelys > Carettochelys insculpta. The sequence continues at coordinate 175,448,396 of NC_134139.1, read as the reverse complement.
GACTAGAGACATTCAATCTGTTCTTTATTCTAGACTAGGCCACATTTCAGTGGATGCTGCCTCATGCACCACTTTCTCTACCATGCACAATCCATAAGGCAGCTACAGCAGTTATTTAAGGTAATATTGCTTTAAGAAATCAAGACAGCACTTTTCTTCTCAAGACTTTGTATCTTGTGTTCACACTAAGATGGAGTATGCAAGAGAACACCTTTGAGAGAGCTTAATTATGGTAGGTGACCCAGAAGGGGAGGAACCCTTCCAGGAGCCTTTTTGGATTGAGCCTGGCCCTGCCCAGTCACCTGACTAGGAGTCAGCAGGCAGGACCAGGACTATAAAACCCCAGCCAGAGGCCTCATTTGGGGGTGAGCCTCCAGAAGAGTGAGAGGGCTGAGGACCTGTTGAGAGCGGCAGGCTGCATTGGACCCCCCAGACCCAGTCCAATCCTGGAAACTTGGGAAGCTCTGAAGGACCCACCTGACCTCAAGGAGCAGCTGCAACCTCATCCCTGGCCTGAGCTCTGAGTAAAGCTGAGGCAGCGGGATCTCCAAGCTACGGAGGCCTAGGTTGGACCACCAGCACCCCGGACAGTTGGAGAACCCCTTGAAGCCTTGAAAGCCCAACTGAATACCCAGGTATGCCTGGAGGGGGAGGAGATAGCTGGCCCAGTGGATAGAGAGGGCCATTAAAGGTCCCTGGGTCAGTGTGTTGCAGTGTGGATTCCCCACTGACCCACACAGCAGATGGTACTGCTGCAACCAGGGCCCCTGGGCCGGGACATGGTGGAGTGGGTGGGCCCACATCCCCGCCGCCACCCACTTGCTGAGTGTCAGTCACCCCTCCGAAACTGCTGTGTATTGTTTGCTGCCCCACCCTGAGCTAGGGCCTGGGCTCACTTCGGAAAGGTATGAGCTGATTTCCCCCAGCTCCTGCCTGAGATAAGAGAGGGGATTGTGAACTGTTGTGTCTCGCCCATCTGAGGCCAGGTGGGAAACCACCACCCCGAACTAGTGATTTGGGGTTTTTCTGGACATGTAGCCGTGGGGCTGCCCACTGAGCAAGAAGGGGAGGACCCCTTCCAGGAACACAGACCCTGTCACAGTAGGAAACTGACAGATGTTAAATCCTTCCTATATTATTGTTTAGTATTACTTAAAAACAAGAGAAAGGTACTTATATTGCTCTTTTACTAATTAAAAATTATTGCAAATTGAAAATCTATTCACTATTGATCTTAACATTTTAATCCGACATTCTTTATTTCAAACTAATTGGAAGGTCAAAAAGACCAGCTGCAAGTTGTAACCATAACAAGTAGACTAGCATTATAAGCCTGTGTAATTGTAAATTTATGTGTAACACTGCTTTTTAATGGATTAAGTTTTAATCAGACTATCTGGGACACCATTAAAAATTTAGTAGATTACTCACAAAGGACCAATGTACTTTTGACTTTATTTTGAACAATATAAGGCTAATAGGCTTTTCAATGTACTGTGTCACTCCTTCTTACAACAAAACTTTCAATTTGTTATAGGTCATAAGAACCATAGATTTAATTAATGTGGTTCTAGCAATTTATAGGTGGTGATGAAGCCACAACAATAATAAAAATAGGAATTAAAAAATGCTCCTGAGTGAAAAACACACCAAAAACAAGTAAACTAAAGTGCATAACTCAAATGAAATAATTAGGAACAAAGGATTACAAAGCCAGAGCACTGGCTAAAGAAATCTGATTGCCTGCATGCCTTGCACAACACCCAACTGACCAATCATTTGAAGAAGCTGAAAATCCCTGTAATAAATTATACATCCTGGGTCTAAATCACTTAGGCCCAGAGTTTAGTGGACTTAAATATTTATACAGATAAGACTATCCATCCACTGAGGGGAGTTTAGAAGACACCACTGGATTAGATATAGGAGTTTTGTAGTATTAGGCAAGAAAAATCCTTCTTAGTACAATGAGCTCTAGGACAGGTCTCTAGTTCAGGAAAGACACAAGGCAATACATGCTTTAAAAGCATTGCAATTCTTTAAAAAAAAAGTCATTGAACTTCAGTAATTCTCAAATAAGTGATGAGAGTATAAAACAAAGATCCTCTGAAAAACAAAGAAGATGAGGGACTAAATCGAGCATTCACCTTCTCCTTTGTGTTTACAATCAGTAAAAACCACTCTGCTCCCCTCCAACAGCTACCAGCACCTGCCCTTTCTGTGATAAGACCTGCAGCTCCAGAATTGGGCTAGTCAGCCATGAACGGACTCACACATAGAGTGACGTGAAAGACGTCTTACCCATTATCATAGAATCCTAGGGCTGGAAGGGACCTCAGGAGGTCAAGTCCAGCCCCTTGCCTAAAGCAGGATCAACCCTATCTCAATCATCCTAGCTAGGACTTTGCTAAACCAGGACTTAAAAACCTCTAGGGATGGAGATACCACCACCTCTCTAGGTAATGCATCCTGGTGCTTCACCACTCTCTGTGTGAAACTGTTTTTCCTAATATCCAACCTTACCTCTCACTCTGTAACTTGAGACCACTGCTCTTTGTTCTGCCATCTGTCACTGCAGAGAACAGCATCTCTCCATCATCTTTAGAGCCCCCTTCAGGAAGTTGAAGGCTGCCATCAAATCACCCCTTATTCTTCTGTTTTGCATACAGTGACCATCAAGAAAGAAGAAGAGTGTATGTAAATTACACCCTATATGCTTTATATTGGGAAGAACTTTGTTTTTCTCATATCAGAGATTTTGCATTTGACAGATAGAAGACAATGCCTGGCATTTAAAAAACTTCCAAAAATCTATTCAGATGGTTGCTCTATGCTTGAAGGAAATTACACCTGATTGCTACTATTTTATTTGACCTGCTTTTAAATATTGAATTAACCATGAATATAGTGGAGTGTTTGGGAGGGAAAAAAATAACTAATTGAGTCCAGCCACTCAACTCATTCTGCAAAGGACAGAGATTTGTTATATGGGGGCTTTGGTATTTGAGGCACAGCTCAGTCAGACCAATTGGCACCCAGTGAATCTCGAGACTTGGCAGGTATGCCTAATTTTAATCCACTTTGAGGCCTTGGGCTTTGACCTCCAATCCTCAGAATGTCCTCTCAACCAATATTTAGAATTACTATTTAAAAATGGACAGTGGAACTGCATTGCATTAAGTGCCTCACTTGTGCTACTAACAGCATCCTACATACAGGCAGTTCTTTTTATCCTACACAGCCTACACCACAAACTCTCACACTACATGTGTAGTGCATGTGTATCAGCACACTCACATAAGGATCACTTCACCCACTGCTTATGGCAAGTGTGAGACAAGGGAGGTGTATAAGATGATTAGGAATATTAATAGGAAGTGATAGCCAAAGCAGATGGTGATGAAAGACAAGAATGATGAGGTGCTCATGAACAAGAAGAAAGTTGTGCAGTGGTGGGCAAGATATTGCGCTCATCTGCACATGGCACTGCTGGACCTGAATATCTCAGAGAGACTGATCGAAGAATTGAAAAGGATATCTCCACCAAGCGTCAAGAGCAAGACTGATACTTCAAAGGAGGAATCAGAAAGAACAGTGGAATGAGTAAAGAACTACAAAAGCCCTGTAAATGATATAATAGGAAACATGGCAGATAAAGTGTGGTTCAGGAAATATACAGACTATGTAATATAGCGTGGAAAGAAGGGAAGGGACATAAGGAATAGACAAGAACTGTGCTAATGATGATATACAAGAAGGAAGTGTGTTGGAGTGAAGGAACTACAGAACAATTGCCCTAACGACTCATCTAGGCAAGGTGCTGATGATGATGATGACAGAGAGACAGAGTTTGCAGACAGAACATCTAGCAGATGAGGAAGCGGGTTTCAGGAAAGAGACAACTACCATACGGCAGATGTTGGCATTAAGATTGATAGCAGAGAAAGCACGACAAAAGAACATCTACACTTGCTTTGTCAGTTTTCAGAAGGCTTTTGATAGTATAGATTGGAAAGTGACTTGAGCGGTGCTGGAGTTGTACGAAGTGGGTAGCAGATTGACACAATAGCAGCAGCTAGCAGACTGAAGGATATCAACAACAATGCAGAGCACTGGTGAAAACATGCGGAGAGTTGGGAAGATGATTTAGAATGAGTAGAGGTATAAGAACAGAAGATCCAATATCACCGAGTATCTTCCTCACACACCTAGAGAGAGCAATGGACAAGGTCAAAGAAGAAGCTGAAGGGATATCAGTGCATGGGATGAGAATTAACAACTTGAGGTCCACGGATGATATAATTATAATGAAGGAAGATGAAGAGAAGCTAGCAGGTTCTAAATGAGGAAGGGAAGAAGTACAAACTGCTCATGAACATTGATAAAATGAAAACAATGGTATTTGGAGATAAGGAAATAGGAAGCAAGATCAGTGTAGACAGTATGAAACTGGGAAGCAACCTGACTTATGGTCCAGACTGTAAGAAGGAAATAGCAACTAGAATAGCAAAAGCAAGAGCAAGTTTGAAGGTGACAGAAAAGATCTGGAAGTTACAGCTATTTGGGCATATCTGCAGAAAGAATGATGAGCAAAAAGTCAAGACCTGGTGTTCGGCCTAATGGACAATTCAAATAGGAGATGAAGACCCTACAGAGAATGGGTAGATGATATAATAAATTTGCATAGTTCCTGTAGACTAGCTCTGCACCACTCCCCACTGAACAGAGAAGGATAGAAGGAAATGATGGCAGCAACAGAAACCAATGGGCTCTGAGCCCAAGGCTGCTGTTGATGATGGTGACCCATTGCTGAACACAAACTTCTCAGTTGTGAAACAAAGCACCTATTTTAATTACATGCAACTGAGCTTTGCTTTCTCTCTCTCTCGCACGCACACACGGAAATAAATCATTCATTTAAAGCTGAAGATCAATTTATATAGTTTAAAAAAATTAACTGAAATTTGGATGGGACTTAGGGGCTAGCACCTTTTCCTTTAAAAAAAATAAAGGTAGTGTATCATGAAGGACTGCACATTCACAACCTCAGTTTATTATCTCATCCAAAACTAAAACATCTCAAGGGCCAAAACTTTACCCAGGCAAAATTCTGAGGTTATTATAAGCATTTGACTTTACTCTGACTTTTGTCTGTGGGAACAATTAAAGGATCAGGCCTCTAATTAAGTCCATGTAACAATGTAAAACCACCTGCCCAGCATTTTAAACAATTCTGTACTATATTCATCTCACCCACTGGACTGTGGTAATAAGCACTTTTAACAACCTGGAGTCATACTACCCTCTCAGTTACACTTGTGTAAATCAAAAGTATAACCACTATTGGAGTAAACAGTGTAATTTCTGATGGGCATAAACATTCCAAATATAAATTTTGCATAGATTGTCATGAAATTAGTTCATGTGATTTTGAATTAATCTAATGCCCTTATCATATCTACTTTCTTTCATTTGAAATAAATAGTGCAAATGGCTGTTTTCCACTATTCTATGCAATTTTGCTTTCCTTCAGCAATGTATAAGTAAGGTATATTTCTCCTCTTCCCACAAACACTTCTCAAAATGTTAAGTGATGAGTTATCAGGAGGTATCATCTATCATATACAGTGTTTGGAGTCTTCTGAAGTCTTATCTTTTATTCTCATTTCGAAGCTTCTTCCTTTTTTTGATCAGTAATGCTTGTCTCTGTTCCTTGTCTTGTGAATCTCATTTCACACATATCAAAGACATCAGGATATCAAAACAGCAATATCTTAACATTAGTTTGGTACTTCATGAGTTTGATGTTATATATGCAACACAGGATTGTACAGATGTTTATGAACTAAGAATGATATCTAAGTAACACACTTCCTTAATGAGAGATTAAAATAAAAGCAGTTTGTGGATTTTTTCCCTCTAAGGTATCAGAAGTGTTAAACTCTATTTGAGTTTTTTATAAAAAATACTCATCACACTTATAAATCTTAATAATTTATTTATGGACACCTAAAAAATTTCAGAATGGAATTTTAAAATGTAAAAACATGCTAGAGAACACTCACTTTAACCGAAGAAAGAAAGAAAGAAAAAGAGAATCTGGACTACCTTAAATTAAAGAGTCTGTCAGGAACTTTCAGGAGTTCTCCACAGCTATCATCACTGAAGATATTAAACATAATAACAGCTACTTTACATAGGCTTCTTCTGTTGCAAAGTCACTTAAGTATATTAATATTATAACAGTGGTGTCATCTTACTGCTAAATCTACTTGTATATCCTATGAATAATCTCATTTACATGTTAATTGTTTCCCATGGACTATAAAGAACCTTAGAATGAAAGAAGGCCAGAAATACAGGCTTGGTTTTCTTCCTGTGAAGGATATGTCCCCCTCCCTCCCAAAATGTCTGATTTTACTTGCTTTCAGAATGGGTGAGTTCATGCAAAACTTCTGCTTTTTTGCTATGTTGGTTATGTACTGTATCACAGTTTCATACTTGGTGGCCATGACACTTGTTACTTGTATATGGACAGGTGTCACACAACTCTCATGCAAAAAAAAAGCATGTGCCTTACCTGCTTCTACGACCACTTTTCACTCCCCCTGACATTTTCTGTGTGGGCTCCTTCATTATCACCTGCATCTAATCCAAGGCCATCATGGTGGGGAGGGGTAGCTCAGTGGTTTGAGCAGTGGCCTGTTAAACCTGCAGTTGTGAGTTTAATCCTTGAAATAGACCATTTAGGGATGGGGGCAAATAAATGTCACGGATGGTACTGGGTCCTGCCAGGATACTGAACAAGATGACCTCCTAAAGTCTCTTCCAGTTCTGGGAGGTATGTGTGCATATCCTAACATTGAATGCCACCTACCATTTACTTCTTTTCTACCATGCTTAGCTTGTCTTGCTTCCATTTCCTCTTCCACTCCACACCTCTTTTCTTAGCACACTTTGCTAATCTGGATGCCCACCTAAAGTCTCACTAACTAACCTCTGTGCCTTCTTACAGACATCGTGCTATGTTTGCAACTCTCTTCCTGGCCCTCTGAATTTCAGGTGGGGGATATGTCAAGCCCACCAGCTTAAGCTCCACCTACAAAATGATAGGGAACTGGTATTATGTGAAATACTCATGGTCGGATACACTCCTTTCCAAGTGGGCAGTAGCCTACTTTACCAGCTGACATCACTACACAGACTTTAGGCACAGCTTCATAAGTACATTGCAATGAAAGAATAGAATATGGCAGCACGGTTCCCATCTCTGAGTTTAAAATAGCCATTAATTTGTACCTAGAAAAAGTTGGTGGGGAGGAACTATCTCTGGTCACCATCACTCTATGATCTTCTGCCAGAAGCTGGAAATACAACAAAATTATGAACACAAGAACTAAGAGACTCCTTTTGTCAGCAGTGTAAGCAAAACCCTCACCATATCTTCTGGTGACTTCCTCCAGCCAGCCAGGAACAAATCAAGCTACACCAGATAGAACTTGCATCAGTTCATTCTCATCCATGCCTCTATCTCTGCAAACACTGGTTTGATAATACAGAGGTTCATGGCCCTCAGTTGACTGTGGTGTTCTATGGTTCAAGCTGCTGTTGGCTGCGGAACTTCTCACATACAGTCTGCAACTTTTATTTCAAACATATGAATTTGGTGTGAAAACATGATCCAAAGACCTGTGATCTGGTGTAACTTTTTCCAGAAGTTTTCCTGAGCGGGCATAACGTGACATAGAATGAGTTCTATTTGTATAGTATGTTACCTGCTTATATGCATCTTTCCTGTTACCCAGTGGTCATTATGTAGAGCTTGTTTGAATGTTAAGAGCAGCACCGGGTCACATTTGCATTTTGAACATGTGAGCACAGCAATATTCTTATTTATTATTTGCATTAGAGTAGTACTTCGCAGTCTCAGCTGTGATCACAACACCACTGAAGAAAATCACAGTTAGAATTTCTCTTCTGATCAGTTTATGAAATAGGCAAAGGGTGTGAGAGCAAGGAGAGGCATACAGAAGTGAAGCAATTTGCCATAGATCACACAGCCAGTCAGTGGCAGAACCAGGATCAGATCACAGATCAGAGACCCCGTTCGCTGCCCTGGCCCTTGACCAATGTTGCCTCTGTGTGTCAGGGTATGGTAACCGAAGGGAGAGCTGACTATTGGGTATCCCTAAAACTCAGCCCTCCTACAATTTTAGAGCATCTAGGCAGCTGGGGTAGCCAAGTAGGGACCATTTTGTTAAAACTTTGTGCTGCCCTTATTCCCCTTTGAATGTCCCTTTTTCTTAAGAGCACTTCTTGTTTCACGTACCAATTCCTTTCTGTATTTCTGGCAGAGGGAACGCCCCTCCAGCATGGCCTCTCTCACCCCCTGCATTGTCCTCAGTGCCTCCTTGGGTTCTTTCAAAAAACTACTCAGAGCAGACTGGTTCAATGCAAATACCCCCATCTGTGAGGTCTATTTTATAAAATCCTTCCGCTAAGTGTACCTCACCTTGTTAAGTCAGCACACTTCATGCCCTAGTTAGCTACTTACTGCTGTTCAGGAACTCTCCCAGTGCTCTTTCTTGGATCTGGGCTTTACTTTAGGCAACCACTTTTTCTCTCCTACGGACAGGAGCCCCAAGCTCTCCTCCAAGAGCAGAGTATGGTTGCTAACTTGCACAAAACCAAACATGTTTGTCTACCTCCTGCCTCTCTCCTGAGGCCCTGCCCCCTCTCACTCCACCCCATTGCTTGCACTCTCCGCCCTCACTCATTTGCTCATTTTCATTCTTCAAGCCCTTTCCCAGTTGGTGGCATGAGGGGAAGTCTTTCCCCACCCATTCTATAATGCTCCTGGTCCCAAGCCCTGACAGGACCTTTTCCTCCCCACCAATACTACTTGTTTCCTAGGTGTCTGCATAAACCAAAACCTCCCAAAATAGTGTGGCATGACTACTAGGAATTGCTACCCTTACACAGTCAGACTCCACAACTCCCAATAGCTACCTTAAAAAAATCATCCTGCATATGCTTGGGGGCGTTATTGTATAATCCGCTGAGGACCACACAATAAATTAACTCTGAGGTTTATGCTTTAAAACAACAAATAACTAGCAGATAAACTCCTAAGAAACAAGTACACTGATTTCTTTTAAAGGATAGAGGTGGTCATATGGCAGAAAACAAAGTCACTTTATGTTTCCACTAACACAGAAATTGGTTAATAAAATATTAGGGTAATAATATTATGGTAATAAAATGATGACTGCAGGGTAAGACGAGAAGGTGTAGAGAGGCTGTGCTGGCTCTTTGCCACCTAAGCCTTTCCCCTTTCACTATATGGCTGCTTGGTGCTGCTGGAGCTCAAGAAAGGACTTGTATTTCATTCTTATAGTATTTGAAAATGAATCAGATAGGTGGTGGCAGCATCAGGGTTTTTTTAGACCCAATTGTGTCTGCTGTGTAAGAAGGAGAGGAATCAGTAGACTCTCCCCCTTCTTGTGAATTCCCAAGCAAAGGGCCCCTCATAGCATAGAGCTCATAGAATCATAGGGCCGGGAGGGACCTTGGGAGGTCATCTAGTCCAGTCCCCTGCTTCAACCAGGATCAACCCCATCTAAGTCATCCAAGCCAGGACCTTATCAAGCCAGGACTTAAAAGCCTCCAGGGATGGAGTATCCACCATGTCTGTAGGCAACATATTCCAGTGCTTCATCACCCTCCTGGTGAAGTAGTTTTTCCTAATATCCAACCTACTCCACTCATTCTGTAACTTCAGACCATTGCTCCTTGTTCTGCTATCTGTCACCATCCTCTTTAGAGCTCCCCTTTGCGAAGCTGAAGGCTGCTATTAAAGCACCCCTCAGTCTTCTCTTCTGTAAACTAAATAAGCCCAAATCCTCAGCCTCTCCTCATTGGTCACGTGCTCCAGCCCCTCAATATTTTTTGTTGCCCTCCACTGAACGTGCTTCAGCACATCCTTATCTTTTTTATACTGGAGAGGCCCAAAACTGGACACAATATTCCAGATGTGGCCTCACCAGAGCCGAATGGAGGGGAATAACCACTTCTCTAGATCTGCTCGCAGTGCTCCTCCTAATGCACCCTAATATGCCATTAGCCTTCTTGGCTACAAGGACACACTGTTTACTCATATCTAGCTTTTCATTGACCATAACTCTTAGGTCCTTTTCTGCTGTACTGCTGCTTTGCCACTTATTCCCCAGCCTATAACTGCTTGGGATTCTTCTGTCCCAAGTGCAGGACTTCACTTTTCTTTGTTGAACCACATCAGATTTCTTTTGGACCAATCTTCTAATTTATCAAGGTCACTGCAGATCCTATCTCTACCCTCCAATGTATCTGCCTCTGCCCCAGCTTAGTGTCATCTGCAAACTTGCTGAGGGTGCAATCCAGTCTCTGATGCAGGTCATTAATAAAGATGTTGAGCAACACCAGCTCCAGAACCAAGCCTTGGGGCACTTCTTGAAACCGACTGCCATCAAGATATTGAGCCATTGACCGCTACCCTTTAGCCCCAATGGTCAAGTCAGCTTTCTATGCATCTTATAGTCCATGGATCCAATCCATACTTCCTGAATTTATGGGCAGGAATATTGTGGGAGATTGTATCAAAAGCTTTGCTGAAGTCAAGGTATGTCACATCCACTGACTTCCCCATGTCCATAGAGCCTGTTACCTCGCCATGGAAGCTAATCAGATTGCTCAGGTATGACTTGCCCTTGGTGAATCCATGTTGACTGCTCTTGATCACTTTCCCTTCTCTCAAGTGCTCCAAAATGGATTCCTTGAGGATTATTTTCCCATCATTTTCTGAGGGATTGAGGTAAAGCTGACCGATCTATAGTTCCGTGGATTGTCCTTCTTTCCTTTTTTTAAAAATGGGCACTACATTTGCCTTTTGCCAGTCATCTGGGATCTCTATCGATCTCCAAGAGTCTGAAATCGTCTGAGGTAAACAGGATGAAGTTTAATAAAGACAAATACAAAGTGTTCCACTTAGGATGGAACTATCAGTTTAACACATACAGAATGGGAAATGACTGTCTAGGAAGGAGTATGACAGAAAGGGATCTAGGGGTTATAGTGGACCAAAAGCTAAATATGAGTCACTGTGTGATGCTGTTGCAAAAAAAGCAAACACGCTTTTGGGATGTATTAACTGGTGTGTTGTGAGCAAGACACAAGAAGTCATTCTTCCACTCTACTCTGTGCTGGTTAGGCCTCAGTTGGAGTATTGTGTTGAGTTAAGGGCACCTCATTTCAAGAAAAATGTGGAGAAATTGGAAATGGTCCAGCAAAGAGCAACAAGAACAAGACCTATGAAGAAAGGCTGAAATAACTGGGCTTCTTTAGTTTGGAAAAAAGAAGATGGTGGGGGGGACATGATAGCGGTTTTCAGGTATCTAAAAGGGTGTCATAAGGAGGAGGGAGAAAACTTGTTCTTCTTGGCCTCTGAGGATAGAACAAGAAGGAATGGGCTTAAACTTCAGCAAGGGAGGTTTAGGTTGGACATTAGGAAAAAGTTCCTAACTGTCAGGGTGGTCAAACACTGGAATAAATTGCCTTGGGAAGTTGTGGAATCTCCATCTCTGGAGATATTTAACAACAGGTTAGACAAATGTCTTTCAGGGATGGTCTAGATAGTACTTGGTTCTGCCATGAGGGCAGGGGGACGGACACGATGACCTCTCAAGGTCCCTTCCAGTCCTAGTATTCTATGATTCTATGATTCAAAGATAATGGCCAAAGGCTTACCAGTGACATCTGCCAATTCCTTCAGTACCTTGGGTTCATTAAATCCAGACCCATGGATCTGTGTACATCTAGTGTTTCTAGGTACCTCTTAACTTGCTTCTTCCCCACCACTGGCTGCCCTCCACCTTCCCATATTGCACTGTCTAGCATCATAGTGTAGGAGCTGTCCTTCTCTGTGAAGACTGAAGCAAAAAAAAAACATTGAGTACTTCAGCTTTTCTTACATCACCTGTCACTAGGTTACCTCTTTCATCCAGTAATGGCCCCACACCTTCTCTGATAACCCTCTTATTGTTAACATGCCTGTAGAAACTCATCTTGCTACCCTTCACATCCCTTGTCGGCTTCAGTTCCAATTGTGCTTTCTCTTTCCTGATTACTGTCCGGCATTCTCCAGCCCTATATTTATACTCCTCCTTAGTCAACTGTCCATGTTTCCACTTCTTCTATGCATCCTTTTTGAGTTTAATGGTGACCAAGGATTTCCCCTTTCAGCCAAGCTGGTTGCCTACCACATTTGCATTCTTTACTATGCAGTGGGATGGTTTGTTCCTGTACCTTCAGTATGACTTCTTTAAAATACTGCCATATTCTCTTGAACTGTTTTCTCCTTCATCTTCATTTCCTAAGGGATCCTGCCCATCAGTTCTCTCTGGGAGTCGAAGTCTGTTCTTTTGAAATCAAGGGTCTGTATATTACTGTTCACCTTTCTTGCTTCTGTCAGGATCCTGAAATCTACCATCTCATAGTCACTGCAGCCCAGGCTGCCACTCACTTCTATTTTTCCCACCAGTTCTTCCCTGTTTGTGAGCAGCAGGTCAAGTTGAGCATAACCCAATACTTAATGAGGACAGGAATTAGCCGGCACTGCTATCGATGTCCAAGCGCAAAGCCCCAAGGGGGTTGGAAGAGGACGAGGCCATACTCAGCCCTCCCTTTGCATGGGCTAGGAGAGCACGGCAAGCTGAGGGTATGTGATACAATTCTACTTAGTGCTTACACACACCACATTGGCAGCGGTGGAGTGGGAGGGAAAGAGAGGTCGTCCACCCCAAACTGTGCTCCCCTCAAAGAGACAAGTAGAATATGGGCTAAAAGACAGCTCCAAATCACACTAAAATCAATGGGAGCAGTTCCATTGCTCTCAGCTGGCTTTGTATCACGTCCTGTGACCATTAAGGTGTTATAAAAGAGATTTAGCCCAGAGTTAGAATGTTGGTCCTGGGAAAGTACTAATTAGGACTTTAAAATATATAATTATAGGCTTCCATCATAGCCTTTGTTAACGTGGCTACCACACCATGGTGGATTTTAAAACTACTGAGATATTAATACAATTTAATAAAGTTAATACAATTTAATAAAAATTAGATTCTGTAGTGAGATGGTATTTTAAAGACCAAGCATATGACAATTAAAGGTCACTTAAATCCAGGAAGAATTATACTCTAAACACATACATGCAAATATTGTCATAACTGGTATCCATGGGAAGAGTTTAAAGGCAGTGTAAAAAAATGCTGACTGCTATGGGGATTCAGGTAGAAAATTTAACAGACGGACGTCTGGTAGGAATGATGGATTTGGGATTAGTTTGGACAGTTTTACTGTTTTGACTGTTTTATTTAAGCATCAATAGAATGTAAATTCCAGGAAGTTACTAGTAAATACTAGAAGTTGGTTTTACAGTTTGAAATTGATTTTTCTAGTGGTGTGGAATGACCATTTTCCGACATCTATTGATTTATGGCTGTCCTTTAAATGTATAAGCAATAGAGGAAAGATGGACTTTTAAAAGATGGACTGGCTCTCTTTTTATTCTGTCCATTTTAAGGGGGTTATGTAAACTGTCACTGACTATGCCAAGAGGCTTTTTATCTGAATATTTCTATTGGTGTTTTTTTGCTATTACTAAGTTGTATGGGAAGAAAAGCAAGTGTCCCTTTCTAGGTTAAGCATTGTGAAAGGATAGTCAAAGAAAAAGGAAAGGCTTTGAATAAGACGAGACATTCCTTCAAGTTAGAGGATTTGGTAGATTATGAAAGGCAGCAGGCTCAGGCTCAAAAGGTTATTAAAAGATCTAAGAAACCCTGCTGCCAAAACCTTTCTAGTGCTATTAATAAAAATACTTCAGTGGGTAAAATATGAAATAAGATTATAAGGATCAATGTAGGAGAGCATAAATTCTTTGCAATATCTAGTTTAATTAAAAGTGGCATTACTGTTGATTCTAATATAACAACATTGAACATGGTTAGGGTTTTACTTAATGTTATTAGAAGCACCGTGATATGAACGGGGGCGGGGTTCAGCATCAGGAATATTTAAAAATATTTCCTGTTATTCTGCAAAACTGTAAGTTTAAAGAGGAGGTATTACTTGATTTTGAGATACTTTCCTTTGATTGGCTTAATTTGACTTTCCAAGTCGTTAATCATGTAGGTGACAAATGTATTTGTTAATATTTTAATTGCAGATGAAGCAAGTTTAATTGTTCTGAAATCACATGAAATGACTATAGCCGTGTGAAAGATCCACAATAAATCTCATACCAGGCATATCTCATTTGCTTCTATGTTATGTTCTTAACTCCAATGTTTTCAGTTTAACCAGGGCCAGGTTCTGGATTATACCAAGGGACTTCTTCCACATGGAAAACACAGACATGTGATCATTTCACAGGGATTTGCTATGAAACCAGGCAGAAATGTAACTGAATTGTGAGGATATTTGAGGGTTTGTTCAAAACTAAACATGCAAGAGCTGTGAGACCACCTGAAATGAAGAAAGGAGTCATCCCATAGAGAGGAGGAGTGGGGGTAATAGGAAGTGAGGCGTAATAAACTTTATTGATGAGACTGGAGATTATAGGTGTATGAGAGTAAGCCCAGGGGATAAGATCCTTTACTCCATTTGTAGGATAAAGGGAAATTTGATGGTGTGTTTGTGGTAATGTCTGAGGCCAGACTAATGTACATATTAAGATGATTCCTTATATGTAAAAAAATGAGTGTTTCTTCCTTGCTGCCAAGCATGACTTATGTACGAGCAAAAGTGGTCCAATGAAGAGGTAGCTCCATAAAGGCACTAGAGGAGATGTGAAGGGGAAACAAGTCTGCCAGTCTCTGTCCTATGTTCCTGTTGGGGTTGTGTGTGATCGTATTATTTGCATTTAGTTTGCAATGTTGCATTGTTTCTCATGAAATACCATTACGTATGTGTCTGACAGCACCATACGTAAGGTGGAGACTGCAGAATTTGAGTACCTTTTTGTGTTTTGCTTTCTTGGTCCACTAGAAAAGAAGCTTTTTAGTAACAGCCTGAAAACTAGACCATGCTGGGACACAGTAAGCATTAGAGCCCATCCCACTTATTTACAAAAGCTTCCTGAGATAAATAGAACATTCTGATCTACTCTTTTAGATTAGGAAGGGGTATATGGAGAAGAAACAAGAAAGGACAAAATCAGAGTCTACAGAAGAGAGCACAGTGTACATGCCTCCTTTGTGAGAAACTGCCACATCTTTACTTGACAAAATAGTTGCCCCCATAGCAGCAGACTCTTAGAAATGTAAAGATACAGATTATGGAATACAAGTCACACCAGTTCCGTAAACAAATATACAAAGTAGGAGGGAAAGTGTGGAATTATAGCCAGGTTCCACCTCCACTTTAGCTGGTAGAGTAGGGCTTCCATGGACAAGGCTGCAAACTGCACTCTACCTAAGCTGGTGATGGGGCAATCTAAGGCTATGAGATAAATTCAAATTTATTAATATTGATTTTGTAACACTGGATTTTATACATTTGAATTTGACTTTCCCCACATGCTCCTCACAAAGTTGGCTTATTGCTGCCACACTCAAGCAGCAAACAGACTGTTGCAGCAGTGCATTGTTGGGAACCTTTCCCACAGTTCTCTCATCCCCATAGCATTCTGGTTATTTTCACTGGTATATGACATCATCTTCCCACATTGCATTGCCCTCATTTCCCTCCCATGGTAAGTTAATGTCCATTTTTCCAGATGGAAGGAAGGAAAAGGAAGGGATCAACAAAGATCACCAAATAAACAGGAATCTCTTTCTTCCATAACTGAATTGCTTTTAAACAACTGTAGCTGTAACTGAATTATCAAGGAATTTATAAAAATCAGCAGCTGTGTATCTTCTCAACTGGCCCTCCACTGACTGTACCCCGCACCCCTTGATCTGATCCCAGAAAATAATACAGGGATAATGAAAAACATGAAGAAAGAGTAGATAGTAAAGTTTTTGAAAAAAGTGAGTTGCTGAGGGGAGGTTTTTGGGTTCTCAACTCACTATACAGCTTCTGTGCACAGTCTATATTATCAGCTGGCCCTCCACCCATTCCTCCCTCCATGAAGGGGTCCAAAGTCAGAAGAAAGAGGATAGAAAAAAAAAGAGTTTTAACTTCTTCACCACACCAACATTGCCAACACGGGGGATGGGGCTTGCCAAATTTCATTGCCATTGTGGGGCAGTTTGGTATTTGAGAAGTTGAATGGCCACTTGACATGGTTCCAAAAATCTTTTTTGGCTGTGGAGTACATGGTCTGTGGCTTGAGGGCCACTTGAACCTTTCTCCCTGGGTGGCAGCTAGGCCCTGCAATTCATAGCCACTGGGGGAGATTTCCCCCCGGCAGAAGAAAGGCCCAGAAAATCTTAGCTCCTGGGAGAGACTTCCTCCTCTGCTGGCAGCTAGCCCCTGGGTCCTTGATGGGGAGGACGGCATGGGAGGTTTCAGTGGGAGGGGGGCAGCTGAAGTAGCCCCACCCTGACAGCTGCAAGCCCCCACAATTTGCAGCTGCTGGGCAAGACTCCGCCTCAGTGGCAGAAAGGTCCCAAAATATTTTTGGTGGACAGCCAGTTGAAGCAGTCCCCCTGGATGGCTGCAAGCCTCTGAAAATCTTTCCTACTCGTGGAGCCTTAACCCCATGTAAGTCAGGCCATGGTACTTCCTGGCAACATGGTCAGCACCAAATGGCAGGCATGTCCTTTTATGGGGTTGTGGGGGCTAGCCACATGATGTGGTTGAGTGCAGGAAAGACCCTGACTCCGTGGCAGCTGTAGGGAAGGAAGGGGCTGTACAAATGTAAACCACTGAGAAGAAGTTTCTCAGCCTCTTATGCAAGCATGACCCCCACAACAGCCTTGTTTCTACATGTTGTGGCAGGGCAGCGGCTGGCACCAGGCAGTGCAAAAAAAATTACCAAGTGTACAGACAGAACACAAACTCCATGCTGGGGCTCTTTGTAATGAGTAGATCTACTCACAGCTAACACCAAAGAAAGAAAAGTTTCTCATCAGGCTCTCATACAGACATGACCCCACAGCCACAGGCTTCCTGGTCCCCATGTGAAATTTGCGGTCTTCCTATTACCTAGTTCTTGCACACCTGGAAAGCAGTGACCAGAGTGGAGCACTGGGTGGCATTGTGGGTTACATACAGGACACCTCAATTTTAAGACGTGACGCTTCCATGCTGCCCTTCAATCGAAATTTTGAATTTGAATTTGACGCTACATCCAGTAGGCACTGACTATATTGTGATGTCAATATTAGTGCTCCCTAAATCAAGCTAATGGTATTTACAGTGGAGACAGTTACGTGGTGGTAATAAGCTCACTGCCTTAAATTCAAATTTGTCTCATAGTGTAGAAGTAGCCTCGATATATTAAATAGATGCTGCTACTGTGTGCATTCCCCAAATGAGTGGAAGACACGGGGACTGCCTATTATGCAATACTGCTGGGAGTTGCCATCATTTTATCTTCCTTATCCTAACTATCATGTCCATCAACACAGATAGTAGCTTAGAGGGAAACCTACTGCTAAAAGGGCTCATCTACACTTGTCCCCAACTTTGGAGGGGGCATGGTAATCAGGGTGAAGGGAGATTACTAATGAAGTGCTGCGGTGAATAGGTGGCACTTCATTAGGCTAATCCTCCCCCGTGGCAGCTTCAAACTATCAAACTTGGAAGTTCCAGCATGTGTGTAGCCATGGGCACTTCGAAGTGCCTTTACTCCTCAACATACACCTGTGCCCTGTGCAGTCACCTTCGCTGGGGAGCTTGTACTTTGGTGAAGTGAATGGGGGGGAAAAGCAATGGTGCCCCTCCACCCATCCCTGTCTCCATTGCTCCCTCAATGCTGGGACAGGAGTGTTAAGCTTGGTTGCTGCTTGGGGTGGCAGCAGCAGGCTCAGATGCAGCAGATGAGCCAGCAGTCCTGCCAACGGGAGGGTAGCGGGGACACAAAGGGGTAGTTGCCCTAGGGCCTTGCTTTTCAAATGGGCCCAGTGCTCCATTCACTACCACGGATCATGTAAGAGTGGTGGTGGCTGGAGCTCCAGGCCCCTTTGAAAGGCTGTGGTAGTGCCACCACTCCACATGCAGCTCTGAGGGAGCGTGGGTGGGCGATAGGGGTGACTGTCCCAAGCCCCACCCCTGCCAAAGCAGGAAGCTGGGTCCTCCTCCCACCTTGCCTCTGGGCCTGTGGTGTGGTGTGGGTCAGTGCCCACTGGATGGAGCGCAGAGCTACCTCCTTGTCCGCTGTTTCTTACATGTTCCACTCTGCTGCTCCATGTGCCTGCTCTGCCTCCTCCAGAGGGGCCCTAGCCACAGCAGAAGGGCTGCCTCCTCCCCTGATGCCTGGCTCCTTCCCTTCCCAATCCCTGATGCCTCACTTCCCTCCTCACGGCCAGCACTGAGGTGTTTCAGCCTTTCCGGGGCTTCCCAGGGAACACTGCCTGCCTCACTGCAGCCTCCTGGAAAGCAAGTAATACTGGCAGAACAGCTGCTGGAGGACGGCATCCGCAGACATAAAGAACCAGGTAACAGGAGCTTAGTTTGTGCTGACTGAGCTTCAGGGCAGCCACTGGGTACGGAGCTGGCTCAGCCCGCTACTCAGTTTGTGCAGGGCTGTGGGCAAAGAGGGGGCACTAGTGCCTGCGGGAGAAGTGTCTGCAGCCCCAGCGCTGAAAAGTCACTATGTGGCCTGGCCAGTGCCGGCCTCCTGCTACTGGTGACTAACACAGCAAGCCCTAAGCTGTGCGCGCTCAGCACCACTGCAAAGTAAGCACTGCTTAGAAACTATTCTTCTTGAAATGGATAGACATTTTGCCACTGACTCCAGTGGGCAGAGTTGGCCCAAAAGCCCAGCTTCTCAAAGGTATTTAGGCACCTATCTCCCTTTGAGGGCTGTGTTTGTCGCCATACAGAAGCAAGAGAAAATGAACGATCCTCTGCTCAAGATCCCATTTTAATTTCAATCTGACTTCATTAAATAGTGGCAGGGTTCTCAATACCTGAGAATAAGACAACCATCTATTTTAGATTTCTTACTGGGC